>NC_074697.1:29034106-29408429 GCF_029448725.1 Salvelinus fontinalis
CTTATACTGGATGACAGAGTGAGATAACCTAATCTTACTGAACATCTGTAGCTAATACTCTGCTGGTCATATGAAGCTCAGATGTTTGCACACAGAGAAACAGTATGTATCACAAGGGCAAGGATTACATGTCTCACTCTCCATCAGAAACCAACCGGACATGCATATTTAATCTACTGCTTGGTACTTGAGGTTAGTTTTGCTTGGTTTATGACGTTTTTGCCTGCCCTATATTGGAAATTACTACTTCCAGAACTCACTATTCTTGGCGGTGGAGACCCCATTATAGCCATGTATCTTCCATATGGCCTGGCCCAGACAGAGGCTCCTCAGAGAAAACTAGCTAATCCAGGAGCCCTTTTGATAGGTCAGGGCTGAGTCCCAAATGGCAGCCTATTCCCTATATAGTGCACTACTGTTGAACAGGGCCCATAGGGAATAGGGGGCTATTTGGGATGCAGACAAGGTATCATATTGGCCCTCTCACCAGGCTCCTCACAGCATCACTCGGGATAACCAGACAAAAGGCTGGTGAATGAGACAATAGCTGCCTGGCCTCGGAGGGCTGTCTTCTCCAGTCAGAAGTGGGTGGTGCTGATGGTGTGTGGGAGAAAGCTGAACGTATGAATCTATCCTGTGAAGTGTAATGGAGACAGACATTTGTTATGAGTATACTTTCTGGTGTGATGCTGTTTACTTCCAAACAGCTCTATGTAAATTTGATTTAGATCAAATCAAATGTATTTATATAGTCCTTCTTACATCAGCTGATATCTCAAAGTGCTGTACAGAAACCCAGCCTAAAACCAGAAACAGCAAGCAATGCAGGTGTAGAAGCACGGTGGCTAGGAAAAACTCCCTAGAAAGGCCAAAACCTAGGGAGAAACCTAGAGAGGAACCAGGCTATGAAGGGTGGCCAGTCCTCTTCTGGCTGTGCCGGGTGGAGATTATAACAGAACATGGCTAAGATGTTCAAATGTTCATAAATGACCAGCATGGTCAAATAATAGTAATCACAGTGAACAGGTCAGGGTTCCATAGCCGCAGGCAGAACAGTTGAAACTGGAGCAGCAGCACGGCCAGGTGGACTGGGGACAACAAGGAGTCATCATGCCAGGTAGTCCTGAGGCATGGTCCTAGGGCTCAGGTCCTCCGAGAGAGAGAAAGAGAGAATTAGAGAGAGCATACTTAAATTCACACAGGACACCGGATAAGACAGGAGAAATACTCCAGATATAACAGACTGACACTAGCCCCCCGACACATAAACTACTGCAGCATAAATACTGGAGGCTGAGACAGGAGGGGTTAGGAGACACTGTGGCCCCATCCGATGATACCCCTGGACAGGGCCAAACAGGCAGGATATAACCCCACCCACTTTGCCCAAGCACAGCCCCCACACCACTAGAGGGATATCTTCAAACACCAACTTACCATCCTGAGACAAGGCCGAGTATAGCCCACAAAGATCTCCGCCACGGCACAACCCAAGGGGGGGCGCCAACCCAGACAGGAAGACCACATCAGTGACTCAACCCACTCAAGTGGCGCACCCCTCCTAGGGACGGCATGGAAGAGCACCAGTAAGCCAGTGACTCAGCCCCTGTAATAGGGTTAGAGGCAGAGAATCCCAGTGGAGAGAGGGGAACCGGCAGGCTCCAGTGCCTTTCTGTTCACCTTCACACTCCTGGGATAGACTACACTCAATCATATGACCTACTGAAGAGATGAGTTTTCAATAAAGACTTAAAGGTTGAGACCGAGTCTGCATCTCTCACATGGGTAGGCAGACCATTCCATAAAAATGGAGCTCTATAGGAGAAAGCCCTGCCTCTAGCTGTTTGCTTAGAAATTCTAGGGACAATTAGGAGGCCTGCGTCTTGTGACCGTAGCGTGCGTGTAGGTATGTATGGCAGGACCAAATCGGAAAGATAGGTAGGAGCAAGCCCATGTAATGCTTTGTAGGTTAGCAGTAAAACCTTGAAATCAGCCCTTGCCTTAACAGGAAGCCAGTGTAGGGAGGCTAGCACTGGAGTAATATGATCAAATTGTTTGGTTCTAGTCAGGATTCTAGCAGCCGTATTTAGCACTAACTGAAGTGAATTTAGTGTTTTATCCTGGTAGCCGGAAAGTAGAGCATTGCAGTAGTCTAACCTAGAAGTAACAAAAGCATGGATACATTTTTATGCATCGTTTTTGGACAGAAATTGTCAGATTTTTGCAATGTTACGTAGATGGAAAAAAGTTGTCCTTGAAACAGTCTTGATATGTTCGTCAAAAGAGAGATCGGGGTCCAGAGTAACGCCGAGGTCCTTCACAGTTTTATTTGAGACGACTGTACAACCATCCAGGTTAATTGTCAGATTCAACAGAAGATCTCTTTGTTTCTTGGGACCTAGAACAAGCATCTCTGTTTTGTCCGAGTTTAAAAGTAGCACGTCTGCAGCCATCCACTTCCTTATGTCTGAAACACAGGCTTCTAGCGAGGGCAATTTTGGGGCTTCACCTTGTTTCATTGAAATGTACATCCGGTGTCATCCGCATAGCAGTGAAAGTTAACATTATGTTTTCGAATGACATCCCCAAGAGGTAAAATATATAGTGAAAACAAGTGGTCCTAAAACGGAACGTTGAGGAACACCGAAATGTACAGTTGATTTGTCAGAGGACAAACCATTCACAGAGACAAACTGATATCTTTCCGACAGATAAGATCTAGACCAGGCCAGAACTTGTCCGTGTAGACCAATTTGGGTTTCCAATCTCTCCAAAAGAATGTGGTGATCGATGGTATCAAAGGCAGCACTAAGGTCTAGGAGCACGAGGACAGATGCAGAGCCTCGGTCTGACGCCAATAAAAGGTAATTTACCACCTTCACAAGTGCAGTCTCAGTGTTATGATGGGGTCTAAAACCAGACTGAAGCATTTCGTATACATTGTCTTCAGGAAGGCAGTGAGTTGCTGCGCAATAGCTTTTTCAAATGTTTTTGAGAGGAATGGGGGATTCGATATAGGCCGATAGTTCTTTATATTTTCCAGGTCAAGGTTTGGCTTTTTCAAGAGAGGCTTTATTACTGCTACTTTTAGTGAGTTTGGTACACATCCGGTGGATAGAGAGCTGTTTATTATGTTCAACATAGGAAGGCCAAGCACAGGAAGCAGCTCTTTAAGTAGTTTAGTTGGAATAGGGTCCAGTATGCAGCTTGAAGGTTTAGAGGCCATGATTATTTTCATCATTGTGTCAAGAGATATAGTACTAAAACACTTGAGTGTCTCCCTTGATCCTAGGTCCTGGCAGAGTTGTGCAGACTCAGGACAACTGAGCTTTGGAGGAATACGCAGATTTAAAGAGGAGACCGTAATTTGCTTTCTAATGGTAATGATCTTTTCGTCAAAGAAGTTCATGAATTTATTACTGCTGATGTGAAAGCCATCCTCTCTTGGGGAATGTTGCTTTTTAGTTAGCTCTGCGACAGTATCAAAAATAAATTGTCATAAGGTGAATGCACCAATTTGTAAGTCGCTCTGGATAAGAGCGTCTGCTAAATGACTTAAATGTAATGTAAATGTTATTGGCCTGACTGAAACATTGCTTAAGCCTGATGAATTTACTGTGTTAAATGAGGCCTCACCTCCTGGTTACACTAGGGTCAATATCCCCAGCGCATCCCGCAAAGGCGGAGGTGTTGCTAACATTTACGGTAGCAAATTTCAATTTACAAAAAAAAAAACTGAAGTTTTAGTCTTTCGAGCTTCTAGTCATGAAATCTATGCAGCCTACTCAATCACTTTTTATAGCTACTGTTTACAGGCCTCCTGGGCCATATACAGCGTTCCCCACTGAGTTCCCTGAATTCATATCGGACCTTGTAGTCATAGCAGATAATATTCACATTTTTGGTGACTTTAATATTCACATGGAAAAGTCCACAGACTTTTTTTTGGTCCACAGACCAAAAGGCTTTCGGAGCCATCATCGACTCAGTGGGTTTTGTCCAAGGTCTCCGGACCTACTCAGTGCCACAGTCATACTCTGGACCTAGTTTTGTCCCATGGAATAATGTTTTTCCTCAATATCCTGGACTATCGGACCACCATTTTATTACGTTTGCAATCGTAACAAATAATCTGCTCAGACCCCAACCAAGGAGCATCAAAAGTTGTGCTATAAATTCTCAGACAACCCAAAGATTCCTTGATGCCCTTCCAGACTCCCTCTTTTTACACAAGGACGTCAGAGGACAAAAATCAGTTAACCACCTAACTGAGGGACTCAATTTAACCTTACGCAATACCCTAGATGCAGTTGCACCCCTAAAAACTAAAAACATTTGTCATAAGAAACTAGCTCCCTGGTATACAGAAAATACCCGAGCTCTGAAGCAAGCTTCCAGAAAATTGGAACGGAAATGGCGCCACTTCAAACTGGAAGTCTTCCGACTAGCTTGGAAAGACAGGACTGTGCAGTACCAAGCGGCCTCACTGCTGCTCGATCATCCTATTTTTCCAACTTAATTGAGGAAAATAAGAACAATCCTGTCACGCCCTGACCATAGAGAGCCCTTGGTTCTCTATGGTGTAGTAGGTCAGGGCGTGACTAGGGGGTGCTCTAGCTCAATATTTCTATGTTGGTGTTTTGTGTGGTTCCCAATTAGAGGCAGCTGGTAATCGTTGCCTCTAATTGGGGATCATATTTAGGTAGCCATTTTTCCCACCTGTGTTTGTGGGATATTATTTGTGTTTGTGCTTGTAGCACCACTGAGGTTACGTATTATGATCAGTGATTAGTTCATTGACTATAACTGCCTTGGAAGTGAGGGATCTAACATTAAGTAGCCCTATTTTGAGATGTGAGGTATCACAATCTCTTTCAATAATGACAGGAATGGAGGAGGTCTTTATTCCAGTGAGATTGCTAAGGCGAACACCACTATGTTTAGTTTTGCCCAACCCAGGTCGAGGCACAGACACGGTCTCAATGGGGATAGCTGAGCTGACTACACTGACTGTGCTATTGGCAGACTCCACTAAGCTGGCAGGCTGGCTAACAGCCTGCTGCCTGGCCTGCACCCTATTTCATTGTGGAGCTAGGGGAGATAGAGCCCTATCTATGTTCGTAGATAAGATGAGAGCACCCCTCCAGCTAGGATGGAGTCCGTCACTCCTCAACAGGCCAGGCTTGGTCCTGTTTGTGGGTGAGTCCCAGAAAGAGGGCCAATTATCTACAAATTCTATCTTTTGGGAGGGGCAGAAAACAGTTTTCAACCAGCGATTCAGTTGTGAGACTCTGCTGTAGAGCTCATCACTCCCCCTGACTGGGAGGGGGCCAGAGACAATTACTCGATGCCGACACATCTTTCTACTTGATTTACACGCTGAAGCTATGTTGCGCTTGGTGACCTCTGACTTTTTCATCCTAACATCGTTGGTGCCGACGTGGATAACAATAACCCTGTACTCTCTACACTCACCAGTTTTAGCTTTAGCCAGCACCATCTTCAGATTAGCCTTAACGTCGGTAGCCCTGCCCCCTAGTAAACAGTGTATGATCGCTGGATGATTCGTTTTAAGTCTAATACTGCGGGTAATGGAGTCGCCAATGACTAGAGTTTTCAATTTGTCAGAGCTAATGGTGGGAGGCTTCGGCGTCTCAGACCCCGTAACGGGAGGAGTAGAGACCAGAGAAGGCTCGGACTCTGATTCGCTGCTTAACTTTTACTGCCTCTGAAACCCGGATCCGGGATCCCCCCCCACCCCCCTCACACTGATTAGCATCGCTAGCATAGCGTCACATTTAAATAGTAGCATCTAAATATCATTAAATCACAAGTCCAAGACACCTAATGAAAGATACAGATCTTGTGAATCAAGTCACCATTTCAGATTTTTAAAATGTTTTACAGGGAAGACAAAATATGTAAATCTATTAGCTAACCATGTTAGCAAAAGACACCCTTTTTTGATATGAAGTTGATTGGCACAAGGTTCTTCCAAGGCTAGGCTACACAGTTTGTGTAACCAGTTGGCTTTTATGCCGCTCGTTGTCTTAACGATTCCAGGATACTTTGTGATAACTAGCCCAATCTGATGATGTATGGTTCTTCGCTATCTGGAGGTCTATAAATCTGATATCAGAGCTGAGTTGACAGTGTTACAAATTAGAAGTGCCATTTCCAGAATGTTATTTCTCTGGGTTGATGAATTTGGCTTATATGGTTGGTAGATAACATCTCACATCAATCACCTCTGATGCAATCAGATATTTTATAGGAAATGTCCAACAAATACAGATTGATATCCAGGCTGTATCACATCCGGTCGTGATTGGGAGTCCCATAGGGCGGCGCACAATTGGCCCAGCGTCGTCCAGATTTGGCCGGGGTAGGCCGTTATTGTAAATAATAATTTGTTCTTAACTGACTTGCTTAGTTAAATAAAGGTACAAAATTATAAAATATGCTGCAGTCCTTCAGTAAGGGGTTTGCCCACTCTTCTCAGCACATTACTATCACTAGGGAGATGGTTAATCTGTATTCCCTTGTCTTTAAAGCCTTGTTTACACTACAGGCCTTAATGCTCAAATCAGTTTTGTTTTTCAAATCTGTTCTGGTATTCTGACTGTTCAAACAGCAAGTTACAAGTGACTGAATCGGATTTATGTGTTCAGACTGACATGGCTACGCTAGTTGACATAGTAGTGGCGAGTTTGTGTGCACTCAGAAGTTGTAGTGTAGCATCTAGCAAGCTAAGGTGACAACAATGCCTGCCATGGAAGTCTCCCTGTTGCTTTGAATGTTCAAAATCGTAGTGTAAGAACATTTTTAAAGCCTCAAACGATAAGATGATCCAACTTTCAAAACGAGTCGGTTTTGGCTAGCCACAGCAGTCAACTAGCTAACTAGGTAGCTGTTTAGCCTGCTAGCACATTCCCTCATTGTTTGTAAACAATTAACAAGCTAGTTAGCTACCACATGTTCTTGTCAAACTGTCAACAGTGTAGTTTCAAAGCAACAAGATATACCAAATAACAGTCTAGATATCACTTAAGGGCAGATAAATCAGATATGACCGTTCAGACACAGGTCACATGGCCAGGAATCTGATTTATATCTGATTTCAAACCTAGGAAGGTGGTTTGAAATGTGGTTTGAAACATCTGATTCCATGTGCTTTTTGCCTGTTTAGACTGCAGGAAAAATATGAGATTCTAATAGGATATGCAAAGAAAAGGGATTTGAGTCACTTCAAACTACCTGTGTGAACAAGCCTTTACTCTGCAGGTGTCAGCCAAGTGCATAGTCTTACTGTGGTCTTACCATTCAATAAAATAAAGTCTCAATCGATCTGCCAGAGGTGCTTCTCTGAGGCCTGAGCCATGGCTTGGAATAGATTTCTGTGTTGTGATTGAAACGATTGATTTTTTTTCTCCGCCTTGGCTGCTCCACTGTCAATAAGAGCAGTAGAACCTGACCTACCTACCTGCATGCTGAGATGTAGGCTACTGTATCACCTCAGGCATGGACAAAGTACTTTCTCTCTGCAGCCAGTTCTCTCTTTGCTGTGTTTTGTTTACCATTTCATATGTTTTCTACTGGTTCATCCGAGCATGGTGTACAGTAGGATGTTGCTGCTGTAGAGGCGTCCAGGCCAGCGTCCCAAATGCCACCCTATTCCCTATATAGTGCACTACTTTTGACCAGAGCTACGAGCCCTGGTCAAAAGGTGCTATCTAGAACCTAAAAGGGTTCTTCGGGTGTTCCCATAGGAGAACCCTTTTTGGTTACAGGTAGAACCCTTTTCGTTTCCATTTAGAGAACCCTTTCCGCAGAGTGTTCTAAATGGAACCTAAAAGGGTTGAATCTGGAACCAAAAATGGTTATTCTATGAGGACAACCTGTCACGATCGCTGTCGTCGTGGAAATGACCGGACCAAGGTGCAGCATGGTGAGCGTACATTTCTTTTATTGATAAATGTCGCCAACAAAACAAAGAACAAGGAAACGGCCGTGAAGCTTACTTAGGCAATAATGCCGCTAACAAAGACAACTACCCACAAATACCAAAAGGAAAAAAGGCTGCCTAAGTATGATTCTCAATCAGAGACAACGATAGACAGCTGTCCCTGATTGAGAACCATACCCGGCCAAAACATAGAAACAAAGAACATAGAGTTTCCCACCCGAGTCACACCCTGACCAACCAAACATAGAGAATAAAAAGATCTCTACGGTCAGGGCGTGTCACAACCGAAGAACCCTTTTGGAACCCTTTTTCTAAGAATCTAGTGCTCTATATAGGGAATAGGGTGCCATTTGGAACTTACCCCAGGTGAACCAGAGAAGTAGCCTATGTTCATGTGATTGCAGTAATAAAGCCTCTTCTCAGTTTGTTCTCTTGTTCTCTTCTCAGTTTGTCTGGAAGTGGAGATCACACCCACCCAGGGAGAGATCAGTGTCGGAGAGTCCAAGTTCTTTCTGTGTGAAAGTAAGCTTGCCCCTCTATCATTATTCTGTAGTAGACTACTGTCTCTTTGGAATTGTTTGGATCCCATTGTGCAGTACTGATTATACACTGTGACCTTTTGTGTCCTGTCCTGATATGCTGTGTGTAGACCACAGTTGTCAGGCCACTAGACAGGAACAACGTAGCTGTAACCTTCTCTAGGATAAGAGAGTACTCTTTCCTAATAAGGTGTATAGGTTGTTTCCTAGGTTGATAGCCTTCTTTTTGGCTCTTTATTTGTCTCGTTTAGAGATTCAACATTGTGATAGCTAAATGTTTAATCGTAATGATTCTAGTTAGATACAAAAACAAACACATGTAACCGTCTCTTGTCTCTGTGCAGTTGTTGGGGTAGCAAAGGAGATTGACTGGTATTCGCCGAGCGGGGAGAAGATAGAGCCCAACAAACCAGAGATCACCGTAACCCGAAACGACGAGTCCTCGTCCACCCTCACACTCTACAAGGCCGGGGTAGACAGCGCTGGAACCTACAAGTGTCTGGCCACCAACGGAGACCAGTCAGCAGAAGCCACCGTCAACGTCAAGTTCTACCGTAAGCTGCTTCTCCTTCTTTATTCTCTAGGGAAGTGTCCAAAAGGGCAACCTAATCCCTCCCTATAAGGTTCACTACTTTTGACAAGTGCCTATTCCCTATATAGTGCACTACTTTTGACCAGAGTCCCATTGGCCCTGGTCTAAAGTAGTGTACTATTTAGGGAATAGGGTGCCATTTGGTACACAGGCTCGATGTCCTTTTCAAAACCAGTGTGTGTTTGCATTATGACATAGTATAAAACTCAGGGGGATGTCCTGGTCACAGAGCGTTAAATTGTTATATTAAGAACCCTAAGCTGAAATGTTCTTAACCTTCAGTATAGTTATGAAGGAAATGCTCTAACTTTATATTGAGGGCTTGAGGGAAAAATATCTTTATTTTCTGTTTTTCCGCTGGAGATGGATTTTTCATCAGTTCAATAAACCCCTCCAAAGCCCATTAAGACAAGGCCTAATGTCTGTTGTGCATGTCTTCTGACTAATGGTTTCTATAGCTAAACACTGCCAAGCATCAGCAGTCCATCATATAAACCCTTTATGGTTTCCCAGTAGGCACAACATGCTAATGTGTTTAGAATAAAGGCAGTTAAGAGGCTGAGGTGTAGGGGAAAACAGTTAAATGAACCCATTGCTACGTCTCAAATAGCACCCTCTTCTCTATGAGGTGCACCCTATGAGCCCTGGTCAAAACTAGTACACCATGTAGGGAATAGGGTGCCATTTGAGACACAGGCATTATGTTCTTCATGGTTTTAAATGGTTGACTAACATTCTTGTATTTTGTCTTGTAGAAAGGATCATCTTCAAGAATGCCCCCTCCCCCCAAGAGTTCAATGAAGGGGACAACGCCAACATCATCTGTGACGTCATCAGCTCCCCTCCCCCCACCATCATCTGGAAACACAAAGGAGCTAAGATTCAGATGGAGAAGGATGGTGAGATAGATGCCATTTAGCCTGGAGTAGGGTTGCACAATTCTAGTAACTTTCCCCAAATGCCCATGTTTTCCAGATATCCCATTTGAAGGAATCAGGATTTCCTGCTTTGTGGAAAACCTGAATTTCGGTAAAGTTATCAGAATTGTGTAATGCTAAAGGGTTCCTACATTTTTGCTCTTTCCTTTCCCCCCCCCCCCCCCTCTTTCACTGTCAGCCTTGTCACCCGTTGTTACTCAACCATGTCAGAAAAGTCCCTATCCAGCTGTCAGACAGTGTTCCATTTGAGCAATTCTTTGACAAATATTATAACTGGTGGGTATGAAACTGTTTAAACACTTTAATTAAAGAATTTACATAGAAAGTGAGATTTTGTGTTAAGGGGTCTCCGTCTGAAAGCCCTTTCTATCCCTCATTCAGAATACTTATACATTACAATTGAATTCTGATTTAATCCTTCTCTCAGTCCGCTTTAAGATCCTGCCCAACAACCACCTGCAGATCCGAGGCATCAAGAAGACAGACGAGGGGTCGTACACCTGTGAGGGCCGCCTCATGGCCCGGGGAGAGATTGACCTCAAGATCATTAGGGTCATCGTCAACGGTCAGCCCACTTCTTCTTCCCGCTCTATTCCCTTGTCACTTTATTCATGATTTTGACACCATTTTGTGGTGTTAAGTCATCTATCAACATCCTAGACAGCAGATGACTGTGGGCTGGATTTCAGCTGTAATAACTTGGTCTCAGGTGTGTTAATGTCCCTCCCTCAGTGCTCCCTACCATCCGGGTGTGGCAGTCGGAGGTGAATGCCACAGCAGGCGTGGGCCAGTCTGCCATGTTGACCTGTGCAGCTGATGGATACCCAGAGCCCATGGTGACCTGGGCACGGTAAGACTGGAGCACATACTCTCTCTCACGCGCACACGCACACACTCAAGGCTGGTAGACTGATATACCACTAACCAGTGTTTTGCAGATGTCCATCTGACCATGGAATTCATAGGCTACCAACACCAATGCGAGTGATGCGAGTCCCCTGCCCTTGGTTTTCTGTTGGCAGTGTAGTGTGTTGCTCTCACCTTCTTAGAAGAGTTAGAGCTGTTCCCCTTGTTGCTAGGTGAGGGAAAGGACTGGTGTGAACTCCATGTGACACTTGTCTTTGGGGTTGAGTCTTAGGTAAAGGGGGAAGAGCTATTTTAACTCAGCAGTCAAGGTGAAAGCTTTGCCCTCAATCTCAAAATCTCTCTCTCCCGCTCAAGGTCCAAGAGGCCACAATGTAATTATCTGTGGTCAAACCTTGAGCCTAGGGGTCATTGTCAGTGCCAATAAATAAATAGCTCTCTGGTATAGACTATAGAGATCATGATTGAAGACTGGATTAAAAATATTCAATGTCATTCAATCGGAAATAGCGATTCAATGTCACACTGACACATTATTTTGATAAACAATGAATTGAGATCATTTGAATTAAGTCTGTTTGACCTACTTCACAGAGGGAAACATACTTGTTTGGAAGTTATTTATTTATTAGATAAAAATTCTCATCAAGCGTAGTTAGCAGCAGACTTATTTTAGTTGTGTCGTCAAATCCGATTCTCTTCGTTTCACAAAAGCTGATTGTAATCAGAATAATCAGTGTGTGTGTGTGTGTTTCCCTTTCTCTCCCCCAGGGCCAGTGTTCTTCTGGAGTCAGGAGACAAGTACAGCTTTAATGAGGACGGTTCAGAGATGACCATCATGGAGGTGGCCAAACTGGATGAGGGAGAGTACACCTGCATCGCTAAGAACAAGGCTGGGGAGAGCGAACAGGAAGTCAGCCTTAGAGTGTTTGGTGAGGGACTCCTCTCACTTGGTGCTGACAGATGATTGACTATGTGGCGGGTTTGTGATGGTTAATCATGGTTTGTCTATATTTATTCACAGTGGGAGGATTTTAACATTGGATTATTTTGGGGGTTATGTTGTGATTATAACTCTAGGTATTAAGTACTATCATCAGATCTGGCAGGTGATTGATGTCACTATGGGATTGCATACTGTGAATGTAGCTATACTGTAGGGTCATACAGGTGAGTGTCACTGCAGGTTGGTTATAATGGCTTTGTGTGTGTCTGCCTTTGCTACAGTGAAACCTAAGATCACCTTCCTGCTGAACCAGAGCACGTCTGAGATGGAGGAGCAGGTGACTCTGACCTGTGAGGCGTCAGGGGACCCCACCCCCACCATCAACTGGAGCTTTGGCCTGCGCCCCTTCACTGAGGGAGAGCAGGTACAGTAGCGGCAGCCCACACAGAGAAGCGAGCCTGGGGCTGTGTCCCCACTGCAAAGGGACACTCAGGGGATGTGTTTCACTTAAACATGGCAAGGCTCCCTTAGCCAGGTTCATCTCTGCTAATTAAGTATTGCGCCAGAGCAGCAGCTAGCTAATAGAAGTTAATTTTACTACCTAGTAGCTACCTAGTTACCATCTAACCTTAGACCTATGTCCCTATAGCAGCTTAGACCATGTCCCTACTCCCTATAGCAGCTTAGACCTATGTCCCTATAGCAGCTTAGACCTATGTCCCTATAGCAGCTTAGACCTATGTCCCTATACATGTAGCAGCTTAGAACTATGTCCCTATAGCAGCTTAGACCTATGTCCCTATAGCAGTTTAGACCTATGTCCCTATAGCAGTTTAGACCTATGTCCCTATAGCAGTTTAGACCTATGTCCCTATAGCAGCTTAGACCTATGTCCCTATAGCAGCTTAGACCTATGTCCCTATACATGTAGCAGCTTAGAACTATGTCCCTATAGCAGCTTAGACCTATGTCCCTATACATGTAGCAGCTTAGACCTATGTCCCTATAGCAGCTTAGACCTATGTCCCTATACATGTAGCAGCTTAGAACTATGTCCCTATAGCAGTTTAGACCTATGTCCCTATAGCAGTTTAGACCTATGTCCCTATAGCAGTTTAGACCTATGTCCCTATAGCAGCCTCTGTTAGTCCCCTGCAGATTGCTACATACAGTCATCTATGGATCTTATATTTTCATACAATGCCACATTGTCCATATACGGTGCCTTCGGGAAGTATTCAGACCCTTTGACTTTTCCCACATTTTGTTAATTTACAGCCTTATTCTAAAATGTATTACATGTTTCTCTCATCAATCTACACAAAATATCCCATAATAACAAAGCAAAAACATATTTTTAGAAATGTTTGCTAATTTATAGAAAAAAACGGAAATATTACCTTTACATAAGTATTCAGATCTTTTACTCAGTACTTTGTTGAAGCACCTTTGGCAGCGATTACAGCCTCGAGTCTTCTTGGGTATGACGCTACAAGCTTGGCACACCTGTATTTAGGGAGTTTCTCCCATTCTTTGCAGATCCTCTCAAGCTCTGTCAGTTTGGATGGCGAGCGTCGCTGCACAGCTATTTTCAGGTCTCTCCACAGCTATTTTCAGGTCTCTCCAGAGATGTTCAATCAGGTTTAAGTCTGGGCTCTGGCTGGGCCACTCAAGGACATTCAGAGACTTGTCCCAAGCCACTCCTGCGTTGTCTTGGCTGTGTGCTTAGGGTCGTTATCCTGTTGGAAGGTGAACCTTCGCCCCAGTCTGAGGTCCTGAGAGCTCTGGAGCAGGTTTTCATCAAGGATCTCTCTGTACTTTGCTCCGTTCATCTTTGCCTCGATCCTGACTAGTCTCCGAGTCCCTGCCGCTGAAAAACATCCCCACAGCATGATTCTGCCACCACCATGCTTCACCATAGGAATGGAGTCAGGTTTCCTCCAGAAGTGACGCTTGGCTTTCAGGCCAAAAAGTTCAATATTGGTTTCATCAGACCAGAGAATCTTGTTTCTCATGGTCTGCGAGGCTTTAGGTGCCTTTTGTCAAACTCCAAGCGGGCTGTCATGTGCCTTTTACTGAGAAGTAGCTTCCATCTGGCCACTCTACCATAAAGGTCTGATTGGTGGAGTGCTGCAGAGATGGTTGTCCTTCTGGAATGTTCTCCCATCTCCACAGAAGAACTCTAGAGCTCTGTCAGAGTGACCATTGGGTTCTTGGTCACCTCCCTGACCAAGGCCCTTCTTCCCAGATTGCTCAGTTTGGCCGGGCAGCCAGCTCTAGGAAGAGTCTTGGTGGTTCCAAACTTCTTCCTTTTAAGAATGATGGAGGCCACTGTGTTCTTGGGGACCTTTAATGCTACAGAAATGTTTTGGTACCCTTTCCCAGATCTGTGCATTGACACAATCCTGTCTCTGCGCTCTGCGGACAATTCCTTCGACCTCATGGTTTGGTTTTTGCTTTGACATGCACTGTCAATTGTGGGACCTTATATAGACAGGTGTGTGCCTTTACAAATGATGTCCAATCAATTGAATGTACCACAGGTGGACTCCAATCAAGTTGTAGAAACATCTCAAGGATGGTCAATGAAAACAGGATGCACCTGAGCTTAATTTCGATTCTTATAGCAAAGGGTCTGAATACTTATGCAAATAAGTTATTTCTATTTAAAACAAATCTAAAAAACTGTTTTTGCTTTGTCATTATGTGTGTAGATTGCTGAGGATCCTTTAAAAACATTTTTTTTAGGATAAGGCTGTAACTTAACAAAATGTGGAAAAAGTCAAGGGGTCTGAATACTTTCCGAAGGCACTGTAGCTACTTCCCTGTAGTACCAATGATCTCATCTAGTCCAATAGACAGGTAATGGGTGGGGCCATTTAATCAGAGACACGCTGTAGGTACCTGTACAGGATAGGAGGAGTGTGGATAGGCGGAGCCCACGGAAAGGTCCGTTTACTTCGCTACATTCTCTCCCCTGCAGGCACATCTAAACAGGATCTATCAGGTATGAAATCAGCGTGGCACAGAAATGGAACAAAATCAATTGATAGAACAAATTGCGTATGGGGTATGAGATTCGACAAAAACCCTGATAGGATCAAATAAGTATTTTTATCGAATTTTCTTGTCTGCTCTTCAGTCAATATTCCTTGAAAATCCTCAAGCTATGATCTTATCAGGGTTTATGAAATCGATTCAAAAATGGCATGTTTTCCAAATATAGCCTGACTTTTGAGTTGCACTGGTCCTTACATAAGAGAGTGGTTCTGGGTGTTTAAACTTTGGGGGTTTCCTCTGCCTTATCTACTGAGGTCAGAAGAGAAAACGGTTACCGTAATGACCTTAAAAAGAGAACCTCCTCATTTCTGTGTTGCCATTCCCGGTCCGATCATCTCCGTCTCTATAGAGAGGGGCAGCTCCGTGCCATACTGCTGCTCAGTCTGTGTCCCTCTCTGTACTCTCATGTAGACGATCTGTCTCATTGCATATCTGTCATCAATCATTCTGTCAAGGTTGAAGCCAAAAGCAAAATGCCTGAGTTTGCACCTGTGTTGTACCGGTATAGCCATCTCTCTATGGTGGGGGGTGAAGAAATGATTAGCAGCCTGCATTGAATTATCATTAGGAACATATTTAAAAACAGGAGCATGAAGGTGTGGCCTTCACAGCTGTGGCCTGGCACTGTGGGTCTCGTTGGCAATGATCCGGAGGGAATGTCTTCTTTACTAGCAAGAAGCCAGGATAGTGTGATTTGGAAAATGGCTGCTAATTGTTTTTGAACCTGGCTGTCCCTCATCTCTGCCATGCTAGCAACACATATCATAGCGGCTGTGGTTCAAATGGGTTGGGAGACAGGTGAAAGGGTGAGCTAATGAACAACTCTCACATGAAATATGTGCCACAGTCATCTATCTATCCAGCTATTATGGTGAATTGTTCATATAGGCCTATTATTTTAATCAGTGTTGTTGTATTTGCTTATTGGCTATCAGCATGACAATTGTGTTTTTGTTTTTCTTATGTGGAATTGGTGTTGAGGGATATTTGTGAGAATCGTGTCTGTGTTACTAGTGTGTGTGCATGTGCATGCTGTGGTGTGCTATTCACTAGTGTGTCATGCTACATATATCTTTGCCACCTCTCAGTGCTTTAACGTTCCTTTACATTGCAGTCTGCTGACTGTTGTACTCATAGACATGGTGTAAAGAGGTGCTGGATTACCATTATCCCTGTTGACAGGGTGTTAAAGTTCATTATTCCCTCATGTAGCTTCCACACGTCCACTCGAGTCTGACTGTTATCTTAGGTAATGTATGTAATGACTAATAACTATAGCCTAAGAGGCTTTACTTTATAAAGGATATGTTTTCTTTTTTATTCTACACAGCATATTCTCTCCTTACACATTTACGATAGTGATGGCAGACAAATGAACATTGTCACATTTGTATATCTACATAGTAGAGGTCGACCGATTAATCGGAATGGCCGATTAATTATGGCCGATTTCAAGTTTTCATAACAATCGGAAATCGGTCTTTTTAACTAGTCCAACGCTCTAACCACCTGCGTTACTTTGCACTCCACGAGGAGCCTGCCTGTTACGTGAATACAGAAATAAGCTAGCCAACATTAAACTTATCTTATAAAAAACAATCAATCAATCATAATCACTAGTTAACTACACATGATTGATGATATTACTAGTTTATCTAGCGTGACCTGCGTTGCATATAATCGATGCTGTGCGCATTCACGAAAAAGGACTGTTGTTGCTCCAACGTGTACCTAACTATAAACATCAATGCCTTTCTTAAAATCAATACACAAGTATATATTTTTAAACCTGCATATTTAGTTAATATTGCTAACATGAATTTCTTTTAACTAGGAAAACTGTGTCACTTCTCTTGCAACAGAGTCAGGGTATATGCAGCAGTTTGGGCCGCCTGGCTCGTTGCGAACTGTGTGAAGACGATTTCTTCCTAACAAAGACAGCCAACTTCGCCAAACAGGGGATGATTTAACAAAAGCGCATTTGCGGAAAAAAAGCACAATCGTTGCACGACTGTACCTAACCATAAACATCAATGCCTTTCTTAAAATCAATACACAGAAGTATATATTTTTAAACCTGCATATTTAGCTAAAAAAAATCCAGGTTAGCAGGCAATATTAACCAGGTGAAATTGTGTCACTTTTCTTGCGTTCATTGCACGCAGAGTCAGGGTATATGCAACAGTTTGGGCCGCCTGGCTCGTTGCGAACTAATTTGCCAGAATTTTACGTAATTATGACATAACATTGAAGGTTGTGCAATGTAACAGGAATATTTAGACTTATGGATGCCACCCGTTAGATAAAATACGGAACGGTTCCGTATTTCACTGAAAGAATAAACGTTTTGTTTTCGAGATGATAGTTTCCGGATTCGAACATATTAATAACCTAAGGCTCGTATTTCTGTGTGTTATTATGTTATAATTAAGTCTGTGATTTGATAGAGCAGTCTGACTGAGCGATGGTAGGCACCAGCAGGCTCGTAAGCATTCATTCAAACAGCACTTTCGTGTGTTTTGCCAGCAGCTCTTCGCAATGCTTCAAGCATAGTCAAAGGTATATGAAATACAAAATGTATAGAGAGAAATAGTCCTATAATTCCTATAATAACTACAACCTAAAACTTCTTACCTAGGAATATTGAAGACTCGTGTTAAAAGGAACCACCAGCTTTCATATGTTCTCATGTTCTGAGCAAGGGACTTAAACGTTAGCTTTCTTACATGTCACATATTGCACTTTTACTTTCTTCTCCAACACTTTGTTTTTGCATTATTTAAACCAAATTGAACATGTTTCATTATTTATTTGAGGCTAAATTGATTTTATTGATGTGTTATATTAAGTTAAAATAAGTGTTCATTCAGTATTGTTGTAATTGTCATTATTACAAAAAAAAAAATACAAAATTGGCCGATTAATCGGTATCGGCTTTTTTTGGTCCTCCAATAATCGGTATCGGCGTTGAAAAATCATAATCGGTCGACGTCTACTACATAGACATTGAGATGGCAGTTGAGATGATCAGATTGGGAAAAGGGTTGAACCCATAGAATAGCCTAAATGTGGGTCACACATGCCATGGTAACGTTGTCTTCCAAGAAGATACTGTATGTTTTAGCTATTACATAAACAAGTTTAACCCCGTTTACTGTTCTATTCTAGTGCTCTCATACTCATATTTGTTTTGTAATTACGTCATTGTTTCAACGCCCCTTATTTGAAGGCACTTGTTGTAGCAATTGTTAATAGCTCAAATGTAATTGAAATGTTTATGCATGCTTTGGATATTATCTCTCAAACTGAAAGGCTGGGTTATTTGAATATATATGAAACATTATACTTGATTTACAAAGTTTGCAAGCTGCAATTATCTGAGAACATTCGGGCTCTGGAAAGGAGGAGAAAACTCGCTTGAAAATGTGTTTCTTCAATGCTCATTAGAGCTCAAACTTGGTACAGATGACCAGATATTGAATATTTCAGATTACTGTGTATTAAATCTTACTGGAGCTGCCTAATTTATGATAATGCGCCTCATGGAAACACAATGAGATCGGCCTAGTATTCAGATAGTTGAGCGTAGGAAAGAGAGTAGGAAAGTAGCTATTAACTCTTGGGATAGCCATTTGAAGGTGAAGTGTTCTGAATGATCAGAGAGCTCAATCATGTGGTGCTGCTGGCTGCTGTTGACTGCTGCACTATAACATGATTGGTTCAGGGAGCGGTGTTGAAAAAGAAGAATGCTTTCAATCCAAGGGCTTGCTTTACTAAGCACTGGTACAGTAGGGTGAGACTGTAGAGAGGCTGTTGTTCTCTAGCTACAGTTCTAACACAATGCTCATTTATGTGCCTGTCTGGTCAGTGGTGGTACAATGTGGTTCTCTGGACATTGATTGGCAGTTTGTTCTTATGGTATGACAGTTGGAATGCTGCTATCCAGGATAAATGATGGAGAGCTTCCTAACTGATGCCAGTCAGGATGAATAAAAAAACACTTCCCCAGGCCAGCCCAGTCCTGTAACCATACCCTACTGTTGGGCTGTTTATGACTATAGAGAGGATGCCTTTTGTGTGGTGCTGGGTGAGATAGTTATGTGAGTGTTTCTTCTATAGAATCTCCTCTACAACAGTGCCTCTCTTCTTCCCCCCTCTCCCACCTTCAGTGATGTGATCATACATCACAGCTGAGAGAGAGACGCTCGCTGCTCACTGCTTACCAAGGGGATGAGGAGCGCTGCTTGGAAATTAGATTTGTCTGGTGGGGATGTTATTTAGTGCTGGTTTGCACTAAACTGATTAGATGCCATGGTGTTTACAGCTCTCACCATCAGCTAGTAATTTGCTTTTGGTCCATGTCCCATTGTTTAAACAAACATAAAACATGGGTCTGACAGTGATGTGTCAACTCAATTCCATACCTCACAATTCTGTGTCAGACCAGCCACGACCAGGGGTGCTGTTAGTTATGCGTCCTGTAATAATGAGCAGCAGCACCGGTATTACGGAGCTAATTGAGCGGCAGCTCCTCTTCTGCGCTGTGGGGTCTGGCGCCAAACTGCTTTTCTGACGTAGGTGTTAAATGGGCCTGTCTTGCTGTGTGTGTCTCTCCTGTCTCGCCACACCCCAATGGACCGTAAAGAATAGTGATATCATATTACCACCACACTCACTATCTACATTAGCTACGTACCATGGCTCAATATACAGTACATGCAAAGATGTTCATCTGGACCCTCCCTACTTAGGATGAGTCTTCACTCAGTATCTTTAACTTGACATACTGTATTGTTGTCTGGTTTATTCATGTGTGTGGTTCTGCCCTGCAGTGTGAGTAAAACTTTCCCAGTGTTAACTAGTCTCTTGATGTGTGTGTTGTGTTTCTCTATGACAGGCAGTCTACAGTGGTATAGGCTAGCCCGTATTATAGATAGATGCCAGAATAGAAGCCAGATGAATTCACTCATTATTCACTCATCTGTGAGTGATTGGAAGGCGTCCAGCTCTAAACGAGAGAGGATGGTCTGGAAGGAATGTTAAGATTGACTGTATTAATAATGAATTGAGTTCTGGGCCTTTTTGCCTGCAGTACGTTTCAGCAGATGGGACACTTGGTTGTTTTCTACGTCTGATGGAAAGCTGTTTACCATTTTGCTTGTCGTCTGGCTTCCATATTCCTTTCCATTCATCACTACGCCGTCGTCCATTATCAATCATCTCTCCTTCATGCTTCTTGTTTCTCCTTAACATTAGGAAACCCATAAAGCATGTTTTATTACAATACCTGAATGGCAGAATTCAGAGAAAATAAATCCTCTATAAGTAAATGTATTTCAGAGGTAGACAATACTCTTTTTAATCACGTTTGATTATGTTTTGTCATGCTGAATTGTGTGTTAAATTTTGTGTTGATTATATAACTTCATATTAAATGTGGATTCATCATGATTGATAATCATGAAAACAATTCTTAATAATTCGATTTTGAAGATGATATATGGAGAAATGTTTGTATGATTTTCTTTTCTTTCAGCATCCCTCCATGCTAGCTCCAATGTAGTGTCTATTATTTACACATGAACATGTACCCAGCAGGCTGAACTGGTTGAAGTGATGTCATTACAACCATTTTAGACCGCTGGTTAGGCTTTTTCTAGTTTGATGCTGTGTAGTTTTATACAACTGAGGAGTGTAAAGGTTGATGAGTCTAATTGTTTTAAAGTTTTAGCGTTAGCCCATTTCCCTGGACTACAGCAGGTAAACGTTCGGTATATGAGTGGGGCAGTTGCATGCTCGTGCAGTGTTGTTTGTCCTAGCTGTGAGGTACTGGATAAGGATTCCTGTCTAAGGATTGCTTTGCTTTTTGTTGTTGTTTTATTCTGTCTGTGTCCTCTACAGGCCTCTTGGACTCGGCCCGAGCAACACAAGGTATAGCTTCTATACTATACCCAATACCCATCACAATCTACCAAATACTATGCCCATGCATCCTCTTTCACCATATTGATTTTCTGCTTTACAGTTCTCTTCAACACTGTTTTCTATTGTTGCTGTAGTCATGGAAACTGGTGGAGAAACTCTTATCAGTCCTCTTTGGTTTATTAGTATGGCTTCGCTCAGCCTGAAAAATTCTCCTTCAAACCTGTAGCCAGGTATCAGACAACTGGTGAAGGATGTTTGTTCCCATTCTTTCCAGGGAATAAGATCTAGGGTACACCAATGATCGAGCTGAGCTAAAATTGCTTGATGTTTCCAATAGGCACCACCACCCTGCATTATTAATAAACTCTCTGTTGTTGAAAACCATAGTTATGAAACTTTAATGAATCTATGTTCTCGTGTTGCAAATGAACAGAAATTGATGCCCTCCCTTTGGACACAGATTGAGATTGTGTATCATGGTCTGGTCTGCCATGTGGTTGTCCAGTCTTTGGCCATGATGATGAGTTGTTGTTGACCCTCTTTGACCTCACAATACAACCAACAAATTGAATGTTCTATCTACACTACACCAAGATCTTATTAATGTACCTGGCACTTGGACTACATCGCTTCATCAAGAACCACAATAGGACCTGCCTGTACATAAGGGGTGGCATATGTGAGTGCAGCACAAGGCTGGCGGGACACTCACACTCTCTGGCCACCCTTTCAGCTCTGATGTAATTATCCTTGTCAGTGTTTGGAGAAGGTGGGGGGATGGAGAGAGGAGGTGGAGGAGGCAGATGGGGTTGGAATGAAAAGGGGACTGACTGCCTTGCCCGTGTTATGTAAGCATTTCCTCAGGCACACTTAATGCCCCAGACATGCTGCTTCTGTTGAGTTTGAATACAGAACTAATGAGCACTATTCTTCTCTTAGTTAGTTTCCCAAATCACATAGTAGACTATTTTTGACTAGTGCCTATAAGGCTCTGGTCAGAAGTAGTTCACTATGTAAGGAATAGGGTGCCATTTGAGCCACTGCCTTAGTTTGTCCCCCAGACTGGTCCCTACTGTAGCTAATTGAACAACACAGAGGCATTCATGAGATGGTTCACATACAATGTGTGGGTGTTGAACTTCAAAGTCATGCAAAATAAAATGCAGAGGTCGCCAGGAGTTCAGCTCTTCTACGACACCTGACATGAGTTAACAGTGGTTTGGACTGGCGTGAGAGTTCCAGACCCAAACTGTTCAGTGTCAACAACAAGAGTAGCCGACCCCGACGCTAAAGGTTACGTACGTGGCTGTTTATTTAGACCTTGTGAATCTGGTGTTAATGAAGTCAGGTAGTGTATCTTGAGACAAACGTCAATCCTGTTAGCTATTAGCAGGGTTTCTGCTATAGTTTTAATTGGCAAGGTCTTGAATGTATAGGCACACTGTGTTCTTGTCCTCTTCCCTATGTCACATGCTTTGGTTCTACTTCTGAAGCTGGAGTCTTAACCACCATTTAATTTAGTCAGCATGGTGTTGCTTTAGTTTAGAATTACAGAGACAATTCCCAGTTGGCACTCCACTGACTAGGTAGCTAGTTCATTCTACGGAATAGAAGCACCTCAATGATTTGAGGTACTGTACATTCATTTCATGGATCAACTTGGGGTCTAGAATGCCTTCCCTATAATATGTATACAGTAGATGTATAAACTGTACATCAGACAGTATGTTGCTGTTGGGAAAGTACACAAATAATTCAATACTGAACAATTCAACACTGAATTTCACACAAAAAAGTGAACCACACAGCAGACTGTGTGTAAACGTGCAAGCTAGGCATGTTATCCTGTCCATAGGAACCACTACTATACACTAGTAGCGTTTAACAGGCTGAGACCTAAATAGCCTGCTGTAACTGATTTCAGCCACCTCACTCAGCCATTGTGTGAAAAGCTCTTGATGGCTCCACCCATACAGCTTCTTCTACCATTATTGATGTGCTCTGCTACTGTACACATCTCTACTGTAAATACAGAGGGTTTTGATCTTTACTCTACTGTATCTCTGTCTCTCTTAAGTGTGTAGTGTCATCACCTTTTGCTGTTACAGCCATAGGAAAAGCACTCAATGCTACAATGGTTTGTCTCCAGGCTCAGAGTTCAATATTACTATGATAAAACTACAGAGTGTTATAATGTATGGGTTCTCAATAATGCATGGATCACAATGGGATATGAGGTTAACATTGATGTACTGCAAACAGAGGTCCTTTTGTTGCTTGCTACCCTGTGATTTCCTGCCCTATAGAGTCTGGATGGGAACGTCGTAGTGAGGAGTGATGCGCGTGTGTCCTCCCTCACGCTGAAGTACGCCAAGTTCACCGACGCTGGCCAGTACCTCTGCTCTGCACGCAACGCCATCGGAGTGGATTCTCAACCCGCCTACCTGGAAGTCCGCTGTAAGAGCTCCACATGTCACAGGGCTGCGTCTGAAATGGCATCCTATTCCCTATACCGTTTTTGACCAAAGCCCTACACCCTATAGTTCACTACTTTTGCCAGGGCCCATAGGTTCCCAAAAGTAGTGCACTATATAGGGAATAAGGACACATCCACTTTCTCTAGTGCTTAAAGTCTTAGTCAGGCCCGGCTGGCATACTACCTGCAGCTGCTAATGTTTGTGCCAAAGCCTACTCTTTTAAATATTTAAGAGAAAAGACAGAAATCTCTTATTCACGTTGCTGGCTCATTCCTCCATAGATGCTCCTAAGATCCAGGGCTCAGTGACAGTGTATACCTGGGAGGGGAATGCAGCTAACATCAGCTGTGAGGTCCTGGCCCACCCCAGTGATGTGTCCATGCTGTGGCTGAGGGACGGGTTTCAGCTTCCCAACGCTAACGTCACCAAAGCCAAGGTTTTCCAGAGCCCCACAGCCAGCTACCTGGAGGTAGAGACCCGCAGATACACACACACATGCATGAGCACACAGACACACACGAATACACACACACTAAATTAAGAACACTCCACATGTCATAAAGATTTCATGTGTGACAGCTAGTATTTGCAGGGTTCTCCCCCAGTTCCATTGTGGGGAGACTGAGTGTGTTTTCATTATTCAGTAGAGGGAAGCACAGAGACAGAGGACTAAAATAGGCATCTCTAATGGACAAACAACAGTGGAACAAACTGACTCAAGCATCTAGTCACCTTATGTTTGTAATGCTTTGCTGCCCGGAGTTTCTTTCATGCATTGATTCTCTCCCCTGTTCCAGGTGACTCCAGAGTCTGAGAATGACTTTGGGAGCTACAACTGTACTGCTGCCAATGAGATGGGCACAGAATCCAAGGAGTTCCTCCTCATTCAGGCTGGTCAGTCATAATCACAATCTGTAGCTAATTATCCAAAATCATCATATTGTGAATCTAATATTTAATGTTGGCATCAAATTAAATATACTGTAGTTCTTAAATGACTAGCTTTACGTGTGATTCCTCTTCTCTCTAGATGTCCCGTCAGCCCCATCCCTCGGGGAGGTGGAGCCGTTCTCCAGCTCAGCCAGGGTGGAGTTCCAGGAGCCTGACGCCACTGGGGGTGTACCCGTCCTCCGGTACCGGGCCGAGTGGAAGACTGTGGGCAGGGGCAGCTGGGTGCAGAGGGTCTATGACGTCCAAGGAGGTGAGTACAGGGGCAGGGCGGGGCCTACAAGGATAAAGAGAGAGAGTATGTGAGGGGATAACAAAATGAAATGTTTATTTTTCTCAAACATTGGCCTTTTTTAATGAAACATCCATCCAATATCATAATTCAGCTGGTTTGATTTACCCTCAAATGAGAATAAAATAAAATGTTGTCTGTAATAATTGCATCCTTGTTACTTGTCAAATCAAATCAAACTTTATTTGTCACATGCGCCGAATACAACAAATGTAGACCTTACCGTGAAATGCTTACAAGCCCTTAACCAGCAGTGCAGTTCAAGAAAAGTTAAGAAAATATTTACCAAATAAACTAAAGTAAAAAATAATAAAAGGTAACACAATAAAATAACAATAACAAGGCTATATACAGGGGTGTACCGATACCGAGTCAATGTGCGGGGTACAGGTTAGTTAAAGGTAATTTGTACATGTTGGTAGGGGTGAAGTGACTATGAACAGATAATAAACAGCGAGTAGCAGCAGTGTACAAAACAAATGGAGGGGAAGGGGGGGTCAATGTAAATAGTCCGGTAGCCATTTGATTAATTGTTCAGCAGTCTTATGGTTTGGAGGTAGAAGATGTTAAGGAGCCTTTTGGTCCTAGACTTGGCACTCCGGTACCGCTTGCCGTGCGGTAGCAGAGAAAACAGTTTATGACTTGGGTGACTGGCGTCTCTGACAATTTCTGTCTGAATGCAGAGTCTGTTGTGGATGTATCAGTATTTGTACTCCTCAATTGTATCCTCAGGAGCTCTGAGTGAAGTAACCATCACAGGCCTGAAGCCTGAGACCAACTATGAGGTGAAGATGTCAGCCATTAACGGCAAGGGAGAGGGTGAAACTAGCCCCGCTGTGGTCTTCAAGACAGAGCCTGTCCGTAAGTCACACACACACACACACACACACACACACACACACACACACACACACACACACACACACACACACACACACACACACACACTCACACTTCACACCTCCTTTCTCACTTCCACAACACCCCTTTTACCTCACCTTGCCACCACCCATTGCACCTCCCCATTAGAATGAATCAAAACAAACAGCCATTTTTGTACAGCCTGTTTGCCAGCTCCACCATAGACATATTGGTCAGCACTGGCTTAGAACCTTTAGATCAGACATATTTGCCCTATGCTGTGCTTGAAAATCTATGACAAGGCTTGTACTGCACAATTGGTTTGAATTCTCACTGCTAGGATGACAACAACCCTTGTTTTAACTCTCTCCCTCACTCTCTCCTGCTCTCTCGCTCTTTACCATTGATCGCCCCCTGCTGGTTGCAAATTTGATTTGATTTGATTTGACATGTGACTGGAAGTGGAATGTCTGCCCCTTACTAACTCAGGAATATTATGCATGTGTAGAGTTGAACTGATAGTTTGGTATCCGAGGACATTCTGATTATTATTTGCTATGTTTGATGCTGCTATCACAAATCCTCGCTAGTTTAATTTCTTTCGTTTTTCTCGTGTCATACTCTTGTTGTGTAGTTTTTTGTTTATTCATTTTTCTCGTCTGTTTTTCTGTTGGACCGCTCAGGTTATTCTTACGCAAGTAAGTGCCTCATCATTATACACACTCACTCTGAATATTAGTTTGAACTTTGAACTTGTTTTCAAAACAGTCTCGCTCCAGTGTTTTATGTATACAGTCAATGGATGTACTGTGGCTTATGGTCGCTCTGGCTTCCGCATCTTTTCCATTGAGATTTGGCAGTCATGAAATATTTCTTTATGTTTATTTTCCTTTCTGTTCTCTTATCAATCTAACCTAAATAGTTGAATACCTTTCATCGGCAGGAATATTATATTGCAGATAACCGATTTGTACAGAATGACGAGCTATGTGTAAAGACTTTGTTTTTGCCTGATATCTCTTCTTTTATATGATTTCTTAGATGGCATTTTTCATTTTTTCACTGAGGACTCAGGTTTGTTATGTGGATATTGGGGAGTAGATCGTTATTAGGAGTAGTTAGCATGTGACTTAGACACTGTTATACCAAGACAAATAGCCTAGAACACCCCCTATTACCTGCTGCTCTTCTTACTGAACAGTACCTACAGTAAGAAGCTATAGTCATTTACTGATACAACTGTTAACTCTCCCCAAATATGATTGTGTTATCATGTCATGTGTTGGTTGTACATGTACAACTGATACTACAGTGTCCATCAGTATTGGCAATACTAAGTAGTATTAGGAATAAGTCTGTATTTCTGTCCCCTTTTTCAATGCTGCTGTTTTCTGTCAGTATTTCCAGTATGTCTGCAGCGTTTCCTCTGTTGTCAATCATTTTGTCTTGCAGGAGAAGGATGGTTTGGGACGTAGCCTTTTCCATTTATTACCATATTTTGAAAGTTATTTTATTTGAAATGACTGTAAATCTGGAATATAAGCTGCAGTAGCAGAAGTCATAGTTTCTCTCAGAGGAAAGCCTGTAATTTGTCCCTGCTTGTCTATTCAGTCAAAAGTTCACTGTTGTTTTGTGTTCCTCTTCAGTTTCATTTTGTCTTCAAGTCTTATAACTGTGTTTTTCCTGTCCATGTTTCCACTTTCCTTTCAACCAATCACATGCGTGCGTTTCATGTGACTCTCATCATGTGGCTTGCATGGTGCTGATGATGTCGTCAACTCCGCAGAAGGTAACTTTTCAGTCCCAATTTTCACAAGAAGAATCTTAATTTTACTGGAGAGTCATTCATAACATAAATACTAAATGTACCAATTCAACCGTTTCCCATTTATTTCCATTTATTTCCTGTCTTGTTAACCCATCATATGTAGCCAGTCACCTTCTCTGGACTGATTGGAGCTCCCTGGAACTGTTACAGTCCTTTAGCAAGGAAGTGTTCCTTCCCTGTCTGATCTAATATAACTTGGGATTTATCCTAACAATTTCACTGATTTATCGCATTGTAATAACTTTTTTGTACTAACTGTCATTTGTCCCTCTCAAGTAGTTTACAGTGCACAAACACCCCCCTCTAGTGGCTGGGTCCGATCCAATCATGTGTAATTGCTGTTTAAATACTACTTTCATTTTAGCACTCCACAGTAGTCTAACAGCTTGTTCATGAGAGCTTTTAGTTGGAGAGGCAGACAAGTGCCTCTAGCACAACAGTATGGAGGAATGGTGCCATCTGGAGAACACTAGGACAGAATATTAACAGCTTTCTCCACATCTTTGAAACAGGTTTAGGAGAAACCGGTTAAAGGTTTCACAGCAGCTGCTGACCAGCCGTAACACATTCTACATCTTCTGAATGACTGCTTCAGCTCACTAACTAACCTTGATATCTCCGATGTGTTTGTTTAGGTGAACCTGAACCGCCTAAGCTGGAGGGAACACTCCAAACAAAAGGCAACTCCCTCAAAGTCAACTGGCTCAAGCAGGACGATGGAGGCTCACCCATCACACACTACCTAGTCCGCTATAAACCAGTGAGTATTCACACTACCTAGTCCGCTATAAACCAGTGAGTATTCACACTACCTAGTCCGCTATAAACCAGTGAGTACTGCTACTACCTAGTCTGCTATAAACCAGTGAGTTTTCACACTACCTAGTCCTCTATAAACCAGTGAGTATTCACACTACCTAGTCCGCTATAAACCAGTGAGTACTGCTACTACCTAGTCCGCTATAAACCAGTGAGTTTTCACACTACCTAGTCCTCTATAAACCAGTGAGTACTGCTACTACCTAGTCCGCTATAAACCAGTGAGTACTCACAATACCTAGTTCACTATAAACCAGTGAATTTGGGGCACTGTAGACAGCTGTCGACAAACAATGTGCATTCTTATGTGCAAAAAATGTGTGCTAATGTACCCATGCCCATTCAAGGAATACATTCCTAAAAGAGACTGTCAGGTACTGTATTGTATCATTAAGTTGACCTTGGCCTATTTTGTGTGTCCTTTAGAAGCACCAGGCCGACTGGAAGCCAGAGATCCAGCTACCCAGTGGCAGTGAGAATGTGGTTCTGAGCGGACTGGAGTGGAACACGGAGTACAATGTGTTTGTGGTGGCAGAGAACCAGCAGGGGAAGTCCCAACCTGGAACCCTGACCTTCAGAACCTCTCCAGAACCCGCTGCCATCCCAGGTACCCCACCATGCACCGGGCACTAACACTGGCACTGCCACACACAGCTGAGACAGCAAACTCAAACATGTCCCAAACAGGAGCCTTTTTGGTTCTCACAACCACATATATCTGACAGTACACTTAATAGGAATTACACGTCTAGATGTTTTCAGCAGGCAAAATGAAGAAAATAGAAGAACAAGCCAGGTGTTGGTCAGAGCTGTTCGTGGGTGTTCACTCTGCAGCAGAAAATATTCAATCTTTCTAACTAGAACTCTCCACTGTCTGTCTGAGAGGGTATGTGAAGAGTGTATTGTCTGCGAGGACCACCCAAACGAACACTTCTTTTTGACCATGCCCAGAGTTTGTTTTTTACAGTTCATTTTTTGTGATGATGACAGACATCGCACAATTTGTTTCCAATTTTGAATCTGTTAGAATTAAACTTCTACACTAAAGCTGTGAGTGACACTGTATGAGTTTGCTATCTCAGTGCTACAACAGGCTGCCTCCGCTATGGACAAAAGCTATCCTACTACAGTGATGGGTACAGTATGTAGATGGACAGTCTATCCTACTACAGTGATGGGTACAGTATGTAGATGGATGATCTATCCTACTACAGTGATGGGTACAGTATGTAGATGGACGGTCTATCCTACTACAGTATGTAGATGGACGGTCTATCCTACTACAGTGATGGATACAGTATGTAGATGGCCGGTATATCCTACTACAGTGATGGGTACAGTATGTAGATGGATGGTCTATCCTACTACAGTGATGGATACAGTATGTAGATGGACAGTCTATCCTACTACAGTGATGGATACAGTATGTAGATGGATGGTCTATCCTACTACAGTGATGGGTACAGTATGTAGATGGATGGTCTATCCTACTACAGTGATGGGTACAGTATGTAAATGGACAGTCTATCCTACTACAGTGATGGGTACAGTATGTAGATGGACAGTCTATCCTACTACAGTGATGGATACAGTATGTAGATGGTCTATCCTACTACAGTGATGGGTACAGTATGTAGATGGATGGTCTATCCTACTACAGTGATGGGTACAGTATGTAGATGGCCGGTATATCCTACTACAGTGATGGATACAGTATGTAAATGGACGGTCTATCCTACTACAGTGATGGATACAGTATGTAGATGGACAGTCTATCCTACTACAGTGATGGATACAGTATGTAGATGGATGGTCTATCCTACTACAGTGATGGATACAGTATGTAGATGGCCGGTCTATCCTACTACAGTGATGGGTACAGTATGTAGATGGACAGTCTATCCTACTACAGTGATGGGTACAGTATGTAGATGGATGGTCTATCCTACTACAGTGATGGGTACAGTATGTAGATGGATGGTCTATCCTACTACAGTGATGGGTACAGTATGTAGATGGACGGTCTATCCTACTACAGTGATGGGTACAGTATGTAGATGGTCTATCCTACTACAGTGATGGGTACAGTATGTAGATGGATGGTCTATCCTACTACAGTGATGGGTACAGTATGTAGATGGACAGTCTATCCTACTACAGTGATGGGTACAGTATGTAGATGGATGGTCTATCCTACTACAGTGATGGGTACAGTATGTAGATGGATGGTCTATCCTACTACAGTGATGGGTACAGTATGTAGATGGATGGTCCTTCCTACTACAGTGATGGGTACAGTATGTAGATGGATGGTCTATCCTACTACAGTGATGGGTACAGTATGTAGATGGATGGTCTATCCTACTACAGTGATGGGTACAGTATGTAGATGGATGGTCTATCCTACTACAGTGATGGGTACAGTATGTAGATGGATGGTCTATCCTACTACAGTGATGGGTACAGTATGTAGATGGATGGTCTATCCTACTACAGTGATGGGTACAGTATGTAGATGGACAGTCTATCCTACTACAGTGATGGATACAGTATGTAGATGGATGGTCTATCCTACTACAGTGATGGGTACAGTATGTAGATGGATGGTCTATCCTACTACAGTGATGGGTACAGTATGTAGATGGATGGTCTATCCTACTACAGTGATGGGTACAGTATGTAGATGGATGGTCTATCCTACTACAGTGATGGGTACAGTATGTAGATGGATGGTCTATCCTACTACAGTGATGGGTACAGTATGTAGATGGGCGGTCTATCCTACTACAGTGATGGATACAGTATGTAAATGGACAGTCTATCCTACTACAGTGATTGGTACAGTATGTAGATGCATGGTCTTTGTCCATGTGTGTGGATGCAGTCTGTTTCTACATAGTTTGGCCTTAACTGATGCAGCAGCATTCCTGTACCATAGCAGGTCTTAGCTAGCTGAAACTGACTGCTGACACCCACAGACACCTGTGTTGCAACACTACACAGCTAGGCTGCGACAAACCCCTACCAGGCCTCAGGCGATGCAGAGTGCTTTACTGAAACATAGCAGGACTTATCCCACCTCCTCACTTCTCCTGTTTGTTCTTTCCCTTCTAACTCACCTCCCAGATAAACACGCGTCCCAATCACAACCATTCAACCCCCAGTTTCCTTACTCATGGTTTGTGGCGTAGTGCTCTCTCACATGCTGTGCTTTTGCTTTAACTTGCTTTTTAAAGCTAGAATCCTTAGTTGCTTCATAAATGTTTTGACTAATAAATGAATGATATATACCAATTGCTTCTTGAAGAATATAACTTATAAAGGCCTCATGAGCTTAGTTTAACAGTCGTACCCCATCAGAAACCAAAATAGAAGTTTCTTTTTACTCTCTGTTTGTAAACAACGTAAATGTAAACAAACACTGTATACCCTTAAAACATGGTTAAACTATCATTTTGATCAAATGGATGCATCCATAGCGCTGTCTATGAATTTGAGCGTGGTTAAATTTCTCTAGGCACAGCCCTCCGCTTTTTACCAAAACAGAAGGGGCGACGGCATTGTTATTGTTTGCGGATTCTAGATTTAACTCCTTGTCAGTTTAAAACTACTTTTTAAACTTTTATTTTGTTCTCTATTCAGTTTTGTTTACAAACTTGACATATTTTCTCTTCTCTCTCCTCTCCTCCCTCTCTTCCCATTTTCCCACCCTTCTGTCCATGTCCACTCTGTTTCACTCTCTTCATTTCTCTCCCCCTTCCCCCCCTCTCCTCCCTTTTCTCTCTCCCTTCCCCCCCTCTCCTCCCTTTTCTCTCTCCCTATGTCTCTGCACACTGCCTGGTGTTGGACACTGGTGGACGTCACTACATGAACACTTTCCTCATTACGTATTACTCTTTTCTGAATCTGTGTGTCTCATCTTTCTGTTGGTTTTGACTATATTTTGGTTTGAGCAGTGACCCAAGGCTGTTCGTCTGTGACATACACTCTGATCTCCCTCGTCCTGTCCATAGTAGCTGTGTTGCTGCTCTCATAGCTAGTTATATGAGGCGATGCTGGTCTCTCTCTCACACACACATAGAGGAAAGAAAGCTAGCCTTTCTCTGACATGGCTGGTTGTCTCTCTGGATGGATGCCTAGACAGACACATGTCTCTCACTGGGTGGGGAGTAACTACAGAATAGACCAGCCTGATTGACTGAACTGAACCAAAGGCACTGGTATCAGCTTAGCCTGGTTCCAGATCTGTTTGTGCAGTATAGCTAATTCCTATTGCCGTTGACAACAACCATAGTAAGGAGTTAGCTATACAGCACAAACATATATAGGACTAGGCTAGTATCAGCTGTCTCCTACAGGTCAGTGCTGTACCACTCCGCTCAGCAACATAGCACAGCTAGTAGCAGCATTCCGAACTAGAGAACTGAATGGAGCTCCAGTTTACATTAATGAGCACTAGGGTATTGAATGAATGGTAATTGTATTCTGAATACTGTGGTAGAGTACTGAGTGAATGGTGGTGAGTACCAGACAGTTTACGTAAAGGATGTATATTATTTTTCCACTTACTACATTGTATGTACTGTAAAGATTTTTAATAACATTCATTTTTACATGGACATTTAATTAACAAAGTACCAAATTATAATATGCTAATATTAATATTGTTGTATTATGACACACTGTCTACATACATATAAGCAGTATGGATACAGTTGGGAACTGCAGCAGTCAATTGTGTGTTATTGATTCCTGAAGAACTACAAATGTCATTAAAAACTAGCAATACATTTTACATACTATTAAGTTGTGATTATTTTGTTCCACAACTGCATTACAAATAGACCCTGAAGTCAATACTGAATTGTTAATACTCTTTTTTGTAAGTGAATCAGAAGTCCCGAGGAGCTGATATTCAGGGTGCTCTCTTTAGAATGTAAACTGGACAGATAATGCTAGGAGTCATGTATTGTGTGTGGTACAGTAGTCACTAGCTGGCCACACATACATGGTTGTTTACAAAATATCTCTTGAAGCACATATTATGCATTTTCTTCAGGTGTTTTTGGTTATGACTAATATCGAATAAAGTTGATTTAATACATCTTAATGGGTTTGCATTTATTGGAGGGCAGGTGATGGAGATAGATGCCTTTACTGTTACAAAGACAAGGTACAGGTCACATGTGATGTCTGTTGAGCCTTGTCAGGGAGACATTGATCTCCTAATTTTAGCACATCAAAGTACCAGTATGAAGTTAAAGTCTACAAAACATCTGATTAGAAGCTGTGATCTCTTCTCACTATGTCAATGTGCATGACAGGTGAGTTGTCTGTGTTTTATGAAACCATTATGTAGAAAACAGAGATGGTTCCATATTCTAACAGTATGTCCACATTCATTCAGCTGTCTAACTGCGGTGCTGTATGTTCCTAGTGAGTCATGCTGTGTCTGTACTGTAGATATAGACGGTGAGTCTGCCCTCTCCACGGGCATCATGGCAGGGATCCTCATCTTGGCCTTCGTCCTGCTGCTCCTGGCTGTGGACGTCACCTGCTACTTCACCAACAAGTGTGGCCTCATCATGTGTCTGTGTGGCAAGCCAGGCAGCAGGGCCAAGGGACACAACCTAGAACAGGGCAAGGCTGCATTCATGTGAGTGTCTACTGTCTCGATATGTGCGTCCCAAATAGCACCCTGTTCTCTATCTAGTGTACTTCTTTGGACCAGGGCCCATAGGGAATAAGGTGCCATTTGGGACACTGATACAGGCTGAAAAAGGAGTCTCTGCATACTTGCAATTTCGATGCAATTTCACAGTTCTCATTTGCTAGGCTTTGGGTACGTGATGACCTTTGTCTGAGAATGTCTGGTTCAGGCATTTAATCATCCTCATTATGCTGTAGTTCTGTGTTACTGAGGTCCTGGAGTCTGTTGTCGTGGTGTCTATGTAACAATCAGAATCCTCTGTGTGTCCACAGAAAGGATGAGTCCAAAGAACCGATAGTGGAGGTGAGGACAGAGGATGAGTGCACAGCCAATCACAATGCAGGAGGACCCACGGAACCCAGTGAGACCACACCCCTTACAGAGCCAGAGTGAGTATACCTTGACATACAGACACACACACACGTGGGTGCGCACATACACACACATACACACACACACACATATCGTTGTTGGGCTAAAGCACAGTGCATTCCTCTTGTAAGAATCACAATATTCCTGCACAGTTTTGAGTACATTGTAATTAATGGAATGTTTATGACTTTTTGAGCATAAGCAGTTAATTTATACATATGTCTGTGATTCCTATAAGCAGATTGCACCGTCATGTGCTCATGCTTTTATACTTTTTGTTGAAATTTCTCTATAGTCACATTCACACGGCACTTAGCCCAGGGTTAACAAATGCTTGTGTGAAAGGAGGGTTAGCTAACCCTAAACTAGTTTTAACCCAGCATTAAGGATAGCCCTGGTCTAACAACATGCAGTGTGAAAAACCCTTGTGTGTGTTGTAGTTTCTTGTGTGTTTGTTTTGGGGAGGGGTGTTTATTTCTTTGCTGCCACAATAGTTTTTTCTCAGGATATTTCTTAGGAGATGAATCTTTTCGATATCACGGTTGAATCGCTACCAGTCAAAGACGTGGATAGATCCACTGTGGTTTTTTCCTGTATCTGGTGAACTTGATGAAACCCATCTAAAAATTGAGACATTAAAAACTGGAGTCACATGAGATGAGTGTCTGGTACAATTCAACCCTTCAGGTGGTTGTGTGTAGTGATCCTTTCCTTTAGAAAGACCTGTTTTCAGTTCATTAGACCCTACATGTTCTCCATGTTAGTCTGTGCATGGACAGTGTCCTTTGTTATTTGATGTGCCTCACTGAATGGAACCCCCTTGTGTGTCCTTTCTCTCTGGTTGATGTTGTCTGCTCTGTGTGTGTGATATCTAACTGCATGCCTCCCATAACCTGAACCTCCTGCTTGCTCCTCCTCTCCACCCCTCCTCCCCAGTACCCAGGTCGGGTCCCAGTCACCTCACTGTCTAGTGTGTGTGTCTCTGCTCTCTCCCTGCTCTCTCTCCCAGGCTGGCCGCTCACACTGCTGCCCTGGCTCTGGACACCCTCTCGTCTGTAGCCACCATCTCTGACACAGCCAACACAACCTATGACCCCACCCAGGACAGCCCCTCTAGTGAGAGCACCGCTCTCAACTGTAGCCTGTCTGCCCTCGCTACTGACCCCCTGCCTGCCCCCGCCCCGGCACCCACACCAGAGTCCAACACAGCCCCCTCAACCCCCTTCATCTCCACCTCTGACATCACAGCTAGAGTAGCCCCCCTGTTAGACCTTCTAGGAGACAGCTCTCCTAGAGCAGAGGACAAAATGTATGCCACTGCTGTTAGTGCCACAGATAGCCCTAAATCTCCTAAAAAGTCCCCTATTCCAATACCCTCTAGGCGTCGAAACTCTAACAGACCTGCTCCTTCTCCTCCCACTCCCAAGAGCCCCACACCTACCCACTCCACCCCCTCTCCTACAGTGGCCCCCAGGAAATCTGCCCCGGAAAGTCCCTCTCTTGCCCCCTCCACTGCCTCTCCTAGTCCAAACACCAGGAAAGCTGCTCCTATTGCCCCAGACAGCCCCTCTCATGCTCCTACGGCGTTCACTTTCCCAGCCTCTGACACCTCCACCTCTAAACTTGCACCTACTGCCACCAGCACTGTTACCCCTGTCCCTGGTACCCCTGTCCCTGGTACCCCTACTGTCCTGGGTTCTAGTACACCAGTCCCAGTCCCTGACCCTGACAAACCTGACTCTACTACCAAAGACACTCCCACTCCTGCCCCTAATATAGACCCCACTCCCACTACCACATCTGTCCCTAGTGCTCCTACTACTGCCTTCAATGCTGACATAACTGCTGCTATCGTTCACGAGGACACAAGCAAATGTGCCCCTGTTTTCCCACACATTCTCACTAGTATTCCAGCTCCCACAAGTGCCACCACCACACCTGCCCCTAATGCTTTCACTGCCCCAAGTTTTGCCACACCTGCTGCCCCCACGGTCACTATCACACCGGCTTCTACTATCTACGACACCCCAACACCCACCCTGACCCACCACATGCCCACCACCACAGCACCCCAAGCCCCAGAGATAGAGTTAGAGTTGACCAATGGGGTGGAGACTGAGAGCCCCTCCCTGCCCCCAGCAGAGCCCACTAGGTTTCAGAGTAGTCCCACTCCCTCCCCTGCCCCTGGCCTTTCCTCGTCCTCCTCCCCCCTGGCTAACGGAAACGGGTTTGGGGCAGACCTCCAGGCCTCAAGCCCCCCAGCTCTGGAGGAGTTAGACAGTCTGGCCAAGGCTGCTCCACTCAACGACGAGTATGGCTCCCTCTAGAGGTTTATACGTGTCAATGTTTTTGTGTGCCCAGTCATCTACTATTCTATTATCACTCAGTCTCCACCTTTCCATTTGTCTTGTGAAGTAAAGTGAAATTGTAGTAGTCAATTGTGGTAACAGTGGTGATAATTGTTCATTAATGAGACCTGTGTAATGGTGACAAGTGCTGTAGTCATTGCCATGGTAGTGGTTGTGTGGATGTGTGTGTGTAGCGTTGTGTGGAGTATAAAAGTACTGTGTAGTAGTATGGTTCCCCTTGTAGAGTGTGTTGTGGAAGTTTTGTAATGACAGTGCCGGGCATTAGTACTGCTCTTAGGCTGGTGATAGGGCCAGAAGACTAGATCTTTCACTCACCCCGCCTAATGACTATTCAATGGTAGGGCAGACACTGCAACAGACATCATTTGGTTGTTAAGTGGTCCTTAGTACTGCTCTATCACTTTGACTCAGAGGTGCTCTGTAATTATATTACTTGTGCTGGTATCAATCGTCTAACAATTACTACCTATGGCTATTGTGTAAATATACACTGCTCAAAAAAATAAAGGGAACACTTAAATAACACAATGTAACTCCAAGTCAATCACACTTCTGTGAAATCAAACTGTCCACTTAGGAAGCAACACTGATTGACAATAAATTTAACCTGCTGTTGTGCAAATGGAATAGACAAAAGGTGGAAATTGTAGGCAATTAGTAAGACACCCCCAAAAAAGGAATGGTTCTTCAGGTGGTGACCACAGACCACTTCTCAGTTCCTATGCTTCCTGGCTGATGTTTTGGTCACTTTTGAATGCTGGCGGTGCTTTCACTCTAGTGGTAGCATGAGACGGAGTCTACAACCCACACAAGTGGCTCAGGTAGTGCAGTTCATCCAGGATGGCACATCAATGCGAGCTGTGGCAAAAAGGTTTGCTGTGTCTGTCAGCGTAGTGTCCAGAGCATGGAGGCACTACCAGGAGACAGGCCAGTACATCAGGAGATGTGGAGGAGGCCGTAGGAGGGCAACAACCCAGCAGCAGGACTGCTACCTCCTTTGTGCAAGGAGGTGCACTGCCAGCGCCCTGCAAAATGACCTCCAGCAGGCCACAAATGTGCATGTGTCTGCTCAAACGGTCAGAAACAGACTCCATGAGGGTGGTATGAGAGCCCGACGTCCACAGGTGGGGGTTGTGCTTACAGCCCAACACCGTGCAGGACGTTTGGCATTTGCCAGAGAACACCAAGATTGGCAAATTCGCCACTGGTGCCCTGTGCTCTTCACAGATGAAAGCAGGTTCACACTGAGCACATGAGCACATGTGACAGACGTGACAGAGTCTGGAGACGCCGTGGAGAACGTTCTGCTGCCTGCAACATCCTCCAGCATGACCGGTTTGGCGGTGGGTCAGTCATGGTGTGGGGTGGGGTGGCATTTCTTTGTGGGGCCGCACAGCCCTCCATGTGCTCGCCAGAGGTAGCCTGACTGCCATCAGGTACCGAGATGAGATCCTCAGACCCCTTGTGAGACCATATGCTGACACATGCACATTTGTGGCCTGCTGGAGGTCATTTTGCAGGGCTCTGGCAGTGCACCTCCTTGCACAAAGGCGGAGGTAGCAGTCCTGCTGCTGGGTTGTTGCCCTCCTACGGCCTCCTCCACGTCTCCTGATGTACTGGCCTGTCTCCTGGTAGCGCCTCCATGCTCTGGACACTACGCTGACAGACACAGCAAACCTTTTTGCCACAGCTCGCATTGATGTGCCATCCTGGATGAACTGCACTACCTGAGCCACTTGTGTGGGTTGTAGACTCCGTCTCATGCTACCACTAGAGTGAAAGCACCTCCAGCATTCAAAAGTGACCAAAACATCAGCCAGGAAGCATAGGAACTGAGAAGTGGTCTGTGGTCACCACCTGCAGAACCATTCCTTTTTTGGGGGTGTCTTACTAATTGCCTACAATTTCCACCTTTTGTCTATTCCATTTGCACAACAGCAGGTTAAATGTATTGTCAATCAGTGTTGCTTCCTAAGTGGACAGTTTGATTTCACAGAAGTGTGATTGACTTGGAGTTACATTGTGTTGTTTAAGTGTTCCCTTTATTTTTTTGAGCAGTGTATATTGGAAAAGTAGCGGTTAAGAGCGTTGGACCAGTAACCGAAATGTTGCTAGTTCAAATCCCAGAGCCAACTAGATGACCAATCTGTTGATGTGCCCTTGAGCAAGGCACTTAACCCTAATGTATCCTGTAAGTCACTCTGGATAAGAGCGTCTGATAGAATGTAAATGTCTATATTTGGGGTGTTTTTTGTTTGGACGCAGCAGTTGTGGTTTTCTTAGGAATGTTGTTGTTTTTCTATTACATTGCAGGTAGACTGTTCATCTCTAACATTTTCTCCATTGCAGGAAGATATTTGGAGGTGAGAAGAGTAAAGCGGAGGAGGTGAAGACAGCCCTGTCAGAGGTGACCACAGAACACAACAATGTCACACAGACAAACGCCAGCGACAGCAAAGCATGATTGGGCAGCCTCAGCCCATCCAAGATGGCGGCGGCAGCAACACTCATTACAGTCTGCAGCAGTTTTTCTTTCCAGTGCCCTTACTGCATTTCCAGAACAACAACATGTGTCTGTGCAATAGAGTTCATTAGAGCACGATCTGATTGTGCAAACATTTTTATTCTCACGTATGATTTGTTTCGCTACACACATGGAACACTAAAGAATACCATTTGAGTGATTTCAAGTGGTATAGGAGACAAAATTCTAGTTTTTACAACTACTCAGAGTTATAATTGTTTTCAGTGCGGATAAACAATGGATTATTCAGGAACATAACACTGAATGTACAAAACATTAGGAATATCTTCCTAATATTGAGTTACACCCCCCTTTGCCCTCAGAATAGCCTCAATTCGTCGGGGCATGGACTTTACAAGGTGTCGAAAGCGTTCCACAGGGATGCAGGCCCATGTTGACTCCAATGCTTCCTGCAGTTGTGTCAAGTTGGCTGGATGTCCTTTGGGTGGTGAACCATTCTTGATACACACGGGAAACTGTTGATTGTGAAAACCCAACAGCATTGCAGTTCTTGACACACGGTGCTCCTGGTACCTACTACCATACCCCGTTCAAAGGCACTTAAATATTTTGTCTTGCCTATTCACCCTCTGAATGGCACACACACACAATCCATGTCTCAATTGTCTCAAGGCTTAAAAATCCTTTAACCTGTCTCCTGTTCATTGACACTAATTGAAGTGGATTTAACAATTGACATCAACAAAGATCATAGCTTTCTTCTGGATTTACCTGCTCAGTCTGTCATGGAAAGAGAATAATGTTTTGTACACTCAGTCTATATATACTGAAGAGATTGACTATGTTGATATTATTTTATTATTTCCATGTTACATTGTTCAAATGTTTGATGGCTAGTCTCATCGAATAGTCTCATCGAATAGTCTCATCGAATAGTCTCATCGAATAGTCTCATCGAATAGTCTCATCGAAGTCTCATCGAATAGTCTCATCGAATAGTCTCATCGAATAGTCTCATCGAATAGTCTCATCGAATAGTCTCATCGAATAGTCTCATCGAATAGTTTGTTTGCATGTCTGATTTGTAAATGGTTCTTAATGTTTTGTTTGAAACATTTGACTGTTTTACTCTTTATGTCTGTATTAGGGTGGGTTATCATACAGATTGTTTTAATGTTTCAAACAGAAGTTCATTGATTTGGTTAACACCACTTCCCCATGCTCCAAGGCAAGCTCTGTGTGACAGAGACAGACAGAAAGGAAGGTAGGGTTATTTCTGACCAGCTACCAGCCCACAGTGCTGGGAATGCTCGGGTTTCAGAGAAAGCCATATTATCATAGATATGTATCAGGAGTTATCATATGAGATGTCTTCAACTCGCCTTACCTGGGGGTTCAGGAAATGAATACTGTATTGGAAAGTACTAAATGGAAAGTACGTATTGAGCGAATATTGTACCGGTATTCACAATGGAACAACAAGATAGAGCCATGTGCAACTGATCCAGTGGTTCTCACAGAGAAAGGTTGTAGAGAATAACTTTTAGTGATCTAAGTGAATGTCTCATCATGACCCAAGCTTCACCACCTCTGTGTTTTAACATCAACTATGATGAGTATCTTATCATATTCACAAGAAAACAAATCAAATGCCTGATTTATCATTTAAAATCGTGTTTTTGAAGCAAAAATCTTTTAAAGCATTTTTGTACTCTCTATATGGAAAGGTTTCTTTTCCACTCCTGACTGCGAGCTTGTGCACTGTGACTGTGTCAATAGATTGTCTTGTCGTCACTTTCAATAATATCTGCATAGCTTTGTCGTGAAAGGTTTACCTGTATATTCTTTTTATATTGTATCTATAAAAACAGTACAGCAAATGTATATACAGTATAGAGTTGTTGATATGTCCCATCACACAGAGGTCTAGTGCGGCCTGTAACACAGCCTGGGGAGATATGTTGAGTTTTTGGCATGATGAATACAAACTGTACTTTATAAAATATGTGTAACAGAAACCCAAACAGACATGCCTATGTTTGTTTAGGCAATGCGAGTTTCATATTGAGTTATGTGAGGGAGTTATCAGAATGAGGTCTGTTCAGGCCTATAAAACGCTTTATTTTAGTCTCCAGTTGTTGTTCAAGTGTTCTGTAATGTTGTCTTTGAATTGATTTTGTTTTTGTACAATAGCAGGCATCATGAGCTTGCTGCCTGTTGAGTTTATAATACCAGAGACGGAGGGCAGGGTGGTCATTTGACAACAGAAGAAAACAACACTCCAAAATGTTCATATGTTGTTCTGCCACGTTCATGTAAACAATCATTCCCCTCAGTACATCAGTGGAATAGGACAGTCATGCCAGAACCTGTACAATACAACCCTCTGCTGTTCTCATCCTCCCACCCCGTCCCCTATCTCTGGAGCCTCTTGGTTTTACTGGGTCAAACCCAGTGGACCGTTCTGCTCTCAGCAGTCTACAGTCAGAGTACTAACCCATTTACAAAATAAAACAAGGTTTTGGAACCTCACGCTGTTTACCATTTTTTTTATGGCAAGTCATTGTTTTCTACAATGATATTATATTATTAGTGTGCCCTTTTCCTTCTGATGGAGTTTGTAGATGTAATATACAATAGTGAGCACTAGGTGGCATGAAATTACAATTTACAAATGTAGTATTTTTAGCAAGATTATATCAATGTCCTTGTTGATGATAAGGTAATATATCGAATAACTCCTTGATTAAGGTTATTAAATTATTACCTTCTAGATTACGTGAAGAGATAGGAAAATTATAGATGTTAATAGGGTATGATAATGAGTTGGTGTTGCTGGATTCCCTGAGTCCCTGAGTTAGTGACTCCTTTTGCTCCTCTGTCGAGACTTGAGTGACTAATATAATTGTAATGAGCAAGGGCAGCTACATATAACCCAGACAGACCTACCAGTATTTTTTTTTAAATCTCAGTAAGTGATAAATAATGGTTAATTGAACTAGTTGTTTTCAATTGCATCTGGATCCAAAGGCTACTGACTTTCATTCACCCTGCCCAAAACCAGATCGTGAGGACTGCTGCCCTGTAGATGTCTCTTTCCAGCCTTGATAGAACCGGGAACAGAGGACAATCATTCAAAGCTGTGACGTTGCCTGGGTGATAATTTGCCTACTTGGAGTGGGGATGAGTTTGGAACGGGTTCTGTGAATTGCCTTACCATGATGTTGCCTGAATGATAACGCAATCGGCTGAGTGAGGACGTAACAGGCCGCTAAGGTAAGGGGAATGAATGATATCAAAATAGTTGTCTTTCTATGTTCTCTATTGCAGTAATACTGCCGTTGCACAGGTGGATCGAATATACTTTCTGAAATAGCTATTCTTCACCCTGTTACCAATTCATGGACAATGCTGAATTATTAATATTCACTAAATGGCAATCCATTTGTGTTTGTTTTTATATACATAGTCGCGTTTCCTAAAACGTTATTGAGCCTAAAGTTTGCCCGCAGTTACAGTAACGGATTTAAAAACTTGACTGCTTAGTATGCCCGCCATACGATCAGACAGAGAGAGAGACGTGACTAAGCCGTGCCGTGCTGTGTGCCCAGGCTATGTGTTGCTCCTATACAGTTTAACACTATGGCCATATTGAATTATTTCATGTTTACAGCGTTAGTGACCAGATAAATGTGCATGTTGGTGTTTTGGGGTAGGAATTCGTGATTCTACCAGAGCATAGTTAGCACCTGATGCGCTCTGTTGCGGAACTACACAGGCTGAGTGTCAGCATTATCCATTAAGTGTATATGGGTCAGTGGTCACTGAAGGTCAGAAAATATAACAAATAATCATGTAACTGTTTATCGTAGCATTTATCTTTATGATCGTAGGCTATATAGGCTATATTGGTTGAGGAGTGGCCACTCCTACAAACATTAAAAAAGCGCTCCAAATGTGTGTGATTGTCAACGGTATTTTTCACCTTTCTAAATCTAACATTTGGTTCAAATGTAATCGTGGTTTGATAGTAGTAACTTATTAGATTGATTTATTCAGGAGTGTTCCCGCTGTAGCCCATCTATAATCGTTTACCCAATCCATATGCGCCCATATCAGCGAGTGGCTCAGCCCATAGACAGTATAGACATTAAAGTACATGCATCCGTGTTGCACCTGTTGCAGTAATACATTTAAAGTGGGTGTGTACTAATGCATTTACAGCACATGTGATAGTGTATGGCTCTGTCCACTTGCAGCCTATGACATACGACATATGACATATGACATTCGGAAAGTATTCAGACCCCTTGACTTTTTATCACATTTTGTTACGTTACAGCCTTATTCTACAATGGATTAAAACAAATATCCTCATCAATCTAAACACAATAACCCATAATGACAAAGCGAAAACAGGTATTTAGAAAGATTTGCAAATGTATTAAAAATAAAACCAGAAATACCTTATTTACTTATGTATTCAGACCCTTTGCTATGAGAATCGAAATTGAGCTCAGGTGCATTCTGTTTCCATTGATCATCCTCAAGTTTCTACAACTTGATTGGAGTCCACCTGTGGTAAATTCAATGGACTGGACATGATTTGGAAAGGCACACACCTGTCTATATAAGGTCCCACAGTTGACAGTGCATGTCAGAGTAAAAACCAGGCCATGAGGACAAAGGAATTGTCCGTAGAGCTCCGAGACAGGATTGTGTCGAGGCACAGATCTGGGGAAGGGCACCAAAACATTTCCGCAGCATTGAAGGTCCTCAAGAACACAGTGGCCTCCATCATTCTTAAATGCAAGAAGTTTGGAACCACCAAGACTCTTCCTATAGCTGGCCACCCGGCCGAACGGAGCAATCGGGGAGAAGGGCCTTGGTCAGGGAGGTGACCAAGAACCCAATGGTCACTGACAGAGCTCGAGTTTAAGACGGGAGAACCTTCCAGAAGGACAACCATCTATGCAGCACTCCACCAATCAGGCCTCTATGGTAGAGTGGCCAGACGGAAGCCACTCCTCAGTAAAAGGCACATGACAGCCCGCTTGGAGTTTTCCAAAAGGCACCTAAAGGACTCTCAGACCATGAGAAACGAGACAAGATTCTCTGGTCTGATGAAACCAAGCGTCACATCTGGAGGAAACCCGGCACTATTTCTATGGTGAAGCATGGTGGTGGCAGAATCATGCTCTGGGGATGTTTTTCAGCGCCAAGGACTCGGAGACTAATCAGGATCAAGGGAAAGATGAATGGAGCAAAGTACAGAAAGATCCTTGATGAAAACCTGCTCCAGAGCGCTCAGGACCTGACTGGGGTGAAGGTTCACCTTCCAACAGGACAAGGACCCTAAGCATACAGCCAAGACAACACAGGAGTGGCTTCGGGACAAGTCTCTGAATGTCCTTGAGTGTCCCAGCCGGAGCCCGGATTTGAGCCCAATCGAACATCTCTGGAAAGAGCTGAAAATAGCTGTGCAGCGATGCTCCCCATCCAACCTGACAGAGCTTGAGAGGATCTGCAGAGAAGAATGGGAGAAACTCCCTAAATACAGGTGTGCCAAGCTTGTAGCGTCATACCCAAGAAGACTGGGGGTGTTCTCTGTAATCGCTGCCGAAGGTGCTTTAACAAAGTACTGAGTAAAAGGTCTGAATACTTATGTAAATGTTATATTTCAGTTTTTTTTTTTTTTTACATTTGCAAAACTTTATTAAAAACAGTTTTTGCTTTGCCATTACGGGGTATTGTGTGTAGATTGATGAGGGGGAAAAAACTATTTAATCCATTTTAGAATGAGTCTGTAACATAACAAAATATGGAAAAAATCAAGGGGTCTGAACTTTCCGAATGCACTGTATAGACATATACAGTGCGTGACTAGTATCAAACAGACCTCATGGTGCACTCCTAGATTTAGGGAATCTATATTTCCCCTGTGTTTCCTTCCAGTGTATTTCCTTATAGTGACACATTACCATACAATATCAACATTTCAACTCAGTCCCAGACATTTGGTCAGCCAATTCTAAAATATTATTACTTTTCTTTCCTTCTGCAATTGTTGAACATGCAAGATATTGATATAAGACATACTTTTTTTAAAACATGGCAATCAACCAGACCATTCTTATACACTATTAATTGTACTGTCATTACCATGATCTGAGATTTGAATATTTAATGTGGTTTCTTCTGTATCTCCCTTTAGACTTATAGACACACTGAAGGAAAGCAGGTGGGATAGAACACACCTCATGCGTGGGCTCAGAGAGGGTCCGAGGCCGTACGGATCATCTGACTAAGATGGGTGTTCTCCAGCTCCACAATCCCACCCTCCCAGCCACGCTCCTGCAGAGGGCCAATCATATGCGTCTGTCGGGAACGCTGTGTGACGTAATCATCACGGTGGACGGCCAGGAGTTCCCGGCCCACCGCACCGTCCTGGCCTGCACCAGCAAGATGTTTGAGATCTTGTTCCACCGCAGCAGCCTGCGCTACGCCCTCGACTTCCTCTCCCCCAAGACCTTCCAGCAGATCCTGGAGTATGCCTACACGGCCTCCCTGCAGGCCACGGCCGAGGACCTGGATGACCTGCTGTACGCCGCTGAGATCCTGGAAATCGAGTACCTGGAGGAGCAGTGCCTCAAGGTCCTGGAGACCATCCAGTCAGAGGAGAAGCAGGACCACTTGAGTCTGAGTGGGAGGAACCACGGGTCTGGAGAGAGCGAACAAAGCAGGGCAAGGCACTGGAGGAACATGCTAATATCCAAGAAGCATTCCATGCAGGAGGGTGGTATCAACCCCACCGCCCTGCACCACCTGGCACTGTACCACATGACTGACAGGAGTCCCTCTGGGCCAGGGGAACTACCTATGGGGCTCCCTGTAGCTAGTCCCACACAAGTTGGAGGGGTTAGTCTGGAGGGCCTGGGTCAGTCTCCACTGCAGTACAGCCACAATGGAGCACAGGACCCCTCCCTGCCTTTGACTAAGAGGATAAAGACAGAGGACAATAACATGCAGGTGGATGAAGTCAATAGCTACGAAGGCCGGTCCTCCAGCGGAGGGGAGGGGGGCTTTGAATCGGACCAGCCCAGAGAAGAGGGCCCGGGGACCCCCCAAAGAGGCAGTGTCATCACCTCGGCTAGAGAGCAGCACTCTGGCCAAGAGGAGGGGGGCATAGTGGGGAACAACTCTCCTCTGGATAGTTTCCCTGGGCTGGCTGAGAAACACCTGGCCTCCCTCTACTCATCCATGCCGTCCAATCACATAGGGGATGTGGGGCTGCCTATGCCCATGTCGGTGGCCCCTTCCCTGGCCATGTCCCTGGACCTGAGGGCCTACGGGGGACTGCTGCCCCAGGGCCTGCTCCACAGGGAGATCCTCAGCAGGCTGGGCCAGTTTGCAGCAGGGATGAGGCGGGAGGGCCAGAGTCAGAGTCAGAGCTGTGGGGACTGTGGTCTCCAGCTGCATAACAGAGAGGCCATGGAGCAACACAGGTAGAGTACAGATTACTGCAGACTGAATACTCAACTCACTGTTATATCTCTAGGGTGTCTTTAGGTATTGTGGATCTCTAGGTATCATTGAAGGAAGTATTTTGTCAGAGAGTGCCGGCAGGTTAATGTAGTTGAATGTGGAATGCAATTAGATTGCGTCGCCCCTTCACCCACAAAGTACTCTATCTGGTTGTTATACACTAGGAGGTCTGTGAGAGACAGAGAGAGGGATTTGGAGTGTGTATGTGTGTGGTGAGTCTGGAGTTTTCATGCTAAATGATTAAATGTTTTGTTAGAATGTGCAGGAAGATATAAATTGTAGTACACAACTTCAAATTTAAAGGTTGGCGATTTTTTTTGTCTTTTTTTTTTTTTTATTAACTTTTAACACGTTAAAAGACTTCAATCAATCAATCAATCAAGTTTATTTTATATAGCCCTTCGTACATCAGCTAATATCTCGAAGTGCTGTACAGAGACCCAGCCTAAAACCCCAAACAGCTAGAATGCAGGTGTAGAAGCACGGTGGCTAGGAAAAACTCCCTAGAAAGGCCAAAACCTAGGAAGAAACCTAGAGAGGAACCAGGCTATGAGGGGTGGCCAGTCCTCTTATGGCTGTGCCGGGTGGAGATTATAACAGAACTATGCCAAGATGTTCAAAAATGTTCATAAGTGACAAGCATGGTCAAATAATAATCATGGATAATTTTCAGTTGGCTTTCATAGCCGATCATTAAGAGTTGAAAAACAACAGGTCTGGGACAGGTGGGGTTCCATAACCGCAGGCAGAACAGCTGAAACCGGAACAGCAGCAAGGCCAGGCGGACTGGGGACAGCAAGGAGCCACCACGCCCGGCAGTCCCGACGTATGGTCCCAGGGCTCAGGTCCTCCGAGAGAAAGAAAGAGAGAAGGAGAAAATTAGAGAGAGACAAGATTTTCAAAATGTTCATAAATGACAAGCATGGTCAAATAATAATCAGGAATAAATTTGTTGGCTTTTCATAGCCGATCATTAAGAGTTGAAAACAGCAGGTCTGGGACAGGTAGGGGTTCCGTAACCGCAGGCAGAACAGTTGAAACTGGAATAGCAGCAAGGCCAGGCGGACTGGGGACAGCAGGGAGTCGTCATGCCCGGTAGTCCTGACGTATGGTCCTAGGGCTCAGGTTCTCAGAGAGAGAGAAAGAAAGAGAGAACGAGAGAATTAGAGAAAGCATACTTAAATTCGCACAGGACACTGGATAAGACAGGAGAAGTACTCCAGGTATAACCAACTGACCCTAGCCCCCCGACACAGGGCCAACTGACCCCAAGATACCCCCGGACAGGGCCAAATAGGAAGGAACTGGGAGCAACGATATTAAATATCTTAATTTGTTTAAAAAATACACCTGCTCTTGTGCCTGAGTTTAGGGACTTCATGAGAGGTATAAAATAAGTCTTTAGGTCTGACCCTAGCCCCCCGACACAAACTACTGCAGCATAAATACTGGAGGCTGAGACAGGAGCGGTCAGGAGACACTGTGGCCCCATCCGAAGATACCCCCGGACAGGGCCAAATAGGAAAGAACTGGGAGCAACGATATTAAATATCTTAATTTGTTTAAAAAATACACCTGCTCTTGTGCCTGAGTATAGGGACTTCATGAGAGGTATAAAATAGGTCTTTGTTAGCCGCTTAGCATACATGGTGTGGCATAATGAAGCTGTTTACTAAGTTGCTAAATTTCACAATTCTGTATGATTAGTTTTAATTAGATATGACTCATACTTAAAACTGTCTCTGAGTGTATTTGGTATGCATTCCTTTGCATTATTGAGGAGGGAGAGTAGCCTGCCTCTATAGGGATCAGCAGGCTTCTTAGCATGTGAAGGCAGAAGCCACTGGTTGACAGTTATACTGCTGCCTCATGACTTGGTGGGTTTAGACTAGAGGTTGGTGGGTTTAGACTAGAGGTCGACTAGAGGTTGGTGGGTTTAGACTAGAGGTTGGGGAGTTTAGACTAGAGGTAGACTAGAGGTTGGTGGGTTTAGACTAGAGGTTGGTGGGTTTAGACTAGAGGTCGACTAGAGGTTGGTGGGTTTAGACTAGAGGTCGACTAGAGGTTGGTGGGTTTAGACTAGAGGTTGACTAGAGGTTGGTGGGTTTAGACTAGAGGTCGACTAGAGGTTGGTGGGTTTAGATTAGAGGTTGGGGAGTTTAGACTAGAGGTAGACTAGAGGTTGGTGGGTTTAGACTAGAGGTTGGTGGGTTTAGACTAGAGGTAGACTAGAGGTTGGTGGGTTTAGACTAGAGATTGGTGGGTTTAGACTAGAGGTCGACTAGAGGTTGGTGGGTTTAGACTAGAGGTTGGTGGGTTTAGACTAGAGGTCGACTAGAGGTTGGTGGGTTTAGACTAGAGGTTGGGGAGTTTAGACTAGAGGTAGACTAGAGGTTGGTGGGTTTAGACTAGAGGTTGACTAGAGGTTGGTGGGTTTAGACTAGAGGTTGGTGGGTTTAGACTAGAGGTTGGTGGGTTTAGACTAGAGGTTGGTGGGTTTAGACTAGAGGTAGACTAGAGGTTGGTGGGTTTAGACTAGAGGTAGACTAGAGGTTGGTGGGTTTAGACTAGAGGTTGGTGGGTTTAGACTAGAGGTCGACTACAGGTTGGTGGGTTTAGACTAGAGGTCGACTACAGGTTGGTGGGTTTAGACTAGAGGTTGGGGAGTTAAGACTAGAGGTAGACTAGAGGTTGGTGGATTTAGACTAGAGGTTGACTAGAGGTTGGTGGGTTTAGACTAGAGGTTGACTAGAGGTTGGTGGGTTTAGACTGGAGGTTGGTGGGTTTAGACTAGAGGTAGACTAGAGGTTGGTGGGTTTAGACTAGAGGTAGACTAGAGGTTGGTGGGTTTAGACTAGAGGTTGGGGAGTTTAGACTAGAGGTAGACTAGAGGTTGGTGGGTTTAGACTAGAGGTTGACTAGAGGTTGGTGGGTTTAGACTAGAGGTTGGTGGGTTTAGACTAGAGGTTGGTGGGTTTAGACTAGAGGTAGACTAGAGGTTGGTGGGTTTAGACTAGAGGTTGGTGGGTTTAGACTAGAGGTCGACTACAGGTTGGTGGGTTTAGACTAGAGGTTGGGGAGTTGAGACTAGAGGTAGACTAGAGGTTGGTGGATTTAGACTAGAGGTAGACTAGAGGTTGGTGGGTTTAGACTAGAGGTTGACTAGAGGTTGGTGGGTTTATACTAGAGGTTGGTGGGTTTAGACTAGAGGTAGACTAGAGGTTGGTGGGTTTAGACTAGAGGTAGACTAGAGGTTGGTGGGTTTAGACTAGAGGTTGGTGGGTTTAGACTAGAGGTCGACTAGAGGTTGGTGGGTTTAGACTAGAGGTTGACTAGAGGTTGGTGGGTTTAGACTAGAGGTTGGTGGGTTTAGACTAGAGGTCGACTAGAGGTTGGTGGGTTTAGACTAGAGGTTGACTAGAGGTTGGTGGGTTTAGACTAGAGGTTGGTGGGTTTAGACTAGAGGTAGACTAGAGGTTGGTGGGTTTAGACTAGAGGTTGGTGGGTTTAGACTAGAGGTTGGTGGATTTAGACTAGAGGTCGACTAGAGGTTGGTGGGTTTAGACTAGAGGTCGACTACAGGTTGGTGGGTTTAGACTAGAGGTTGGGGAGTTTAGACTAGAGGTAGACTAGAGGTTGGTGGATTTAGACTAGAGATAGACTAGAGGTTGGTGGGTTTAGACTAGAGGTTGACTAGAGGTTGGTGGGTTTAGACTAGAGGTTGGTGGGTTTAGACTAGAGGTTGGTGGGTTTAGACTAAAGATTGGTGGGTTTAGACTAGAGGTCGACTAGAGGTTGGTGGGTTTAGACTAGAGGTTGGTGGGTTTATAACTTGTAAGATTATTGTGAACTCATGAGTCACATTTCCCATAACTCTGTTGATGACACGTGCTACACCAGCTCAGCTTTAGCTTGTGAGCAGTGCTACTCATGACATTACAACAGCTTCAGACAGGTCCTCAGGTACCATTGCTAAATCAATCAACCAAGCCATCATCAGTGTCAGAGCACCAACTTTTCCCCTTTCTCCTCCCACGCAGATGGTTGACATTTCAGGCCTGTGCCACTCCAGTGTTTGAAAGAGTCTGATGATAGAACATCCAGCAGGGTATTAGCTAGCCAATGCTCAGTCATGGAGATAGGCAGAGGTTTGAAGGTTGGAGGAGTCAGTCCTTCTGGTGACTGCGGGTGTTGTAATGAAGCTGGTCCATGTCAAGAGACAGGTCACTGAGCATCATCCACTTTAGTCACATTGACATTTCTGAGTGGAGAGAACAGGGAGAGAGATGTTTGTTAGGGCATAGCACACCTTTTCAGAACTTTAACTTCAGCTTTGATTAAGTGAATTATCTAAAGGAGAAAGCTGGGAATCGTATGAGGTGTCTGGTTTATAGTGGATCTCTTCCCTAGTTTTCTGTTAAAACCTCTTGTTTTCTATTCTATTTTGATGTAACGGGTGTTCTTGATTTAATTGAAGAGTGTTGTTGACGTAATATTTTATTGGTACTATGTATTAGATCATCTATTATTTGACTGTGGTCTGTTTAGAACTGTCTATAGGACTGCTCTCTGACCATTGTACTGCAGAGGGGGATATGAGGATAACAATGCAGATGATGCCTCGCATGGCTGGACGTGTGTGATATGATATCATGGGGTTTGCTGCAGGCAAAGCGGCGAGTCAGTTTTTTAAATTTTTGTACTAGTTACGAGAGGAGTGTGTGTCTTGATTTCCATGCGTACGTGTGTGTCTGTGTGTGTACGTGGGTGTCTGTGCTTCTGTCTGTGTCTGTATGTGGGGGTCTGTGTTTCTGTCTGTGTCTGTATGTGTACGTGGGTGTCTGTGCTTCTGTCTGTCTGTATGTGTACGTGGGTGTCTGTGCTTCTGTCTGTCTGTATGTGTACGTGGGTGTCTGTGATTATGTCTGTCTGTATGTGTACGTGGGTGTCTGTGATTATGTCTGTCTGTATGTGTACGTGGGTGTCTGTGATTATGTCTGTCTGTATGTGTACGTGGGTGTCTGTGATTATGTCTGTCTGTATGTGTACGTGGGTGTCTGTGATTATGTCTGTCTGTATGTGTACGTGGGTGTCTGTGATTATGTCTGTCTGTATGTGTACGTGGGTGTCTGTGATTATGTCTGTCTGTATGTGTACGTGGGTGTCTGTGATTATGTCTGTCTGTATGTGTACGTGGGTGTCTGTGATTATGTCTGTCTGTATGTGTACGTGGGTGTCTGTGATTATGTCTGTCTGTATGTGTACGTGGGTGTCTGTGATTATGTCTGTCTGTATGTGTACGTGGGTGTCTGTGATTATGTCTGTCTGTATGTGTACGTGGGTGTCTGTGATTATGTCTGTCTGTATGTGTACGTGGGTGTCTGTGATTATGTCTGTCTGTATGTGTACGTGGGTGTAAGCAAATTTATTTGTATTGTGCTTTCTAAAAGTATCCCTGATATTTTTATGTTGTCTGTTCTCCTTTTGTATTCGTACAGTGTGATACTGTGTGACTCACGACTCTTAGAGACCTCTTTACTCTAATGATGCAGCAGTACACAGAGAGGGATACTTTCAGGTTGGAATTAAACATGCTGTTCTGTACAAGGACAATGATGTTGCTGCCTTTTGAAAACCCTTCAGAAAATGCACAAAAACATTTTTGAGCACAATGTCTGCTATTTTTGAGACCTCAGTCATTGGCTCATCACAGTCCTTTTGTCTCTGTCCCCACAGGAAGCTGCACAGTGGAGGCGAGAAGGGACACGGCTGTGAGTTCTGTGGCAAACGCTTCATAGACAGTGTACGGCTCAGGATGCACATGCTCGCTCACTCAGGTAACACTGCCATATGATGATAACAACAGAATAAATTCCATTCAGAATACCCCTGTACTGTTTTTACATGTACCTCTTCATTATGTCACACGTATATATGTCTTAAAGGATCCATAGGAAAGAGTATTCCTCTTATTGTCTGTCTCCTATCTGTCTCCTGTTTGAGACTGTCTCTTCATGTGTCAGATCTTCAGTGTCTCTGTCTTCTCTTTTGTCTTCTCTCTGTGAATCTGTGTGTGTGTGTGTTTTCGGAGAGTCTGTCTGGCTCCTCGCCAGCTCTGTCCCTCTGAGTGATGACATCATCAGCTGCCGGCAGGCCTGGGTGTTCTGCCAGTGCTCCGAAGCGTGTGTGATGGCTCGCTCGCAGATGTGTGTCCAGGAACACACTGTACCCAAACGCCGACTTAATCAGACCTGACTGCTCTCCCAGCCACTTTATCCAAAATAGAGCAGGAGAAGGGGAGGAGAGTAGGCGGAGAGATGGCTTATAAATTAAACTAAAATATAAACAGAAACCCCACTCTGATGTAAGGAAGAATTGACACAATGCTGCTATACCCTGGCTTTCCTCTCTTCTGATCTCTTTCCTCTCCTCTGATCCCTGTAAGAGTGATAGGAGATGACAGATGGCTGACAGATGAGAGGTTCCCTTTCTCCAAACTGTGTTCATAAACTACCTGATCTCTCACAGTAGACACATTTTAATCCATGTTTGGAACTCTATGATCTGAATGATAGTTGCATCAGGTCACGACATACAGTAAGTATTCTGCTAGTTGGCAAATGGCTACTCTCCTTTACTCATCCTGTCTGCATCGGTATGACCTGATGAGACATACTGGCTATAGTGGGTGTAATATAGGCCTGTTACACATCATTTAGCTACTTTGATCTTTCATTACAAAATAGATGTATGGAACCTTCTTTCATCTAATTTTATATTCATTAACAAAATATATAGCCTCTGTATTGTACAAAAACAAAGAGTTTGATCTTATTTCATTGTCATTGTGTGTTGCCGTATAGCCCATAGCAGCCTTTAGATCCTCTGTTGGTTGCTAAGGAGCCAGTGCGCCACAGCTCTAATGGGCTGATTTGGTATTCAGCCCGATGCTGGCTCGTATTTTGGTATGCCAGACAAAGTGTTTTGATGGAGGACTATTGCAGCCACGTCTGGAGACAGTTTGATGGTTTATGGATGAGAGCACACTCCATGCCTTTGACGCCACAAGACAATGCACTATATTCTCTTCCTCCCTAATCACGAACAATCTCCCAATATAACACACTGTCACAGAACACAACACACTGTCACAGAACACAACACACTGTCACAGAACACAACACACTGGACGCACTGTCACAGAACACAACACACAACATTTAATGTACTGTCCTTATGCTTCTCTCAGCCAAGGACAGCCCTGCAGTACATCACCTACCTACATCTAGGAAAAGGCTACATTGTATGCTGAAATGTTTTGTTTCCAAGATAAATGTCAAATATCTGAAATGAGGTGAAATCTGCGGATGAGGTGATTGTAGCTAGCTACAGCACTGGGACTAGTGCAGCTGTACAGGGAGGTGGGGAGAGTTGAAAGAGGACTACATTTAGGCTGTAGCGCTCCCAGTTTCCAAAGCTTGTGGGCGTTTTAATTAGTCATTTTAACTTCATTTAAAGCCAGCTGAGCAGAAAATAGATCAGTGAATGAGCCCTGGGCCAGTATGGATCTGAAACCGATTTACATCTCACCACTAGCCAGCCCACATCCAAACAGCTGGGAGAGTGTATTCTGTGTGTGTGTGTGTGTGTGTGTGTGTGTGTGTGTGTGTGTGTGTGTGTGTGTGTGTGTGTGTGTGTGTGTGTGTGTGTGTGTGTGTGTGTGTGTGTGTGTGTGTGTATGTACAGAATTACCACTTGTCAGAGCAACTGGCATCTCCTATAGCTGAGTGGTGTCAGTGCCCTTGTCTTCTCTGATCTCTTCATATGAAAAGACAAGGGCATTCCAAAGGTGAGCAGGGTGCTGTGTTTTACTGAGGGAGATGGCTAGAGAGTGTTGACTGGAGGGTTTCTGATAAAGGCATGTGCCGCAGGCTCAGATCGTCTGCTGTGCATACAACACCCAGTCCTTCTGTGTCAACTCAGGCAGACAGGCTGTGCACTGTTCAGAGCCTGATAACAGGGTAAATACAACTCTTCAGCTCAGCTCCTCACTGTGAAATAGAGAGGCCATGGAACACTGTCTGGTGCCTTTGTTTGGCCAGAGTTATGTTTTTTCCAATGGGTTCTGGTCTTTTTTACTCTGTGTGACTCATAATGTAACTGTAAACAACCAAAAGTGTATACAGAAGAGGATGGTTACTTAGGGACTTTTAAATAGAGCATTGCATTGGCTCAAGGTTTGATATGGGTTTTAATCCAATAGCTTTCTCACCTTTTAAAAATGTGGTTTGATTCGGAAGTAAAAGTGGAGCTTTTATAGCCATCTGAGATTCAGCTGATTGGTTGCCATAACCATGAATTCCATCCATCAAATTCAGTTGCGCCCTCTACAGCATGATCATAATTATTTTGTACAAATTGCTGATTGTTTTCTCATACTGTATAAATGAATGTTAACATCTCACAAAAGAATGTACACCATATGTTAAGTGTTTGATGATGACACATGACTGAGATGTCCCCCTGCAGCTGGAGCTGAGGCCCTGGTGTGTGATCAGTGTGGAGCTACATTCTCTGCTGAAGACGCTCTGGAGGCCCACAGACAGACACACACAGGTACTGTCTGACAGACACACAGACACACACAGACAAACATAGCTCACGGTTGAAAACGTACAGGTACCCAATAACTCACAAACACTCATTCACTACCCTTAAACAAGCAGGCTACAATTGACAAGACACCATTTGAGGTCCGCATATGTAATGTATTCTGTCTGTCTTGCTGCTTATTCAAAAAAGTGTTTAATAAACGTATGACTATGGGTATTAACATCCTTGTTATTGTGCTGGCAGGGTTAAACTGTCCCTGTCATGTTGCTCCATAATTTATCAGCGGCTAGCGAGGACAGGAAGGCCCTCTCAAATATCACCAACTAATATCTCCTGGTATCCCGTGTGGGTGCATGCCTATTTACCACGGTGCTGGCAAGCCTGACACGCCAGGCAAGCCTAGGCCACACTGCAAGTACATGACAGTGTCATAGATATGCCATGCATCTAGGCTATGTGCGTGATGAGCCCAGAGGGTTGTTACTCTATGGCTCTGACTCACGTCAACAACTTGGATCAACACATTTTGTTTGGGAATGATCTCATGGTGATAGATTCTATTTATCCTCTCCAGCTCAGAAGATAATGGACATCAGTTCCTGGGAACTATTCTGAAACCCAATTGTTTTAATTAGCGAGACACTCCTCTAATCAGATGACTGGGTATCTCCTACCGAAGTTACACAAATGAGGTTGAAATAAAAGCTGCCTATATTTGTCTTCCTTCCAAATATTCAGACCCTCTCCCAGTGCCTGAATCCCAGTCATTACAGTATCTAAATTAAACTCTACCTTTAGTCATCTTAGACAAACCCTACAGTCGATCCACAATGAGTGTCAGAATCCACACCTTTTCTGCTACTGTCAGAGAAAGCTGATAACCCTCTCCGAAGCATTGGCATGTAACTGTAACTCCAGGTTCCACACACAATATGAATAGTTAATGCCTGTGGACATGGAGGGGTGTTAACGATGCCTAAAGTTTCTACCTCCTCTCCTTCAGGTTGTAAACATCCAGGGGTCACTTATCAGCTTGGCAGCGTATCTAGTGCAGGGTACAGGAGGGCATTACTCACTCATTTTGTCATGATCTCAACTTGGTCTAGTGTGATAAATGACCCTCTTACTGCCGCTTTGTACACTTCGTGCTCTGACCAGAATGGTATGATTTTTTTGGAGCTGTTTGGTGGTTATAGGGAATTCAGCTACTGTACACATTCTCTTTTAGAATATGCATTCACTGTATGTTCTTATACTTTCAACACAAGCAAAAGTGTGACAGGTCTTCTGCACTCAAAAAGACGTCACATAAAGCTTATTTCTTAAAAAATATATATATTCTTATTGCATCAGGATAGCATAAACAGACGTTTCTGCTTATTTGCCTTCTTCAGTGTGTAACTTAAAAACTGAAGAAGGATTCACTGGTTTAACGCACCAATCAAACTTTGAGTGCTCTATGATCCTCTTTTGATTATACTTTCAACACATCCTAGGTTTATAACCTTTGAGATCACTGGCTGAATGAATCTTGTTACCATGGCTTTGCATATCGCCATGTCCAAGCTGCATCACATCCGGCCGTGATTGGGAGTCCCATAATGACGGCCCCGCGTCGTCTGGGTTAGGCCGTCATTGTAAATAAGAATTTGTTCTTAATAGCTTCTTGCCACTATAGGGGGTGCTGTTTCGCATTAGCATAATTTGCTCTACAGATTAAACTGCCTAGTACTCAATTCTTGCTCGTACAATATACATATTATTGTTATTATTGGATAGAAAACACTCTCTAGTTTCTATAGCCGTTTGAATTATGTCTCTGAGTGGAACAGAACTCATTCTACAGCACTTTTCCACAGGGAGTGAGATTTCAGAAATCTTGGCCTCTGGTCCCAGGTCAGTTTTAAAGTCCCTGTGAATCCTATGAGGATACAAACACTGCCCACGCCTTCCTCTAGATGTCAGTAAGAGGTGACAATTTGAATGGAGTCGATTGCGCAATCAGGGCCTGTATAAAAGACCACAAGGCGGAAGTGGCTTCCTTTTCCTGCTGCGCCTGACGCACGATGGACATCGGACCTGCTCTCTTTCCAAGCTTTAGTTTAGCCAGTAATATATCGCCGGTCATGTTTTTACTCGTTATAGGTGTTAAAAACATCATAAGGTAGTTAATTTAAACCGTTTTATATCAATTTATATCCGTTTAGTGCGATTTTGAGGCATTGCTTTGTGATGCACTTTGAAGCGCCGGGCACGTTTCGGGGTCCCGGTCGTACGTTAGTGGGCATTTCGACGGACAAGAGGACATCTTTCGACCAAAAGAAGATTAGACCCAAGAAAGGATACATTGCACAAGAGTCTGATGGAAGATCAGCTCATAGTAAGAAATATTTAAGATGATAAATCGTTGTTCTGTAGAAAAATGTTAAACGCATATTCCGCCATTTTTTTTTTGTATAGCTTCGCTTGGCGAACCCTGTATTGCACAGTAAGGATAATTTTAGAAATGTAATTCAGCGATTGCATTAAGAACTAATTTGTCTTTCGATAGCTGTCCAACTTATATTTTTTTAGTCAAGTTTATGAATAGTTATTCATGAGACAAGATCACTGTGAAAGATGGCGCCTGACATTTTCAGGCCAGTTTTGCTAGTATTGTCATTGTATAACCACGTTTTTTTGTGGCTAAATATGCACATTTTCAAACAAACTCTATATATATGTTGTAATATGATGTTACAGGAGTGTCATCGGAAGAATTCTGAGAAGGTTAGTGAAAAAATGTATATATTTTGGCGATGATTACGTTATCGCTCTCTTTGGCTTGAATCAATGCTCGGGTAACGTTTGCACATGTGGTATGCTAATATAACGATTTATTGTGTTTTCGCTGTAAAACACTTAGAACATCTGAAATATTGTCTGAATTCACAAGATCTGTGTCTTTCCATTGCTGTGAGCTGTGTATTTTTAAGAAATGTTTTATGATTAGTAATTAGGTAATACACGTTGCTCTCTGTATTTATTCTAGTCGAGTTGTGATGGTGGGTGCAATTGTAAACTATGATTTATACCTGAAATATGCACATTTTTCTAACAAAACCTATCCTATACAATAAATATGTTATCAGACTGTCATCTGATGAGGTTTTTTCTTGGTTAGTGGCTATCAATATATTTATTTGGCCGATTTGGTGATAGCTACTGGTGGAGAGAAAAAATGGTGGACAAAGAAAAATGGTGTCTTTTGCTAACGTGGTTAGCTAATAGATTTACATATTTTGTCTTCCCTGTAAAACATTTTAAGAATCTGAAATGGTGGCTTTATTGAAAAGATCTGTATCTTTCATTAGGTGTCTTGGACTTGTGATTTAATGATATTTAGATGCTACTATTTAATTGTGACGCTATGCTAGCGATGCTAATCAGTATGGGGGGGGGGGGGGGGGGGGGGGTGATCCCAGATCCGGGGTTGAGAGGCGTGAAAAGCTGACTTGCCTAGTTAAATAAAATAAAAATAAAAATAAATGTGACAATATGCCAGGAAGCCAAGCAGACATTATCACAGGTCAGACCTTAGCAGCCATAGCCCTTTAGTTTACTGATCTATTCTCCTCAAGAAGGAAAACACCCCTACCTGACAAACACCTGGTTGGCTCTCATATCAATCACACTACAGGGACTGCACTGCACTGCAGAGCCTAGCTTATTTCCAGTGAGTGAGTGTGTTTTGGCAATGTGAATGTCAGAGGTGAGTGGCTGTGGGTTGGCGTTAAGGGGCTGGTTAGGGGGGAGTTCCTGAGGGCATTGGTTGGAAGGGTTGCTGGCATTGGATGCCAGGACTCCCAGGAAAACAACATCATGTGGTGCTGTTTACTCAGTCCCCACCACAGCCCTCTCTGTCACAGTCGCCGTCTGCTTTGCCTCTGACCTACTTGTGGGTGCCCAAAATAAAATAATGGAACTGTCTCAAACACTCAAGCAACAATGACCTTATTTCATTAGACCATGTTAATTAGGTTCTCTGTGGTATCATCTTGTTTGAACAGTTTTGGAAAATGTAAGCAAATCATAGAGCGTAGTAATGGACTGGACATGGTGCCTAACCATTCTGCCACCTTGCCTGCAGGAGAAGGCCCTAAGAGTGCTGTCTTTGTGTGTTCTTACAAACAGCTGCCCTTATCCTACACATAAACACTTCCTGTACTGAATGTCCACAGTACACATAACCCCTATTATACAGAGAACACATCCTACTCCATCACACTTTCTTGTACATTTAATACTGCCTAAGTGCATACCATAGCCACTTCTCAATGAAATAGACCTCATCTAATTGCGCAAGAATTATTGTGCAAGCTGCATTCACAATAATGAATATGCAATCGGTTGAAATGTATACCCCCATTCCACTTATAAATAACTAATCATTGGTACAGATCTTCAAGTACTGAGTCATACTGTACTCTACTTCCACCCAGTCTATTTTGCTGGCCTCTAGCTTCAAAGAACACACTGCCTAGTGCTAGTCCAGTCATTCAGGCCCTGTGGGCTTCTACTCTGTTTTCATGTACTTTATGGTGAATGCTATTGGCAAAATATGCTAAACATCCAGATTGGAGACAGCAGGTGACCTCAATGAAACGGGCCATGGAAGATGGAATGTTGGTTAAACACCAGCTACGTATCTCTTGTTGCATTAATTATTGAGCTGGTTGTTCTTCACTCTGGTAGATTAGCGGTCTGCTGATCAGTGGCTGGCCTACCTGGGATCATCTGAGGTTCTGTATGGTTACTGTCTGTCTCTAGACTTATCATAACATATAGTCTACAGGGACCCAGTCTGAACCCAGTGTGCAAAATTGGTTGAAAGACATATTTCCTATGTCTTTTCAACGTCTTTTCAATGTCTTTTCAACCAAAAATACGTATTTTCAACATATTTTACTCATAGGGAAGGCACTGGGTCATATAAGGTCTGGTGCTCATTGCTCAATGTAATGTACATAGTGTATATGTGTAACTGGGTCACAGGGGCAGCTAGTGAGTGAACATGCTGAGGTGAGCCATATTAGTTTTACTCATAGCGCCTTGATGTTGAGCCAATTAGTTATAGCTCCTTTTAGTGAATCAAATCAAATCAATCAAAATCAAGTTTATTTTATATAGCCCTTCGTACATCAGCTAATATCTCGAAGTGCTGTACAGAAACCCAGCCTAAAACCCCAAACAGCAAGCAATGCAGGTGTAGAAGCACGGTGGCTAGGAAATACTCCCTAGAAAGGCCAAAACCTAGGAAGAAACCTAGAGAGGAACCAGGCCATGAGGGGTGGCCAGTCCTCTTCTGGCTGTGCCGGGTGGAGATTATAACAGAACATGGCCAAGATGTTCAAAATGTTCATAAGTGACAAGCATGGTCAAATAATAATCAGGAATAAATGTCAGTTGGCTTTTTATAGCCGATCATTAAGAGTTGAAAACAGCAGGTCTGGGACAGGTAGGGGTTCCATAACCGCAGGCAGAACAGTGAATCTGACTTAACCAAATAAGCAAGCTCTTTAAAGAGTGTGGCATAGTACTTTCAACTCTTTCAACGATCTTAAGAAAATTTGTTTAAACTCTTTAGCTTCATAGCTCATTATTTCCCAGAGCCACTGTGTAGGTTTAACTATTCATACCTTCGTTTGTATACTGGTTTAAAGGAGCAGTCCATGGTTGCTTTGTAGTGTAGTTATGGTGAGACCTGCACAGAAACGTGCTGTTAACACAGACCAATGAGATTAGATGGAGATCTATGGTGAACTAAACCTAAAGACGGTTAACATTACAGAGATCTGTATAAACATTATGCAATCCCTTGTTCAATTTGCAGTGGGGTTACTGTGAGATTCACAGGGTGGGAAAACTTTTGTTTTTCTTTAGAAAAGGAACAGGCTTTGCTTATTTGTGAATGGAGGGATTAGTTTGAACACTTCACCCCAAGGAGGGCCATGATCCAATCTGGTTGCCTAGAGACATGTTTTTGTCTGTTGAGCCACTTCCTCTGTGTTCCCTGCCTTAGTTGGACTATTGACAGGCTGTTATGTAAATGCTCCCATGTCATGTTCTGATCTGATGTCTGATCTGATAAACGGTAGACGTTTAATTAAACTGTCAGGCTGAACTTCCCTTCTCCTGGCTAGAATATTTTTATGAAATGTCTTGTTTCTTGGCACCTCTTTTTCAGATTGGAACATAGGAACTGTGGAATGAGTTTAGTCCTGTATACACTGTTTGTCTAAAGTTTACTGAGAGAAACTATACTGAAGTTAAATAATCTTTCTCTGTGGAATGTCTGCACGGCCCCTCCCCTGTGTGACTCAATAGATGCACAATGCTCAGTCAGCCATCCAGCCTTTGAGGAATACCATTGATTACATGGTGTTTACCACATTGAGGACCTAGGGTCAAGAGGTCAGAAGACCAAATCCCATTCCCTTTGTCTGGTTAAGGGTGAGAAAGCAGGGGGCAGTGGGGGCAGTGGCAGGCCTACTGAAGATAGTGTTCTCACAGAAAGGCTGCTCTGCACTAAGGAGCAAAGCCTACTGGAAAAATATGCTGTGAAAGCAAGTGTTTAGGCGTGAAAGTTAACAAAGTGCACTGGTGCAGGTAGTCATCAAACTAATGAATGTCAGCATAGATACATGCTGGATGTGCTGCACCTCTGACTCTGGCTCTTATCTACTGCTTTTATTTAAGGGACTATTTGTATTAGTGCTTCTGTTATTGTCTTTCAATTAAGTCGAGTTGTTTCTGGTAACTACTATATTACTCAAGGAGTTGTCACTGTGGAGGTGGGACTGAGATCATTGTTAAGCGAGAACTTTTGTTTTGACAGTTTCACATTATCTTCATGGCAGTGGGATGAGAGGGTATTGACTGAGCATCTGTGTGTCTAGAAGCAGGACATGACAAGTAGAACAAGAATGAATCCATACTGTTTAATGGTTTAGTGCTCAAAACAGGCAGAATGCAGACTCATGGGAATGGTCATTTCAAGAATGAATGAATGAGAAGAGCTGAGGAATGATACTGAGTGAGAACATTTTCTGAGGAAAATAATACAGAACTGCAGAAGTAACTTATGGTACTGTATCATTTGACGTCCTATCCAGCATGTTGGCTGGAGGGAGTAGAAGATTAGAGAGCACTCCCTCTGCTGGCGCATTGAGATTGAACGTCTTGACACATTTTTCTTCGATTATTCTTCATTTAGTCCCACGGTCAAGCAGCACAGAATGGATTCTGCATTTCCTAAAGATTGTTTTTACTTTTCAGGATACATGTTCATTTAGCCTAGATTGTTGGTGCATTCCAGTTAAGAGGTAGCTCTGCTTCTTTAGAAAAAAATCTGAAACTAAAGAAAGTAGATAGTCAGCTGGACAGTGAGACATAACAGAGAAGCTTTCCTGTCTAGTCAGGGCTGGGGGCGGTACAGGGAAGATCTTTTGTCCATCGGTAAAACATTGTGGTCCGTGGGTGAGAAAAGCCCTGATCATTAGGCTACTACACAAAGCCTGGAAGTGTAGGAGTTGCATGAAGAGCCTATGACTAATGGATCTGGCCATTGAGGGTTCGAACCACATTGTGTTTCTATTGTGAAGATAGATGGCCACTGGAATAAAGCTAGTGAACAGGTGCAGTGCATTCCAGTAGGCCCTCTTTCTGCTGCATTGTGTGGAGTGGAGAACATCTCTCATCTTCTCTCTTCTTTGTTATTGAGTAGAAATAATGCTAAATTCTCCTAGTGCCGTTTAGGGCAAATCACAGCAAACTCATAGCCTACTTTAATTCCATCAAGTCCCATGATCAATATTTAATAACGAGAGAGAAAAGAAAAATAACACAGATGCATGTAATCTTAGAAATATTCTGAATATTTGTGACACATTTTATCCTATAAATGAGGCCTGATGTAAGCTAGGCCTTTCACGTTGTGTATTCCCAGTCGTTTGTGAAGAGGACCACGTGTAATGTGAGGCACTACGATACTGACTGACTCCCTCAGAGTAGGTTATGTAGTGGTTCAATAAGTGAAATGTATCTGGGAGTAATCATGACTAAAATAAATGAAAGATTTAGGAGAATTTTTGGCATGTGTATTGCAGGAAAACGGTCAACAATAGAGAGATCCTATGATTTATTGCTGAAATTGTTGGAATTATTGACACTAAATATCCTTGTCTGTTAACTTGATTGAACTCCAAACACTGTCTGACAATCTCCTGTCTTAGTGTGAGTGTGGCGTATCTCTTTCTTGTACTAATTCCAATTTAATTGCCAGTTGCCTCAAGGCACTTCAATAACAGTAACAAATGATTTGATTTAGTGGACCTCATCAGACTGCATTTTAAATGCAACTCAGCAACCCCACTTGAATTCCAATGAAACGCTGGCATAGCCTCCTGTTTACTAATGATCCACTGCTGGAGATGTCTGATTGAATCCGAGTCGTGGGGAATGGGACCTGCTTTGTAAATGATCCTAAACCCAAGCAGACAGAAATACCGACCTCATAACCTAACATTAACCACCTCTCTGCAAGACTCATACATTATTATCAGTGGAATTGATTACCCGATTAACTGATTATTCAGTCCTACGTCACATTTGGATTTTCATGAGTGGGATAAGCAAAGGAGTCATTGAATAGTGTTAAGAACAAGTAAGAACCCTGTATAATGTGTGTGAGTGTATTTAATGGTGGTTCTTCACAGATCCTGTGTGAGTAAAAGTAGCCTGTGTTTCCCTATCTGTATTCCGCTCCACTCTCAGTGCAACAGGAGAGCAGCCCCAAAGTGATGCCAGGTCACACACAGGATTAAAAGGATTGTGTTTTTCCTGCAGTCCTGCCTTTAATGGCTTGATATCACTACTTAACATTCAGCACATAGCTCATAGTGTAGGCATCGTTCAGGGTGGAGCTTCTATCAGCCTCTCTCTGTAAACAGACACAGAGGACTTCAGAGGCTGCTTGAACACAGGCTTGATGGGGATTCAGGAGAATAATTCCGCTTTTAACATCCTATAAGGAGAAGGCATTGATTATGTGATTGACAGTTCCAGCATCCTGTGTATTGTGTTTTAAAAAATCTCGAAAAGACCATGACTTCCATGTCAACGTCAATCAGAAAAGTGTATAAAGTCAAACTGAATGTATTTCACGCCTGTCAAGGGGGTTAGTTTAGGAAGAAGCACTTTGCTCTTTGAAAGAAGTGTTCTCCTCAGAACACTCAGGCTCAGGCTCAGAGTTGAGTGATCTAGTTTCCCCACTGAGTGTATGTTTGGTCCTGAAATAAATGTGTCTGTGTCTGTGTGGTCTCCAGGGACAGACATGGCAGTGTTCTGTCTGCTGTGTGCCAAGCGGTTCCAGACCCAGAAGGCTCTGCAGCAGCACATGGAGGTCCATGCAGGGATGCACAGCTACGTCTGCAGCCACTGTGACCACACCTTCCCCAGCCACACCACCCTCAAACGCCACCTGCGCTCACACACAGGTAAGGACCGCATCTATGTCCTATGTCATCTTCGTCATCATCACCACTGTTTTCATCATCTTCACTGTTTTCATCACTGTCATATCCGTCAACATCATCGCCTACACTAACACACAATCCAAAGCTGCTACGAGATCAATTCCCATAAACCTCAAGCCTTTAATCTTTAAATATCTTGAACTACTACTTCTCTCTTGGCACTAGACTGAAGTAGCATGAGACCAGAGTTTTTTAATTTCAGTCTACAGTCAGTTTCACTTAATTTATCATGTTTATGTTCACTTAACGTTAATAAACTCCGCTATGATTCACTTTCCTGATGACAGCAATGCTTCGTTATGGTGTTATGTTTGAGGCTATTTTATCCAGTTTATGAGTTTGTGTTCTTAGACACAGCCTTCTAGGCCCCTGCCATTAATGCCTGTCAGTTCTACTGCAGTTCTCCCCAAATGACAGAGCAAACCAAAAGAAATATCTACAGAACAGCAAATGTCTGTGTTTTTCTCAGAGAGAGACTACCAAAGATTATTATTCCAAAGCTATACAGCAAATGCTCTGAAATGCAACAGAAACCTGAAAACACCATCCAACCTGGAACTGAGTGAATAATGTTAAGTCTGAAGCTATATTTTATTTCCAAAAGCTAAGGAGAAAGATACATTACATTATTTTATAAGGACTCTGAATGCCAAGTTAAGGCTACCAAGCTAGATACAACTTCAATTAGCACTGACGTGTCAAGTGAGAGGTGTCAAAGCCCTTTAGCCCAACAATGGCAGGAGAGTCGCACAGTTTACTCCAACCAAATGAGAGGCCTTAGAAGCTGCTTCCCGCTGTTCAGAGGTAATTCAAATATAGTACCTTGTTTATGTAAAGAATGATAAGAAACGAAAAGAGCACAAAATTAAGCTCCTTATGGAAAATCAAGAGACACTTTTTGCAGACTATTTTAAAAATGGGAACATCAGCAACCTCATCTTCCACACAGACCATCCCCTGGCATGGCATAGTGCTATAGTAGCACACTACCCCTCTGTTAAGAGGGTGGGGTGTTACTGAGGGGTGGAAACTCAGGATACTAGACAACGAGGACTCTGAGTCAGCTAATATACATCTCCATAAGTCTGGAACAGTATTGTACAGGGCAACCCCAAACAGTTTCAGCTGGACTTTCACCTAATCAAAGAAATAGCTCAGCAGGAGAAGCTCTCCCTTGAGAAGATACCCCCACCCCGAGCAGGTCAGACCAGACCTCTTCATTATATAACCCCACAGACAGGTAACCCCAAGCAGAAAGTCAACCTCCCAGCACAGAGTACTACTCCCTCATTGAAATTAAAGATAAATTCACCCAACTGGAGGTAAGGCAGGTGGAGCTGGAACAGCAGGTGAATACACTCCAGTCAGCACAGACCCAGACAACAGTCCAGCACAACAACACCCCCTTAACCAGACCCGGAGAGCTGGAGGTGGAGAGAGACATATCTGCACTCTGGACAGTGGTGAGACAACTTCAACAGGAGTAAAAGCAGGAGAAGAACAGATCACTAGAGGAGAGGATCAGACTGCTGGAGGAGAGGGTGAGGGGGATGGCGTGTGACAGAACACACTGGAGAGGTGGCCACCCCCGCAGAGAAACCAGCAGAACAGCCCACCTCAGATCACGACAAAAGTCTCGACACCACAGCTAAACAGTCCACCCCAGACCCTGACCACTTCGAAATCACAGCTGGACAGACAAATGAAGAACCCCAAGCCCAGGAGATCTCACCCCCTCTGAGCTTCCCCCCTGTCAGCCACCCTGATAGCCCTCCTGACAACCACACCCACTGAGGACATACAGAAGACACAGATTGTACCCCTTATGGACTCAAACGGGAAATATATATTTTTTAAATTAAATCTTCCCAAACACAGTGTGTCTAAACTCTGGTGTCCAAACACCCAGCGCACCCTAGACCTTCTGTCTGAGGACCAACTAGGTTCACCTAGCCACATAATAATACACACAGGCACAAACGACCTGAGAGCACAGCAGGAGTGATTGAAAAAGCTTCTTCTACTTTCCCCATTGCACAAGTGGTTATATCCACCCTGCTACCACGAAAATACTTCCACCCTGCTACCATACAGCGGGTAAACGCAAGTATTTCCCGTGACTGTGCCTCAAAACCAAATGTTTACCTGGCCCACCAATCCGCCCTGGACTTGAACAGCCTTTATGACCAGGTCCACCTATACAAGGCAGCAGTGCCCACCTTTGCCCGGACACCAAAGGACATCGCTCTCAAACACAGCCCCAACACTTCACACAGGAGCAGCAGATCAATAGACACAACGCCCAGACCAGCAAACCCCCCCCCCCCCCCCCCCTACACATAGAGCTACACATAGAGGACCTACACATAGAGGACCCGGACCTACATCCAGACCACAACACCACCAGCCACATCCACACCCCCACCCCAACCAATCAACAACCCCCCAAGTCAACCATGCCCACACCCCATTTAGGCCCACTCAGATCAGACCTATGCCCCTCCTGCCCACCCTATGCACTACACCCGCAAAGAGGGCCTCAACATGGAAGTCACACATACGCCCAGGCCGTGAGCAGGCAAACAGGCCCAACCCCCACTCTTACACTAGCCCAAGCCAATGGCATGTACCAGGTGCTCTGCAGGTTCTGCTCACACTTACTGGCTGTGAACGATCTGAGAGACAAGTCAAGAAGGTCATTCTATGCCATCAAAAGGAACATAAAGAATTCACAAAATGGGACAAACATCAAATTGAGACTCTGCATGCAGAATTCTGCAAAAATATCCTCTGTGTAGAATGTAAAACACCAAATAATGCATGCAGAGCAGAATTAGGCCGATGCCCGCTAATTATCAAAATCCAGAAAATAGACGTTAAATTCTACAACCACCTAAAAGGAAGCGATTCCCAAACCATCCATAACAAAGCCATCACTTACAGAGAGATGAACCTGGAAAAGAGTCCCCTAAGCAAGCTGGTCAGACCCCAGAGAGCCCCAGGACAGCAACACAATTAGACCCAACCAAATCATGAGAAAACAAAAAGATAATTACTTGACACATTGGAAAGAATTAACAAAAAAAACTGAGCAAACTAGAATGCTATTTGGCCCTAAACAGAGAGTACACAGTGGCAGAATACCTGACCACTGTGACTGACCCAAACTTAAGGAAAGCTTTGACTATGTACAGACTCAGTGAGCATAGCCTTGCTATTGAGAAAGGTCGCAGTAGGCAAACCTGGTTCTGAAGAGAAGACAAGCTATGTGCACACTGCCCACAAAATGAAGTGGAAACTGAGCTGCACTTCCTAACCTCCTGCCAAATGAATGACCATAGAGACACATATTTCCCTCAGATTACATAGATCCACGAAGAATTAGAAAACAAACCCGATTTTGATAAACTCCCATATCTACTGGGTGAAATTCCACAGCAATATGTGAGACCTGTTGCCACAAGAAAAGGGCAAACAGTGAAGAACAAACACCATTGTAAATACAAAACAGATTTATGTTTATTTATTTTCACTTTTGTACTTTAACCATTTGCACATCATTACAACACTGTATATATACAGTTGAAGTCCCCCCCCCCCCCCCCCTGCTTTTTCTCCCCAATTCCGTGGTATCCAATTATTAGTAGTTACTGTCTTGTCTCATCGCTACAACTCCCGTACGGGCTCGGGAGAGACAAAGGTCGAGAGCCATGCATCCTCCGAAACACAACCCAACCTGAGTGATCCCATGGTGTTTTTACTTGCGTACTATTGTTTGTACAGATGAACGTGGTACCTTCAGGCGTTTGGAAATTGCTCCCAAGGATGAACCAGACTTGTGGAGGTCTACATTTTTTTTCTGAGGTCTTGGCTGATTTCTTTAGATTTTCACATGATGTCAAGCAAAGAGGCACTGAGTTTGAAGGTAGGCCTTGAAATACATCCACAGGTACACCTCCAATTGACTCAAATGATGTCAATTAGCCTATCAGAAGCTTCTAAACCATGACATAATTTTCTGGAATTTTCCAAGCTGTTTAAAGGTTCAGTCATCTTAGTGTTTGAAAACTTTTGACCCACTGGAATTGTGATACAGTGAATAATAAGGTAAATAATCTGTCTGTCAACAATTGTTGGAAAAATGACTTTTGTCATGCACAAAGTAGATGTCCTAACCGACTTGTCAGAACTATTTAACAAGAAATTTGTGGAGTGGTTTTAATGACTCCAACCTAAGTGTATGTAAACTTCCGACTTCAACTGTACATAATATGACATTTGTAATGTCTTTATTCTTTTGTAACTTCTGTGAGTGTAATGTTTAGTGTTCATTTTTTTGGTGATTTCACTTTTGTATATTATCTACTTCACTTGCTTTGACAATGTTAACGTATGTTTCCCATGCCAATAAAGCCCCTTGAATTGAATTGAATTGAGAGAGAGAGACCACTTCTTCTGATCGACATCTAAATTGAACAAAAACATAATTGATTAGTGGAGTTTGGCCATTTTTGTGTATCTTGTCTATACCACAGTCTTCTTGGTAGTATCATTGGGTACATCAAATCAAATGTATTTATATTTCCCTTCTTACATCAGCTGATATCCCAAAGTGCTGTACAGAAACCAAGACTAAAACCCCAAACAGCAAGCAATGCAGGTGTAGAAGCACGGTGGCTAGGAAAAATTCCCTATAAAGGCCAAAACCTAGGAAGAAACCTAGAGAGGAACCAGGCTATGAGGGGTGGCCAGTCCTCTTCTGGCTGTGCCGGGTGGAGATTATAACAGAACATGGCCAAGATGTTCAAATGCTCATAAATGACCAGCATGGTCAAATAATAATAATCACAGTAGTTGTCGAGGGTGCAACAAGTCAGCACCTCAGGAGTAAATGTCAGTTGGCTTTTCATAGCCAATCATTAAGAGTATCTCTACCGCTCCTGCTGTCTCTAGAGAGTTGAAAATAGCAGGTCTGAGACAGATAGCACGTCCGGTGAACAGGTCAGGGTTCCATAGCCGCAGGCAGAACAGTTGAAACTGGAGCAGCAGCACGGCCAGGTGGACTGGGGAAAGCAAGGAGTCATCATGCCAGGTAGTCCTGAGGCATGGTCCTTGGGCTCAGCTCCTCCGAGAGAGAGAAAGAAAGAAAGAGAGAAAGCGAGAATTAGAAAGAGCATACTTAAATTCACACAGGACACCGGATAAGACAGGAGAAGTACTCCAGATATAACAGACTGACCCTAGCCCCCCGACACATAAACTACTGCAGCATAAATACTGGAGGCTGAGACAGGAGGGGTCAGGAGACACTGTGGGACCATCCGATGACACCCCTGGACAGGGCCAAACAGGCAGGATACAACCCCACCCACTTTGCCAAAGCACAGCCCCCACACCACTAGAGGGATATCTTCAACCACCAAGTTACCATCCTGAAACAAGGCCGAGTATAGCCCACAAAGATCTCCGCCATGGCACAACTCAAGGGGGGCGCCATCCCAGACAGGAAGATCACGTCAGTGACTCAACCGACTCAAGTGACGCACCCCTCCTAGGGAGTGCGTCAGTGACCAGCCCCTGTAATAGGGTTAGAGGTAGAGAATCCCAGTGGAGGGGAACCGGCCAGGCAGAGACAGCAAGGGCGGTTCCTTGCTCCAGAGCCTTTCCGTTCACCTTCACACTCCTGGGCTAGACTACACTCGATCATAGGACCTACTGAAGAGATGAGTCTTCAGTAAAGACTTAAAGGTTGAGACCGAGTCTGCGTCTCTCACATGGGTAGGCAGACCATTCCATAAAAATGGAGCTCTATAGGAGAAAGCCCTGCCTCCAGCTGTTTGCTTAGAAATTCTAGGGACAATTAGGAGGCCTGCGTCTTGTGACCGTAGCGTACGTGTAGGTATGTACGGCAGGACCAAATCGGAAAGATAGGTAGGAGCAAGCCCATGTAATGCTTTGTAGGTTAGCAGTAAAACCTTGAAATCAGCCCTTGCTTTAACAGGAAGCCAGTGTAGGGAGGCTAGCACTGGAGTAATATGGTCACATTTTTTGGTTCTAGTCAGGATTCTAGCAGCCGTATTTAGCACTAACTGAAGTTAGTGCTTTATCCTGGTAGCCGGAAAGTAGAGCATTGCAGTAGTCTAACCTAGAAGTAACAAAAGGATGGATACACTTTTCTGCATCATTTTTGGACAGAAAGTTTCTGATTTTTGCAATGTTACGTAGATGGAATAAAGCTGTCCTTGAAACAGTCTTGATATGTTCGTCAAAAGAGAGATCAGGGTCCAGAGTAACGCCGAGGTCCTTCACAGTTTTATTTGAGACGACTGTACAACCATCAAGATTAATTGTCAGATTCAACAGAAGATCTCTTTGTTTCTTGGGACCTGTTTTGTCCGAGTTTAAAAGTAGAAAGTTTGCAGGCGTCCACTTCCTTATGTCTGAACACAGGCTTCTAGCGAGGGCAATTTTGGGGCTTCACCATGTTTCATTGAAATGTACAGCTGAGTGTCATCCGCATAGCAGTGAAAGTTAACATTATGTTTTTGAATGACATCCGCAAGAGGTAAAATATATAGTGAAACAATAGTGGTCCTAAAACGGAACCTAGAGGAACACCAAAATGTACAGTTGATTTGTCAGAGGACAAACCATTCACAGAGACAAACTGATATCTTTCCGACAGATAAGATCTAAACCAGGCCAGAACTTGTCCGTGTAGACCAATTTGGGTTTCCAATCTCTCCAAAAGAATGTGGTGATCGATGGTATCAAAAGCAACACTAAGGTCTAGGAGCACGAGGACAGATGCAGAGCCTCGGTCTGACACCATTAAAAGGTAATTTACCACCTTCACAAGTGCAGTCTCAGTGCTATGATGGGGTCTAAAACCAGACTGAAGCATTTCGTATACATTGTTTGTCTTCAGGAAGGCAGTGAGTTGCTGTGCAACAGCTTTTTCAAAACATGTTGAGAGGAATGGAAGATTCGATATAGGCCGATAGTTTTTTATATTTTCTGTGTCAAGGTTTGGCTTTTTCAAGAGAGGCTTTATTACTGCCACTTTTAGTGAGTTTGGTACACATCCGGTGGATAGAGAGACGTTTATTATGTTCAACATAGGAGGGCCAAGCACAGGAAGCAGCTCTTTCAGTAGTTTAGTTGGAATAGGGTCCAGTATGCAGCTTGAAGGTTTAGAGGCCATGATTATTTTCATCATTTTGTCAAGAGAAATAGTAATAAAACACTTGAGTGTCTCTCTTGATCCTAGGTCCTGGCAGAGTTGTGCAGACTCAGGACAACTGAGCTTTGGAGGAATACGCAGATTTAAAGAGGAGTCTCTAATTTGCTTTCTAATGATCATGATCTTTTCCTCAAAGAAGCTCATGAATTTATTACTGCTGAAGTGAAAGCCATCCTCTCTTGGGGAATGCTGCTTTTTAGTTAGCTTTGCGACAGTATCATGTCATGTACAGTACATGTACAGTACATGTCATGTGTCTGATGAACAGTGCAGTGTACTGTCCCACTTGGCTGTTGCTGTGGACTCTGAGCTAATGAGACACATAGGTCATTGCAGATGACTCAAAGCCACAGCCTCAGAGAGAGATGGATAAACTTTGGAAAGACCCACATGTCTGGAGGACTTCTATCAGCTGTTAGCCCCAAACTTGCAAGGAACCTCCACCATGCTTTACTGTTGCCTGCAGACACGCCTTCGTGTACCGCTCTCAAGCCCTTTGGCTAACAAACTGCCTTCTGCTACAGCCAAATGTTTGACTCATCAGTTCAGAGCACCTGCTGACATTTTTATGCACCCAGTTCCTGTGTTTTCATGCATAGTTGAGTCGCTGGCCTTGTTTCCATGTCGGAGGTGTGGCTTTTTGGCTGCAAGTCTTCCATGAAGGCCACTTCTGACCTGGCTTCTCCGGACAGTAAATGGGTGTACCAGGGTCCTACTCTTTTCTGACAATTCTGAAATGATGGCACTGCTGGACATCTGATTGTGAAGGGACGTAAGCATGATGTGTCTTTCATCTGCTGCAGTAAGTTTCCTTGGCCGACCACTCCGTCTACGGTCCTCAACGTTGCGCGTTTCTTTGTGCTTCTTCAAAAGAGCTTGGACAGCACATCTGGAAACCCCTGTCTGTCTTGAAATTGCTGCCTGGAAGAGACCTTGCTGATGCAGTATAACTACCTTGTGTCTAGTTGATGTGCTCAGTCTTGCCATGCTGTATGACTTTTGACAGTAAACTGTCTTCAGCAACCTCACCTTGTTAGCTGAGTTTGGCTGTTCCTCACCCAGTTGTATTCCTCCTACACAGCTGTTTCAGTTCATGATTGTGTTTCAACCTACATATTGAATTGATGATCATTAGCACCTGTTTGGTATAATTGTTTAATCAAACACCTGACTATATGCCTCCAAAATCCCTGACTTTGTGCAAGCGTACCACCAAGAATTGATGCTGTTTTGAAGGCTAAGGGTGGTCACACCAAATATAGATTTGATTTAGATTTGTCTTCTGTTCACTCACTTTGCATTTAGTTAGATTAATAGATTATATTTATCAATTATCTATAATCTATTAATATCTATTTTTGAAAGCATTCTTACTTTATAGCATTTGTTCACACCTGCCTAAAACTTTTGCCCAGTACTGTATATAATAATAATATAATATACTGTATATAATAATGTGAGGCCTGTATATCTGAAAGCACATTCTTTTTTCCAGCCTGATATGCAAAAGGTTCTGTTTTTATTGACCTGTACAACTACATTAATAAGTAGTAGTCACGATAAAGTAACCCTTTTGATACCATTTGCTGAACCGTTTGATACTGTTTAGTATTATGACACCTGTAATAACGTGTATCCAACCTTTACCCAACCTGTGTCTAACCTGTCTCCAGGTGACCACCCGTTTGAGTGTGAGTTCTGTGGGAGCTGTTTCCGGGACGATGGCATGTTGAGGGGACACAAACGCATCCACACAGGAGAGAAGCCTTACGAGTGTAACGGCTGTGGCAAAAGGTTCAGCCTCAAGCACCAGCTGGAGACCCACTACCGCGTACACACAGGTTAGAGAGCAGTGTGTGGTCGTAATAATAACACTCCCACGTCAGATTGTTTTGTGTTCATAACAGCATACACAAAGGTCAAACCAATGTGTGTCAGATAGTACCACTGGTTTTAGCACATAGTCAAGGAAAGGTTTCACGAGTATGCCATTGTATTCCTATAGGTGAGAAGCCATTTGAGTGCAAGATCTGTCACCAGCGATCCAGGGACTACTCTGCCATGATCAAGCACCTGCGCACCCACAACGGAGCGTCGCCCTACCAGTGTACCATCTGCCAGGATTTCTGCCCCAGCCTGGCAGCCATGCAGAAACACATGAAGAGCCACAGACCCGAGGATGTGCCCCTGGACTGGAGGATAGAGAAGACCTACCTGTACGTATGCTACGTCTGAGTAGGACTTAGACACTAAGACACACTATCCTATGTGTGGGCAGGTTTTTCATCTTATTCTTTCCTCTAAAGAAAAGTAAGTTGATCATTTCTGTGGTTTGATTGGTTTTATCACGAATTGCCACAATGATTTGTCATTACATTAAACCTCCATATGTGTTGAAGGCTGAAAGACTACTGGTTAGGTTACCACAGCAGTGAAAGTGTTGCACTAGAAAGGATATTGAGTTCTATCTGCTGTGACTCTGATTGTGAGACGTAGAACCAAACCTCTCTGGTCGAATTGCAGTACTATTGCCACCCTTACTACGTAGATTGGTTGAGACAAACAAACATTTCCTGGGTTATTATTTCCTGTCACATTTCCTGTTATTGATTTTTTGGGGTGTTTGTTTTTTGCATGTTTTACTTGAATGGTCTCCATAAGCTTGATTTAATTTGTGTCTTATTTTTCCAGTGCGCATATTACACATAATTTCCCCTACCTGTCAGTTAGTCTATCTGCTCATGCTGATTGACAAGCATTAAAGTGTAACAGGTTTTGCTATTTATGTCATGCATCGATTTTGTTACCAAATAGGTGTTGGTTATTTTTACCCAACCTCAAGACCGTTTATTTTGATATTAGAATAAGCGCTACCTCTTCGATCTTCAACTTTTGCACAGAGGCAATAGCACATCTTAGAACTGGTGTTTTTCATTGTGTTTTTGCCCATCGTTTGTAGCTTTACCTTCAAATGTCCTTTTATATTGGTGAAGCGGCTTGAAATGTTCTGAGAATTAATCAATGGAATTGATTTGGACGGTTGCCTGTTGGGTAGAAAAAAAGATTTGAAAGCCTTCAAAGTGACTTTTGTGTGAATAATTTTTTTATCAGTAGAATTATAGCAGTCTGTTAAATCACAGAATTAAAACATTTTCTAAGTGATGAAAAGAAAGAACATGTGAGTAAAAGTGTTGTCTTTTTTACTAAACGTGAAAAGTTGAATCACTAAAAGCAGGTTATCGTCAGTTGTGATGTCTGTTGCTGTAAATGTAATTGTATCTTATTCCTGGACGAGAGCCAAAAGAGGGCTTCTCTGATTTTAAAATGGTGTATTTTTGTATTACAGTGGTCTGCAATTTGTTTACATTTGTTTTGATTTCAGAAACATCTTTTCTTGTGTGTTTTGTAAGTCTCTGGAGTCTGATTTTAGTAAGAGCCCTCCCTGTGCCTCTTTTATAAATGGAGAATAGATGTGCTGAATACATGAATACAGTATATGTTTGTTGTATTGACCGTTGTTGTTCCTGGGTGTTTGTTTATTGTTGGTGAAGAACTGATTTTCACTGCCATGCCATAGTAGACCCTATTGTCTAAACAGTGTAATTTGAAACAAGATACTTGTTCTAATGACTATGTTATTATGCCCCAGGCACCTCAAGCCTCAAAGCAAAGTTTACGAGTGAGATTTTCTTTCAAAATGTTCTGTCATGTCGAATGGGGATAAAATGCACAGAAGACACAGAATACATAGTGGTATTGTTAATAACCTTTATAAAGCTAGATGGTCAGCATATATGGGTCTATCTAACACTATGGCCTTCTAGAACAAAAAGCCAACACTCAATGCCATGAAAACAATTAAAAGCACCGACTCATCTTCACTGTACTACTATTCTATTCTACATACACATGCACTATAAGGATCTTAGGATTTCCATGGTGGACCAAAACTAACAAAGCTCTTTCAAAAAAGGTTTTTCTTTGATCGTTCTATGTTGTAACAAAGCAGAAGTAGTTTTATTTGGTATGTGTGCTAGCAGGATGTGATGATCATCATTTAGGTAGATATTATGTAAATGTTTGTCTACCTCAGCACCAGTTCAGTCAGTGCTTGTCCTGGTGTCCAATCAGGGTTGTTCTTCTTGCCATGTGTGTTAAATCCTTTTGCATTACAGCTTTGTAACACTGTGTGTCCAAGTGTTTTCTCAGTGTGGATTCAGGCACAGCTCTTTTTACACATCAGTGTTCTGTGGCATGATGAAAAAATAATAAAATAGAAACTATTTTACAATGCAAGTCTTTATTGTGTCATCAGTCAAGTAAAGTGAGTTCTTACTGTCTGGTTTTTGTGCATACTATTCACATGCACTACAGGAATATGTTCCATGTTTGAAGATGTTATAAAAGATCAAAATGCTAATTGTATGTAGGTCTGTTCTTGAGCTGTTCTTGTCTATTATTGTTCTGTATTGTGTCATGTTTTGTGTGGACCACAAGAAGAGCAGCTGCTGCTTTCGCAACAGCTAATGGGGATCCTAATAAAATACCCCAAAAAATCCATGAAGGTTGTGTTAATAATAATACATTTTATTTGCACCTTTCAAAATAAAATAGCAAAAATAAACATGACAATAAAAAACAGTTGTGTTTTCCTGTCTCACTGTAGCATGCAGCTGAAGTCATGACAGGCGGTTTGGTGACCCTTAGTGGCACGATGCCATACTAACAGCTGGGTGGGTTTGACTAGCTGCTACAGATGAGGGAAGGGATAAGTTGCTGCCTCCCTGCCCTCTCTCCCTCTGCTCTACCCCACACACTGTTGTGTCCAACACTAAGCAGAATGGCAGCCATACAGTAACTGCATCCAGTCAATAACAAGAGGGAATTCTTCATCACAGGTACTACCTTTGTTTATGTGTACTTGTTTGTATGTTTATTTGTGGGTTTGGGATGTTTTGGTATTGACCATAGCAATGCTGTGTTTCCATTTTTATTGTGTTTTTTCGATTCAGTGAGTTAGTTACCTAGAGGGGATATGCTGAAAACAGTTTATCCACCAGCAGAGTATAGTGATAACACACAATGACTTGGATGTAGTAAAAAAGCTCCTACTTTGTTTGCAATGATGGAATAGTCCACTAGTGTATTACAACTGTGGTGACAGAGAACTATCCTGTCCTATTTATGTAGTTGATGAGCATGAGATCCACCAAATGTAATGGAGCCATTTTGAAAAGATAGAAAGTGGGCTAAATTTAGTTACACGTGTGCAAAAAGGATTATCTCCTCTATAATCTCCTGAAATCCATGGTCATGCTCTGTAGATGAGCAGATTGTTTAAGAGCGGGTGCTAATGTAATCCCCTCTGTTTAATTAGTGTGAGCATGGTGGACAGTTAAAGCAAACCACATTACACACCATCTGGATTACACACTATCCAGCCTCTCCATCACTAGTCTTTACAACAAAGACATAAACAAGGACATGTCACCTGTAGCTCGAGCTCTATGTTCTCAGACTGGATACAAACAGGATTTTTTGAACTGCACAGGTGATAAACTGTCTTGTTGACAGCATAAACGGTGGACACTCCTGTCGGTTTGTCTCGATTTCTTTCTCTGTATCTCAGGTGTTGGTGACTGGTCTATGGTCCACAGAGAGGGATTCCATCCATGCTCTCCTCGGTGATCTCCAACAGCTGTGCTCTCTATAGGGACTATGCCAACTATGGACCTCCCCGTACTCCAGGAAGAACATCAGACCCAGAGCTTCACTTCAACACAACCCATATAACCCATACAGGCCATACCTGAGAAGGGTCAGTATAACGTCTCAATATTCACTGCAAAGATGACTGGTTTATTATTATATTGTTATCAACATCTTCACTGTTAGATTTCAGATGACACCTTACTGTCTTGATGTCTTGATTGCAGGTGGATTCGAGAGTATCTTTAGCCGATCCAAAGAAAATCTCCAGGGCCACCAGTAGGGGTCAGTATGTCACCATGCCTGTTTGCCATCCAAGGCTGCATTTCTCTCCGAGACTGGCGATAGGCATGGGGCAGCCCCGGGCCAACACCAGACAAAGCCCACTGCCGGTCAGTCAGAGGATCATCCAATCACAGCACAAAGCAAGGCAGACCAGGAGTGCTGGGAGCTGCTCCAGTTATGATACAAGCTCCTGGGTTGAGAAAGGCTCTAGTAAACCTGATAAAGGGAAGAAAACACCGAACAAGGTCACATCTTCTTCTTCCAAGAGTACAGGAGACATAAGCCACAAGAGTTCCAGTTCTAATGGTCGCCAGCAATATCGTTACTTCACCAAGGATGGCATGTGTCGCGGCTCGTCATACAGCTCCAAGAACGAGATGTGTGACCTGATCGGCACCCTGGTGGATCTGAAGTACAGCTGGATCTGTAGGAGTTATTGTTACATATGGAGGCAGATATCACACTATTAAACAATAGACAGGTAGACAGGTGTATATTAGAAAATAGTAAAAGAAGGCAGACTTGAGTGCATTTGCCATTCTGGTAAATACAGGAAACCAAAGATTAGCAGATGGCCAAAGCCATACGTGCCTTAAAGTGCATTTATGGAAAGAGCAGGACTATTATGAAGATAAAATAGAGAGGAAGGCCATAAGTGCTTAGGGTAAAGGCCATAAGTGCTTAGGGTAAAGGCCATAAGGGCTTAGGGTAAAGGCCATAAGTGCTTAGGGTAAGATAGACATATATTAATTTTAGGAGACAAGAGGGTCCTGCCTCCATTATAATCTAATCAAGAGCGGATACAGGCGTTATTGGGCGTAAACAAGCAGGAAGCCTGAAATGAAGGATAATAGTGGCAGATGACCTAGGAGAAGTAATTTAATTAATGTATGTAATGATCTCATGTGTGCGTGTGTATAAAGAGAGAGCCGGTGCTCTGGGAAGGTGTGTGATCCGCGGATCACCCCGGCTTGTGATACATTGTATTAAAAGTCTTTATTGATTTTACAAGTTCTTATACGAGTGTTATATTTCTGAGACGATTATCCACGACAGATCCTGTTTGTCTTCATCCTGTGCTACATTGTCACCTGGACAGCCTTCGCAGAGCTCTACTTCCTGGATGCCTGGCTGCGTGGTGATGTACAAACATACAAACGCGCAATGGCAGCCATGCTTTGAGAAGCTGGACAGTTTCCATTCGGCCCTCTCTATCTCCATGGACAGCCAAATCATCAACGGCTACGGCTCTAGAGAGGCCTCAGTCAACTGCATGGACGGGCTGGTTCTCATGATGGCACAGTCCATCATTGAATCAGTGTTAGACGCCCTGATGCTGGGCTGCATCCTGGCTAAGCTAGCCAAGCCTAAGAGGAGGCTGCCCACTTTGTTGTTCAGTCAGCACTGTGTGGTCTGAGAGGGATGAGAGTCTGTGCCTGATGTTCAACGTCAGGACTTTGAAAGAGACACACATGCTGGTGGCAGAGATTATAGCCAAGCTGATCAAATCTCACCATACCAAAGAGGGAGAGTTCATCCTGTTGGAGCAGAGAAAGCTGACTCTGGGGATGGAGCCAGGTTGTTCACAGTGGAGCCCCAGACCATGGAGCATGTAATTGATGAACACAGTCCTCCCTGGGGCATCAGCACTGACTCTTTAAAGTGGGAGACCTTTGAAAACCGTGGTCATGGTGGACGGAGCCATGCAAGACGCAGGTTTGTACTGAGAGGTGAGGAAATGTGGAGCTGGAATAAAATAAATGTTTCAGATATTTCAATCAGTGCAAAAAGGACACACATTATTTATATGTATCATTATCAAAACATGAATATAGCTAAATTGAAAGGGACCTACAGTAATGCTGGTAATCCTTAATGCCTGGTCCGGACAGCAGATGTATACAATTTAATTTTAGATTAACTTGACTGTAAATATGTATTTTTTCTCAGGCACAGCCTTCCATGTGAGGACCTCCTACACTGAATATGATATTCTTTGGGGACAGCGCTTTAAGTCATACAAGCCACTAGATGAGAGGGGGATTGGGTCCAACCACAAGACCTCTGATAAGAACTATAAGGTCCAGACTGCCACACACAGTGACAAAGAGATGGCAGTGAGACTAAGACATACGAGATCTCCTGGACACGGCACAGACTCTGTCCCCTCCAACATGTCTACAAGGAAAGTACATTACCAGTATTTATCTGATCAAATGTTACTGTGCAACTCAGTCACTAATAACAATGGTACAGGAACTAAGAAACTTAGTAAGAATGAGTTCTTTATATAAATATGGACATTTGACAAGTCGGCATAGAAGGGTTCATCAAAGTGATGAAATCAAGACAGACTGTACATATCCTCCAGAGTGTTTATCAATGTGAATAAATTAATGATGATGACCAATATCTAACGCTGCCACATCTCATTTATCAAACTTTCTGAATACTTATATTTGTATATGTGAGCAGTGAGCACAGCATGCCTTGTGCTAGGCAAACACTTGTGTGATATACAGTTACATTTATGCTGATTGAATGAGTTCTTAGTGGTCTCCTTACAGTATACGAGGAATAACAAAGGTATCTCACTGCCCATACACCAAGCTCTCCCAATTAAGATTTAAATGGTGAGTGTCATTCAATGATTGTATTGTGGGGTACCAATTTGAGAAATGGAAGACCGAACGGACAGTCGCACATGACAAAACAAATGAATGTCAGTATTACTGTCTCATCACCAGCAATGGGGATATCTGATTCATATACCATGCTAGACTCATATATATATATTATTATTTTTTTACGCGGTAGATAAGCTTTAGCATTGGAGATTGATTGTGGCTTCCATCAATGTAATTGTCTGCATCATTTAGAATCCACCATATATATTTTTGTAAATATAAACTGTAAACCACTGCGCATTCCTAGTCTGCGTGTCAGCACACAGTATTAGTCTGCCACGTCCACCTCAGGTCACAGTGTTCAGACACACAGGCAGAAAGACAGACAGACAGACTTATTAGAGTGGGTTTGACTTGTACATAATTTCATCTGACCGTGGTGAGCCAAAGAGATGCAGGCCATTTCCGGGATGCTGCCTGGACAGTCTGGGTGTACGGAATGTTTTCCCTGGCAGTTATCCTCCTCACCTGGCTCTCTCTGGGCCTAATCCCATACAACGCCCATGGGAGATACTGCATGTCAAAAGTACATTCTGCTGGCTGGAATTCTAGCTGGCAGATAAATTCAAATATTTAGAAACACCTTGATGTTCTCAACTTAAATAGGTGAGACTGGATTAATTAAAATTGACGGTAACGTAGAAGAGACATTTAAAATAAATACTTCTTACACATACTGTACCTGTAAATGTATCATATTTTATCATATTTTAATTAACACATTTATTTTTATATCCTTGGAAAATAAAATATGATTCACTCAAAAAATGGTTTGTTGGTTGGTTATTGTCACGTTCCTGACCTGTTTTCCCTTGTTTTTGTATTTGTTTAGTATGGTCAGGGCATGAGTTGGGGTGGGCATTCTATGTTGTGTGTCTAGTTTGTCTGTTTCTGTGTTCAGCCTAATATAGTTCTCAATCAGAGGCAGCTGTCAATCGTTGTCCCTGATTGAGAATCATATATAGGTGGCTTGTTTTGTGTTGGGGATGTGGGTGGTTGTTTCCTGTCTCTGTGTTTGTGTTCTGCACCAGATAGGACTGTCTCGGTTTTCACGTTTGTTGTTTTGTATTGTAAGTGTTCACAGTTCGTTAAATTAAACATGTTGAACACTAACTGCGCTGCATTTTGGTCCTCTCCTTCACCAATGGAAGAAAACCGTTACAGTTATTTTTTGTACTGCAACTGATGCAGGGTAAATTGTATATATTGTAACAGGTATCCATAAATAAATAATTGCATAAATGTTTTTATTTTGAGAGAGCGTGAACATCTGCCACCTCACCAGCAGGCAGAACAGTGTTCATTTTGTTCTTGAGCGGCCTGCTGAGAGATGTGATACCTTAGGATTCAAAATGAGTCTGACCGGGATTGATGTGATATGAGGACGTAATATTATGACCTTTGCTCATGAAGCTACAATTTTCAGCAAATAATGTTCTGTCTGTCAAGTGGATGCTCTGTTGGCATAGGTAAGATACCTCCCTGCCTTATCAGTGGCTTGGGGGGGTATCCCTGGAGATGTTCCCCCCCTACAAAGAACTGGTTGAGCCTGCCTCCATAGGCCCCATGACCCCCTTGGCAAAACAACAGGTTCATTCAGCAGCACAGCACCACTGCTGACCTCATTGTCACTTTGTGAAGGGAAAATCCAGAGTTGCATTCTGTAAAATGGCAAATGGTCAACCAGCTGCGAGCAGAGCGCATCTCTGTCTCTAACCTAACACAGGCCTACAGATAAGCGCTGAAGAGCCCAGTGCCACACTCTCCTCTGGACAACATAACATACAAGGAAAACATGGTAAGACTCCAGGCATATATCTCTGTCTCTCTCCTTACCCCTATTTACTTTCAGCATCACCTTGATACCTTTCTGTTGCTCTCACCTCCCCTGACGCCCTCTGTCTTTAGGCTATTGACTCACTCAACATCACTGACAACAGATGTTGTTTTCATAATGCCTGTCTACTTACTGTACATGTACTAGCTGTTGTGCATGTTGTTTAACAACAACTATAAGGATTTAATTGAATTGTTACAGGTTTTTAAGAATCTAATGTCAATCATCATAATATATTTCAAGTACATGTACATTGTATACTTCTTACTAATGTAATGTATTATCTGCTAGCGGATAACTTAAAGGGAAATATATGCATTCAGTGCATGCTTTGGGTTAACATACTGCTGTTGATTCTAGGGGTTTATTACAATGTTTAAGCATCATGTTGAAGCAGATGGCTTTTAGAGGGGATTTGTAAATATATAATGCCATCCTATTTTCCCACAATATCTCACTGCATGAGCTAGAAATACCTTGTAGTATTTAACTCTGATTAACATTTTTAAAAAGTGTATGTCTCACAATAGAAAACAAATGAAAGTAGTCTGATTCACCTGCATGTGAAATACCTGCTGCATAGGTCTGGTTCTGTGTAGAGTAAATCCATATGTCTGCAGCACAAGTATGACGTGTTGGCTGGGATTCTCACGTTTGGCTATGAATGATACATTGTGCTTCAGTTCACACACCTGGACACCTGTGGCATTATCTACGCACCTTTACACACCTGCCATTCAAATTCCATACACCTGGACAAACCCTCCTGAGATCTCTGGGTTTCACAGTCATCCTAATTAAATATGTTTGATTAAAGGGATGAATAAGGCTTCTGTGTGTGTAGAAGGGGAGGGGGAGTCATCCAGGAAGAATAGGTTATGTTCATATCCAGTATCCCAGAAGACTGACATAAATAGTGTATGTGTGTTGTATTCATTGCATATGTTGCAGAATCTTGATGGAGATATATTATCTGTGATTGAGAATCCTGTGGCTGTCAGTCATCCTTTTCACCCAGAGAAGACAGGAGTGGGAGGGCCCCAAGGAGCTCAGAGTCAGAGCTGCCATGCCTGGCTGAGAGGAATCCATTCTACAAACCACGGTAAGGCAATGCCTGGGTGGTGCACTGTTTAATAGGGCTGGAACCACAGGCTATGATTAGTAGACCACATTATCCAATTAGTGCACAAACAAGGCATGTTACATAAAGTCTTATCTAATTAGAGTATATAGCAGCATTAAGCTTTAGTACTTTAGTGTCTCATTGTCTTAAGTTAAAGCCAAGTCCAGCTAGCCTCAGTGCTTTAACTATCCTTTTCACAAACTGTAGTACATTATACAGCTACCCCTCACAGCTGCCATGCAGACTTTATATGAGTCCGTTGATTATGACATTGCCTGTGAAATGTTCAGCATTCATCTTTGTCACCTGTTCCCTGCATGTGGTATGCTTTGTTCACATCCTTAGTTGTGTGCACATTGTAGACTGTAATGGCTGTTACATGCTGTGCCGCTATCTCTTCCACTCTATGTCAGTGTGGCAGACAGCTAACATGCCTTTTAGCAGTATACCCAAGCAGTTTATCTCTTATCAGTGTCTAATTCAGCTGTGCTCCAGTGTCAGCCCATAGACCGGTGAGAGTACTGGTTGCTGTGTGTGCAGTAGGACTTCTGGGAGGCTTAGCAGTTGGAGTGTGGTTCCTAGGTGAGACATCCTGCAAGTGTCAAATCATGGAGTATTAAGAGAATGATGACATGTTCAATGTTCTAGTGTTTGTGAGGCACAGATTCCTTGCTGTGGTGGATAACAAACAGAAATAACCCTACATGTCAGAATATAGAACACTGTATTTGAATGTTTTACAATGAGTCCGTCATAGCTGATTAACTATGCATGATAATCATGTCTCACACAATGACAGAGCTAGATTAAGAACATCTGTTTTACATCCACTATGACTATAATTCACTCTGCATGTTGTTGTTTTCCCTCCCACAGTCAGGTTGTTGTTGAGGCCTACCTCTTCCCAGAGTCCAGCAGGGCTAGGGGACACCAAGGACACGTCCTTCTGTAATGTGACCGAGGACATCTCTGTGGCTGACCCCCGGAAAGGTCTGTGCCTCTCAGCCCTGTCACGTTCCTGACCTGTTTTCTGTTGTTTTTGTATGTGTTTAGTTGGTCAGGGTGTGAGTTGGGGTGGGCATTCTATGTTATGTGTTTCTATGTTGGGTTAAATGTGTTGCCTGATATGGTTCTCAATTAGAGGCAGGTGTTTGACGTTTCCTCTGATTGAGAACCATATTAAGGTAAGCTGTTCTCACTGTTTGTTTGTGGGTGATTGTTCCTGTGTCTGTGTTCGTTGCACCACACGGGACTGTTTCGTGTTGTCATTCGTTTGGTTAGTCTTTCCTGTTCGTGCGTTCTTCGTTACATGTAGTTCTCATGTTCTACGTCGTTTGTTGGTTATTTTTGTAATTATCAAGTGTAGTTCGTGTCAGTGTTCGTCTTGTCAAATAAATTCAGTATGTCTACATTCAACGCTGCATTTTGGTCCGACCCTTACTCCTCCTCCTTGTCTGAGGAGGAGAACGACTTAGACAGCCGTTACAAGCCCGTCACTCACCACAGAGACTGTCATCTTGTCTGTGTGATTGGCTACATCCCAAATAGCACCTTATTCCCCATAGGCGCCAGTCAAAAGTAGTGCACTATATAGGGTATACAGTGCTTTCAGAAAGTATTCACACCCCTTGACTTTTTCTACATGTTGTGTTACAGCCTGAATTTAAAATGTATTAAATTTAGATTTTTTGTCACTGTCCTATAGTGACAAAGTGGAATTATGTTTTTAGAAATGTTTACAAATTAATTACAAATGAGAGCTGAAATGTTTTGAGTCAATACGTATTCAACCCCTTTGTTATGGGAAGCCTAAATACGTTCAGGAGTAAAAATGTGCTTAACAAGTCACATAATAAGTTGCATGGACTCAGTCCGTGTGCAATAATAGTGTTTAACATGATTTTTGAATGACTACCTTATCTTTGTACCCCACACATAATACAATTGTCTGTAAGGTCCCCCAGTCAAGCAGGGAATTTCAAGCACAGATTCAACCACAAAGACCAGGGAGGTTTTCCAGTGCCTCACAAAGAAGGCCACCCATTGGTAGATGGGTAAAAATAAAAAAGCAGACATTGAATATCCCTTTGAGCATGTTCAAGTTATTAATTAGGCTTTGGATGTGTCAAAGCAATTAACTTTTTGTCCTGAATACAGAGTGTTATGTTTGGGGCAATCCAATACCACACATTACTGAGTGCCACTATCCATATTTTCAAGCATAGTAGTGGCTACATCATGTTATGGGTATCATTGTAATCGTTAAGGACTGGGGAGTTTTTCAGGATAAAAAATAAACCTAGATTAAAACCTGGTTCAAAATTCTTTCCACCAGACACTGGGAGATGAATTCACCTTTCATCAGGACAATAACCTAAAATACAAGGCCACATCTACACTGGAGTTGCTTACCAAGAAGACAGTGAATGTTCCTGAGTGGCTGAGTAACAGTTTTGACTTAAATCTACTTGAAAATCTATGGCAAGACCTGAAAATGGTTGTCTAGCAATGATCAACAACCAATTTGACAGAGCTTGAAGAATTTTGAAAAGAATAATGTGGAAATATTGCACAATCCAGGTGTGGAAAGCTCTTAGAGACTTGCCCAGAAAGACTCACTGCTGTAATTGCTGCCAAAGGTGCTTCTACAAAGTATTGACTCAGGAGTGTGAATACTTATGAAAATTAGATATTTCTGTATTTAATTTGTAATAAATTTGCTAACATTTCAAAAAACATGTTTCACTTTGTTCTTATGGGGTATTGTGTTTATATGGGTGAGAAAAACTATTATTTGATTTTGAATTCAGGCTGTAACACAACAAAATGTGGAACAAGTCAAGGGACACACTTGTTTTGTCAGGCAGAAAGACCTTCCTAGTAGTTTGATAAACCAAATGTGTTTACATTACAACTATAATTGTCTTTATAATAGTACATATCTTTATTAATACATTCCTTAAAAACTTCTACATGATCACAGTCAGTGGAGAGGAGTGGAGACTTCAGTGGAGAGGAGTGGAGACTGTCTATCAACTGACATCAAAACATGAAATAATGATCTGTTTATATTGACTACATTATTTATTGGATATAAGCTGCTTAACATTTCCCTCTCAAACAAGACAGCAGTTCATTACTGTTGATCTAGTTGGTCTCTGGAGGGATTATTTTCAATCAATGAGGTTCAGTGTTTTACAGAATCAGCCCAGAGAACTCTCTCCTGGAGATCCAGCTAGAGAAGGTGCCCACCTGGCTGCCTGTGTGCTATGAGAGATGGAACTCTTCCCTGGGGACCCTGGTCTGCCGCCAGCTGGGATATCTAAGGCTAGTCAACTGAGACCATTTTCTTACCATAAAGCCCACAGCAGCTTTGCAACATAAAAGGCTATTCACCTAACCATAAGACTGATTGCTCCCAGTTAATGTTAGATTATTTAATACCTCGTTTATAGGCTTGCCCGATGCCCCATGGATCAGACATTACTTTTTAAAACACACGCTCTCCCATCTCGCCTGCTTTTATAGAAGATATAACTATGATTAATTTTGTTTCCAGACTGACCAAGCAAAAAGGGGTGAACTTAACGGACATCGGACCTAACTACACCGATGGCTTTATACAGATCACATCTGAACACAAGACCAGCCTGGAAAATATATGGCAGTTAAGGTATGGCAGCTGTCTGAGGATATAATACATAACCTAATGATTCAGAAGAAAATAGATGTGCTATAACATAGTAATCAAGCTTTTTTAATGGATGGATTTGTTTTTATTTAGGGGGAGTTGCGTCACAGGGAAGGTTATAGCTTTGAAATGTTTTGGTAAGTTTCTGCAGGGTACTAACAACACTAACATAATAGTGGATTACATTGTAATGATACAGAGATACAGTGTATGCATCTCACACACAGGTAAGACCCAATGGCCTTCATACGACCTCTCAGTCATGACTTCATAGTTCTACATATTGGTGGTATACACTAGGTATACAAAACATTAGGAACACCTTCTCTTTCCATGACATAGACTGACCAGGGGAATCCAGGTGAAAGCTATTATCCCTTATTGATGTCACTTGTTAAATCTACTTCAATCAGTGTGGATGAAAAGGAGGAGAAAGGTTAAATAATAATAATAATAATTAATAAGAATACTTTTTTGAGACAATTGAGACATGGATTGTTTATGTGTGCCATTCAGAGGGTGAATGTGAAAAACAAATGATTTAAGTGCCTTTGAACTGGGTATGGTAGTAAGTGCCAGGCGTGTTTGAGTGTGTCAAGAACTGAAACACTGTTGGGTTTTTCACGCTCAACAGTTTCCCGTGTGTATGAAGAATGGTCCACCACCCAAAGGACATCCAGCCAACGTGACACAACTGTGGGAAGCATTGGAGTCAGCATGGTCCAGCATCCCTTTATAACGCTTTCGACACCTTGTAGAGTCCATGCCCCGATATTGAGGCTGTTCTGAGGGCAAAGGAGGGTGCAACTCAATATTAGGAAAGTGTTCCTAATGTTTTTTACAGTGGGGTGATGAGTTACCTCCATACAATGTATGTAAAGTGATCTGGGTAAAAATGCCTTCATGTTTGTTTCCTGTGCCTGTGTAGAGTGTGGGACGCGGGCTAAGCTGCCCAGGATAATCGGGGGAGTGGAGGCTACCTTGGGAAGGTGGCCCTGGCAAGTCAGTCTCTACTACAGCAACCAACACACCTGTGGAGGCACCATCATCACCAGCCAATGGGTGGTCACCGCAGCCCACTGTGTGCACAAGTAAGACCCCTCGGGGTAAAAGGTTAGAGGTCACTGACTCATGGCAGTGTAGTGATGACTAGGGACAGCAATAGCACTCACTTTCTTTTGCACAAAGTAATTAATACTTTATACAATTGAGAATTGGAGAGCCATCTAGCTGACGTACATTTCTTCATCTCTTTTATAACATCCCAGTTATAGGCTGCCACAGGTGTCCAGTTGGGTGGTCTACGCTGGTATTGTCACACGCAGTTCAGCTAAAATGGCTCAGTACACTGGATATGCAGTGGAAAAGATTATCTACAACAAGAAATACAACCCCAGGAGCCACGACAATGACATTGCTCTGATGAAACTGCTGACCCCACTGAATTTCTCAGGTGACAGGGAACTTGATTACTTCACTTTTGAATGCACCACATAGTCCCTTGGCTGACTGGAACACTCAACTATATGATTACAGCAATCAGCTCCAAACCATGTTCCAATATTACTGAAATTAACTTCAACATGACCTACACTGTTTTCTAATATTCCAAATATTATTTGTTATAACATTTTTTTAGATACCATCAGGCCTATCTGTCTGCCACAGTACGAGCATGATCTACCAGGAGGAACCCAGTGCTGGATCTCTGGCTGGGGCTACACTCAGCCAGATGAGGGTACAACTATGTTAAATCAATAATATCATTTAAATAGGAAAATGTAATGTATCGATATCGATGGTTAAATGTTTTCTCATAGCCCAAAGTCATTTAAATCATAAAAATTAGAGCTATATTTACATTAGTTTGACTTTCTTTGACAGTTCTCATCCCTGCCACGCTAAAAGAAGCTCCAGTTCCACTGATAAGCACCAAGAAATGCAACAGTTCCTGCATGTACAATGGAGAGGTCACCCCACGCATGCTCTGTGCTGGATACACCGAGGGCAAAGTGGACGCATGTCAGGTTAGTTCATAAAAAAATACCAGTGTTCTTCCTCCTGTGGTTTGTTTTATGAAGAGATTTACCAAAGGTCAGAGAGTTGTTGTCTTACAAAAGTAGAATTGGTTCTTTATAATGAGAATATTTTCCCTCAGGTGTCCCCCTTTACTGTTCTAAATGATCAAAGACAAAGCTCATTAGGCATGTGCCTGAGAGAGCATACCAGCTTTATTCAAGGTCCTACCAATCAAATTCAGTGGCGATCAGGATTCAGTATTTCACAATATCCCAACCCATAATCACTAAATCACTGTAACTTAACAATATCTCAACCCGTAACAATCAGTGTGGTAGTCTGGTAACCAGTATGATTGACAGCAACGTATATCTGCCCCTGTTCTCTGCCCAGGGGGACAGTGGGGGTCCGCTAGTCTGTCAAATTGACAACGTGTGGAGACTGGTGGGCGTGGTGAGCTGGGGTACAGGCTGCGCTGAGCCCAACCACCCCGGAGTCTACACCAAGGTGGCCGAGTTTCTCGGCTGGATCTACGACATGATTGAGGTAAATTTACACTAACTCCTCCGTTGCATAGGCCTATGTATTGATTTTTTACATATCAAGACCACATCTGCTTTGCAGTTCTGTTTCTCCTCTTGAAATTGCATAATACTGTATGTTACATTTGTTTTTCCATCCCTAGAGCTACTGAGGAGGAAGAGGAATAAGACAATGGATGATCAGGGAGACTCCAGAACAGGCCTAGAGCAAACTGAAACATATGATGCTCCTGACATTCTTCCTCTTGTACTGTAAATGTAATTTTACCTCCTTATAACGGCCATGTTTATTGCAGGAATGCATACATTATTTAACAGTAGGAAATATTCTATACTATACATGTTTGTCATATATTGTATTTTTAGCACCTGAATGAGAACATATTTATACCATATATTTGTCTTGTATTGAAAATAAATTATGCTTCATATCTAAACATGTCCATTGTCTACTGGTGTGATGAAAGAGCTTTATGTACCAGAGCCATCATTTCAGGATACAGACGGTGTCCACCGTTCAGTGCAAAGTAGTAGTATCTCACGTCTGTCTGTAGAGGGCGTGCATGCACCACTCTCATCTCGTTTCCATAGTAACAGAGATCACTCGCTACAAAGTTGATTTTAATCAACATTTAGCTTTAAAGTTAGCACAGGGGTCGCAAGAACTTGAAGCAAGCAAGTTTACTGTGAGTATTTCCATGTGCTTTGTGTTAGAAGGATAACTAACGTTACTGTTCACCATTTGATTCACAGTATTCGTACCAAATAGTTTGATTTTATTCAAAGGCATTGCTGTCTGGTGTATTGCAACAGGTGGTAGACCTAGCGCTAGCTATTTAGCTACTGTAGCTAGCTAGCTAACGTTAACGTTATTTAACCTGGCCATGAATTCTCTCCATGCTTGTTCATCTATAGCTAGCTTTCATTGCCATACCATAATCAAATGCAAAACTCAAATGAGCTGTGTGTATACTAAACTAAATCACTCAATATCTTTTCAGAAATATGTCTTCTTCCCTGGGGTGTACAAAGGAAGTTTTGCAGCAGGTCAACCAGTTCTGGTCCATGTTAGACGACCTGTCACAGAATGACCCTCAAAGCTACCAGATGTTTATCGAGAAACAGATGAAGCAGGGAACTGATTATAATGCACCACCTCAGCCTGACTCCTGCCTACTCACCGAAATGCTGGTACCATAAAGTACCTGCATTTTCTTTGAACAGCTACACCCACACTGTAGAGTTTATCGATTCAAAACATACAAACTTACAACACTGGCCTACATAAAAATGACATAGCAAAGTGTGTTGATAAGAGAATACTGGTTCATTTGTTTGCAGTGCACGTTTGACTGTGCACTGCTGGCTAATAATATGGAGGTGTGAACTATAAAAGGCTGAACAGTTGCTTTATTGTTTGTGTCAGGAGCCAAATAAAGGGTTGCTGTACATCAATGTGTGTGGCTGGAAGCGCGTCCCTACCCCTGCTGATGAGAACAAGCCCGTGCCTGTGTGTGGAGGGAGACTGGAGACATACACTGATGAAGGAGGAGGTACCAAGAGTCACTGTTGTCCTGCAGAACACAAACCTGTATTTCTGCATAATTACCTGCATTGTAACCTGTATTACAAGAGGTGCTGGCAAAAAAGTGAACATTCCTCAAATTACTTTCTACTACAGCTGACTTTCTTATAACTTGTTTTATGGTTTTGATACTAATGTTATGTAACACTGTTTGAACTTTAAAGGTGTTTCATTGCCGTTTCTCAGTACTACAACTTGTGTTTCACGTACTCAGACGATTACAGTGTGATGGATGTGGCGTTCAGTCCTGCGGTGCTGCAGCAGGCTCAGAAGGACAAGAGGGAGGACCAGGTTCACCTGTTAGCTCTGAGCTTCACCCAGCAGCAGCATGGCCTGCGTCTGATCCAGCAGTACAACGTCAGCAGCAGTAAGCTGAAGGGCAGCCTAGAGGACATGCAGCGCCGCCTGGGTTCTCTAAAACAGTCCAGCCCTGCCACCAACACAGGTAAAGCCTCTACGTAATTATTCAAGGGGTTTTATTTTTTATTAAGGTGACACCACCAAGATAAAGGCGAGATTATTGAATTAAAATATATTGAGCAATACCTACTAACTAACTACGTTTTTTAAGGTATACTGTAGGTGAAGATACATTTTTTGACATTCATTTGACTTCAATTTCCCAGCCTCCCAGACCCCAGCTTCCCTGCTTCAGCAGATCTCTCTGCGTGAAGGGCAGACTGAGGACAGTACACCTGTGCAGCTCATCACATCTGTCCAGCGAACTCCTGGGCCAGGGGACCAAAGCAACAAGACCAAGAACCTGATCCAGGTGATCTCTAGCTCAGTGACAGCCCAGCCTCAGCGGCCACAGCACCAGCTCACTGTCAACTCTGACCCCATGGACCTCTCTCGGAGCCTGGAGCTGACTGTGGAGCTACCAAAGGTTCAGTCCATCACAGAGTGCCATCTCAGCATTTCCCAGGTCAGGGACCACTCTGCTTCCCCTTCCCTTGTGCTATGCATAAGACCCTGTGATGGATTAACAAAAATTCTGTCCCTTTTGCTTAAACTCTTATGTTGACATAATAGCCTATGTTACATTATAAGTTATCCTTTCTGTGGTCTTGTGGGTCTAATAGTCTGTGTGTGTATTTCTCTGTAGGATGATGTACTACTAGAAGTGGAGGATATGTACCATCTACACCTGGAGCTGCCTGAGACTGTGAATGAGGAGTCGGCCTCTGCCACATTCAACAAGAAGAAACGGTTATTAACTTTGCAAGTGTCTATACTCTAGTGTTGGTACTGCCGACACTAAAGAGACGCAAATTCATTAATAGACAAAACAATTCAAATAAATACTGTCTTTTCTGACAAGACACAGTTACACCCAGTAGGTGATTTGTCTTTCTGAAGAGATTGGGACTTTGGAAATTAGAGAAGGCAGTAATGTAATTTCTGCTATGCATCCTATAAGCTGTGCGTCTGAACCTTTGTAGTAGTAAACAGTACCTTAGTAAAGACATTCACAACAACATTAATGACTCGGGTGGAATTATACTCCTCCATGATCATGAGTTACATTAACTGCATGTCTGGGAAATAATTCACAAATAGTCCATATTCATGCAATAATCCATGTTTATTAAAACTTCAAAATTGTATTGTGAAGAACTTTATTCGTATTTGGCAACAACTTGTACTTCAAACAGTTACTGTAAGTCAAATGTCCATAGGACAGAGCCATTTTTGAAAGTATGGTTTTATCTCCAAACAGTAATAAATAGATTGGTCCCAATTGTTTTAATAACTACCTCTGCAGGGCTGCTGAGAATACTGAGAGGGTGTTATGGCATCATAGTCCAGTGGTCACAGTTTGAGGCTAGTGGTTCCCTCTATGGTTGGTTGGTTCCCAGTTCTACCGTCTCTCTCCATGGTCCTCCTCCACCCAGGCCACTATCTTCCCCTCCCAGCCAGGCACCAGGGCTCCGTCCTGGAACACCTGAGAACACCAACCAGAACCAGACAGGCATACTCTTTTAATATAAACTACACTACATGACCAACAGTACAGTGCATTCAGAAAGTATTCAGACCCCTTGACTTTTTCCATATTTTGTTACATTACAGCCTTGTTCTAAAATTGATTTAAAGAAAAAAGTTTCCTCATCAATCTGCACACAATACCCCATAATGACAAAGCAAAAACAGGTTTTTAGACATTTTTGCAAATGCTTTAAAAATAGAAAAGTGAAATATCACATCGACATAAGTATTTAGACCCTTTACTCAGTACTTTGTTGAAGCACCTTTGGCAGCGATTACAGCCTCGTGTCTTCTTGTGTATGACGCTACAAGCTTGGCACACCTGTATTTTGGGAGTTAGTCCCATTCTTCTCTGCAGATCGTCTCAAGCTCTGTAAGGTTGGATTGGGAGTGTTGCTGCCCAGCTATAGTCAGGTCCATAAGTGTTTGGACAGTGACACTATTTGCATAATTTTTGCTCTCACCACAATAGATTTGAAAGGAAACATTCAAGATGTGGGTTTTGTCAAAATTATTGTATGAACCATGTAGGAATTACTACCATTTTTATACATAGCACACGTGCGCGCTATGTAGGATGCACCTGAGCTCAATTTCGAGTCTCATAGCAAAGGGACTGAATACTTATGTAAATAAGGTATTTTTTCCTCTTTTTTAAAATAAATTTGCAAAAAATTCTTAAAACCTGTTTTCACTTTGTCGTTAGGGGTATTGTGTGTACAGTCGTGGCCAAAAGTTTTGAGAATGACATATATATTAATTTTCACAAAGTCTGCTGCCTCAGTTTGTATGATGGCAATTTGCATATACTCCAGAATGTTATGAAGAGTGATCAGATGAATTGCAAAGTCCCTCTTTGCCATGCAAATGAACTGAATCCCCAAAAAACATTTCCACTGCATTTCAGCCCTGCCACAAAAGGACCAGCTGACATCATGTCAGTGATTCTCTCGTTAACACAGGTGTGACTGTTGACGAGGACAAGGCTGGAGATCACTCTGTCATGCTTATTGAGTTCGAATAACAGACTGGAAGCTTCAAAAGGAGGGTGGTGCTTGGAATGATTGTTCTTCCTCTGTCAACCATGGTTACTTGCAAGGAAACACGTGCCGTCATCATTGCTTTGCACAAAAAGGGCTTCACAGGCTGCCTATATTGCTGCCAGTAAGATTGCACCTAAATCAACCATTTATCGGATCATCAAGAACTTCAAGGAGAGCGGCTCAATTGTTGTGAAGAAGGCTTCAGGGTGCCCAAGAAAGTCCAGCAAGCGCCAGGACCGTCTCCTAAAGTTGATTCAGCTGCGGGATCGGGGCACCACCAGTACAGAGCTTGCTCAGGAATGGCAGCAGGCAGGTGTGAGTGCATCTGCACGCACAGTGAGGCGAAGACTTGTGGAGGATGGCCTGGTGTCAAGAAGGGCTGCAAAGAAGCCACTTCACTCCAGGAAAAACATCAGGGACAGACTGATATTCTGCAAAAGGTACAGGGATTGGACTGCTGAGGACTGGGGTAAAGTCATTTTCTCTGATGAATCCCCTTTCCGATTGTTTGGGGCATCTGGAAAAAAGCTTGTCCGGAGAAGACAAGGTGAGCGCTACCGTCAGTCCTGTGTCATGCCAACAGTAAAGCATCCTGAGACCATTCATGTGTGGGGTTGCTTCTCAGCCAAGGGAGTGGGCTCACTCACAATTTTGCCTAAGAACACAGCCATGAATTAAGAATGGTACCACATCCTCCAACAGCGACTTCTCCCAACCATCCAGGAACAGTTTGGTGACGAACAATGCCTTTTCCAGCATGATGGAGCACCTTGCCATAAGGCAAAAGTGATAACTAAGTTGCTCGGGGAACAAAACATCGATATTTTGGGTCCATGGCCAGGAAACTCCCAAGACCTTAATCCCATTGAGAACTTGTGATCAATCCTCAAGAGGCGGGTAGACAAACAAAACCCCACAAATTCTGACAAACTCCAAGCATTGATTATGCAACAATGGGCTGCCATCAGTCAGGATGTGGCCCAGAAATTAATTGACAGCATGCCAGGGCGGATTGCAGAGGTCTTGAAAAAGAAGGGTCAACACTGCAAATATTGACTCTTTGCATCAACTTCATGCAATTGTCAATAAAAGCCTTTGGCACTTATGAAATGCCTGTAATTGTACTTCAGTATTCTGTAGTAACATTTGACAAACATATCTAAAGACACTGAAGCAGCAAACTTTGTGAAAATTCATATTTGTGTCATTCTCAAAGCTTTTGGCCACGACTGTAGATTGATGAGGAACATTTTTTATATAATCCATTTTAAAATAAGGCTGTAAGGTAACAAAATGTTGAAAAAGTCAAACGGTTTGTATACTTTCCCGAATGCACTGTATGTGAACACCTGCTCGTTGAACATCTCATTCCAAAATCATGGACATTAATATGGAGTTGATCCCCTTTGCTGCTATAACAGCCTCCACTCTTCTGGGAAAGCTGTCCACTAGATGTTGGAACATTACTGCACGTACTTGCTTCCATTCAGCCACAAGAACATTAGTGAGGTCGGGTACTGGTGCTGGGCAATTAGGCCTGGCTCACAGTTGGCATTCCAATTCATCACAAAGATGGGGTTGAAGTCAGGGTTCTGTACAGGCCAGTCAAGTTCTTCCACACCGATCTCGACAAATTATTTCTGTATGGACCTTGCTTTGTGCACAGGGGCATTGTCATGCTGAAACAGGAAAGAGCCTTCCCCAAACTGTTGCCACAAAGTTGGAAGCACAGAATCGTCTAGAATGTCATTGTATGTCATTGTATGCAGTAGCGTTAAGATTTCCCTTCACTCAAACTAAGAGGACTAGCCTGAACCATGAAAAACAGCCCCAGAGCATTATTCCTCCTCCACCAAACTTTACAGTTGGCACTATGTATTCGGACAGGTAGTGTTCTCCTGGCATTCCCCAAACCCAGATTTTTCTGTGGCTGAAATAGCCAAATCAACTCATTTGAAGCGGTGTCCACATACTTTTGTATATGTAGTGTATGACATATACAGGGAAAGTCTCTAAACACATATCAACCTTAATGGAGAATCCACATCTTTATGATCTTAACATAGTTACTGGGTTTTGGAACTATTGCCAATTCCAAGTGTTTTCTCTTTTCATTTTGGTCATTCAGGCATTTCCCCCTAAGTGGTAACATTTGACACTATCTAAATGTAAACCCAAAGTTGTAATTCAAAACATGCCTACCTCCTCCTTCACAGTCCCAAACTCTGGGTCGAGGGCTTTGAAGTGGTACCTGAAGCTACCCTGGCGGTCCACCGCTGCCTTGAAGTCTCTCAGAGTCACCTCCCCCAGCCTAACAGCACAGCACAGTCTCAGTGTCAGATGGCATCATGGTACACTGATCTGTGCAGAGACACAGACATGCACATTCCCTCACAACGCTACAGCACATAGACACACAATACACACACCAATGACACTCATGCATGCATTCAATACCCAATGCAGCCATCAAGGCAAAGGGTGGCTACTTTTAAGAATCTAAAATCTACAATATATTTTGATTTGTGTAACACTTTTTTGGTTACTACATAATTTCATATGTGTTATTTCATAGTTTTGATGTCTTCACTATTATTCTACAATGTAGGAAATTGTAAAAATAATGAAAAACCCTTGAATGAGTAGGTGTGTCCAAACTTTTGACTGGCACTGTACATTGCATCCACAACTTGCAGGCAGCATGCAACACAAAGGTATGTAATGTCTGTATGTATGCAATGGACATCATCAAGACCCAAAGAGGGATTATGTATTTGTACCTTTTGGAGATGTTGACCAGGAAAGGAGTGAGTGAACGATCAGTGAAGTAGAGGACTTTAGTGGAGACTGTGGAGTCCAGGCCAGGACTACTGTGGGAGTGAGCTATTTCTGAAAATAAATAAAAACTCATAGGTTCGCTTACTGGCTACAGCTTAAAGACAGATTGATTTTATTTGCCAATTAAAAAACACATATACACACAGTACATACATTAAAAAAACATGACAGGGATATCACAAGAAAGTCAGATGCATTTCCATGGTACAAAAAGATTCCAACATTACATACTATAGATACAGACACATGACCTGAATACAGACATGAAAATGTGTCTATGGCTAGATCATTACCCAGCTTTTGAACTTTTTAAATGAAGTTATGGTTTTGATTTGATTTATTAGGATCCCCATTAGCCAATGGCAATGGTGACAGCTAGTCTTATTATGGTCTGACACATAACAAAAAATATATTACAGACAAAAGACTTTACAATATACATACATTTAATCAACATCTATCAGGTACACATACAGGTCAGTGCATTCACACAACAAGTAGTTCACATGGGGGAGAGGGGTTGTGCCGTGAAGTGTTTATTTGTTTTTTGAAACCAGAATTTCCAACACATTAAGGTTTCTTATAAAAACAAGAAGTCAGTCTTTCCTCAACTCTTAGCCAAGAGAGACTGGTATGCATAGTTTTAATATTTGCCCTCTGATTACATTGAAGAGCAAGACGTGGCGCTCTGTCCTGGGCCAGCTACAGCTTAACTAGGTCTTTCTTCGCAGCACTTGACCATGTGACTGGACAAAAATCAAGATAAGATAAAACTAGAGCCTGCAGGACTTGCTTTGTGGAGTGTCAAAAAAGCAGGCCTCTCCCCATCTTTACAACATTGAATATATATGTTTTGACCATGACATTTTAAAATCTGAGGTAACACCAAGTAATTTAGTGTCGTCAATTATGGTTGCCATGGCTTTGAGTTGATGTGGTAGTTTGTTGCACTCAACAATGCCGGAATATAAAAAAAAGTGTTCTTACCAGATAGACTCTTACATTTAAAACAAGCAATATCAGAGTCTCTGGCTCTGGTGTTGTATTGGTGGACATCTTATATATGTAAAATATTTTTATAGGTACCTGGGTGCTGAGTCTGTAATAATTATGTGGACCAGACCAAGTTGGATTAAAATGACACTTTTCTCTACAGATAACCAGGCTAGCTGATTAAAACGCTTGATAGTTCCTAACATATGTTCAATGTAATTGAATTACACAATTAGATAAAGTTGCGTGAAAGAGAATTATCAAGGTTGTTGAGAACGGCGTACAGTGGCTTGCGAAAGTATTCACCCCCTTGGCATTTTTCCTATTTTGTTGCCTTACAACCTGGAATTAAAATAGATGTTTGTTTTTTTATCATTTGATTTACACAACATGCCTACCACAATGAAGATGCAAAATGTTTTTTTATTGTGAAACAAACAAGAAATAAGACAAAAAACAGAAAACTTGAGTGTGCATAACTATTCACTCCCCCAAAGTCTATACTTTGTAGAGCCACCTTTTGCAGCAATTACAGCTGCAAGTCTCTTTGGGTATGTCTCTATAAGCTTGGCACATCTAGTCACTGGGATTTTTGCCTGTTCTTTAAGGCAAAACTGCTCCAGCTCCTTCAAGTTGGATGGGTTCCGCTGGTGTGCAGCAATCTTTAAGTCATACCACACATTCTCAATTGGATTGAGGTCTGGGCTTTGACTAGGCAATTCCAAGACATTTAAATGTTTCCCCTTAAACCACTCGAGTGTTGCTTTAGCAGCATGCTTAGGGTCATTGTCCTGCTGGAAGGTTTGAAGACTGAAACAGGTTTCCCTAAAGAATTTCCCTTTATTTAGCGCCATCCATCATTCCTTCAATTCTGACCAGTTTCCCAGTCCCTGCTGATGAAAAACATCAGGGGATGGTGTCTTGGTGTGATGAGAGGTGTTGGGTTTGCGCCAGACATAGCGTTTTCCTTGATGGCCAAAAAGCTTAATTTTAGTCTCATCTGACCAGAGTACCTTCTTCCATATGTTTGGGGAGTCTCCCACATGCCTTTTGGCGAACACCAAACATGGTTGCTTATTTTTTTCTGGACGCTCTTCCGTAAAGCCCAGCTCTGTGGAGTGTACGGCTTAAAGTGGCCCTATGGACAGATACTCCAATCTCCGCTGTGGAGCTTTGCAGCTCCTTCAGAGTTATCTTTGGTCTCATTGTTGCATCTCTGATTAATTCCCTCTTTGCCTGGTCTGTGAGTTTTGGTGGGCGGCCCTCTATTGGCAGGTTTGTTGTGGTGCCTTATTCTTTCCATGTTTTAATAATGGATTTAAATGGTGCTCTGTGGGATGTTCAAAGGTTTGGATATTTTTTTACAACTCAACCCTGATCTGTACTTCTCCATAACTTTGTCCTTGACCTGTTTGGAGAGCTCCTTGGTCTTCATAGTGCCGCTTGCTTGGTGGTGTCCCTTGCTTAATGGTGTTGCAGACTCTGGGGCCTTTCAGAACAGGTGTAGAGTTGAAGTCGGAAGTTTACATACACTTAGGTTTTTCAACCACTCCACACATTTCTTGTTAACAAACTATCGTTTTGGCAAGTCGATTAGGACATCTACTTTGTGCATAACATGAGTCATTTTTCCAACAATTGTTTACAGACATATTATTTCACTGTATCACAATTTCAGTGGGTCAGAAGTTTACATACACTAAGTTGACTGTCCCTTTAAACAGCTTGGAAAATTCCAGAAGATTATGTCATGGTTTTAGAAGCTTCAGATCACAGTGGTCTGGTCACCATCTTATCTGATTCTACTGAAGTGATTATCCCTAAATACTCCACTGCAACTCATTTCAAATAATCTTGGAATAAGAACTGCAGGCAAAGACGTATGAAGTACATGCCAACCAATGTTCTGTATAAATCACTCTTATCGTGGCACCGCCCTTCCTTTGCCCTGGGTGCAATTTGTTATAGCTACATGTGGTAATTTCTGTGGATTTCCCATAGAAGATTTAACCTGCTGATCTGTTGAGACAACTGAAACAACAACATACAGTAGAGATACCAAAATTAGCCACTGAGATTAGCAAGAGATGAGCTTCACTTCAGCATATCTGGTCTTTGCATGTCTTTTGTAATCCCTTTATACAGCTGAAGTCGGAAGTTTACATACACTTAGGTTGGAGTCATTACAACTCATTTTTCAAACAATCCACACATTTCTTGTTAACAAACTATAGATTTGGAAAGTCGGTTAGGACATCTACTTTGTGTATGACACAAGTAATTTTTCCAACAATTGTTGACAGAGAGATTATTTCACTGTATCACAATTCCAGTGTGTCAGAAGTTTACACACACTAAGTTGACTGTGCCTTTAAACAGCTTGGAAAATTCCAGAAAAGGATTTCATGGCTTTAGAAGCTTCTGATAGGCTAATTGACATAATTTGAGTCAATTGGAGGTGTACCTGTGGATGTATTTCAAGGCCTACCTTCAAACTTAGTGCCTCTTTGCTTGACATCATGGGAAAATCTAAAGAAATCAGCCAAGACCTCAGAAAAACAATTGTAGACCTCCACAAGTCTGGTTCATCCTAGGGAGCAATTTCCAAACGCCTGAAGGTACCACGTTCATCTGTACAAACAATAGTACGCAAGTATAAACACCATGGGACCACGCATCCGCCATACCGCTCAGGAAGGAGACGCGTTCTGTCTCCTAGAGATGAACGTACTTTGGTGCGAAAAGTGCAAATCAATCCCAGAACAACAGCAAAAAACCTTGTGAAGATGCTGGAGGAAACAGGTACAAAAGTATCTATATCCACAGTAAAATGAGTTCTATATCGACGTAACCTGAAATGCCGGTTTGCAACTGCAACTACGGTTTGCAACTGCACAAATAGATAAAGATCATGCTTTTTGGAGAAATGTCCTCTGGTCTGAAGAAACAAAAATAGAACTGTTTAGCCATAATGACCATTGTTATGTTTGGAGGAAAAAGGGGGATGCTTGCAAGCCGAAGAACACTATCCCAACCGTGAAGCACAGGGGTGGCAGCATCATGTTGTGGGGGTGCTTTTCTGCAGTAGGGGCTGGTGCACTTCACAGAATAGATGGCATCATGAGGCAGGAAAATTATGTGGATATATTGAAGCAACATCTCAAGACATCAGTCAGGAAGTTAAAGCTTGGTCGCAAATGGGTCTTGCAAATGGACAATGACCCCAAGCATACTTCCAAAGTTGTGGCAAAATGGCTTAAGGACAACAAAGTCAAGGTATTGGAGTGGCCATCACAAAGCCCTGACCTCAATCCTATAGAAAATTTGTGGGCAGAACTGAAAAAGCATGTGTGATCAAGAAGGCCTACAAACCTGACTCATTTATACCATCTCTATCAGGAGGAATTAGCCTTATTGTGGGAAGTTTGGAAGGCTACACGAAACGTTTGAACCAAGTTAAAACTTCTTGACGCACGGATCCCTTTAGCGGGATCATTTTCATCAACCACCGCTGAATTGCAGAGCCCCAAAATAAATAAAAAATTGCTAAAAATATTTATATTCATGAAATCACAAGTGCAATATAGCAAAACACAGCTTAGCTTGATGTTAATCCACCTGTCGTGTCAGATTTTGAAGATATGCTTTACAGCGAAAGCAATCCAAGTGTTTGTGTGAGTTTATCGATCACTAGACAAAACATTACAAACACCTAGCAGCAATGTTGATTGGTCACGAAAGTCAGAAAAGCAATAAAATGAATCGCTTACCTTTGATGAGGTCATCAAGGGTTGACAAATTCCAAATAGTATCCGTAAAGTTCGTAGAAACATGTCAAACGTTTTTAATAATCAATCCTCAGGTTGTTTTTAACATAAATAATCGATAATATTTCAACCGGACGGTAAACTATTCAATAACAGAGATAAAGAAAATGTTGAGCTACAACTTTCGCGCGCATGAACTAATCGAAGGACATTTAGCTATCCACTGACGCGATTTGATAAATCTCGCAAATTTTTCAGAATTAAAGCTTGAAACTATGTCTAAAGACTGTTCACACCCTGAGGAAGCCATAGGAAAAGGAATCTGGTTGATATCCCTTTAAACGGACAGAAGGCAGGCAATGGAACAGTGATTTTTCAAAATAAGAGGCACTCCCGGGTTGGATTCCCTCAGGTTTTCGCCTGCAAAATCAATTCTGTTATACACAGACAATATTTTGACCGTTTTGGAAACTTTAGAGTGTTTTCTATCCTACTCTGTCAATTATATGCATTATATAGCATCTGGACCTGAGAAATAGGCAGCTTACATTAGGAACGTTATTTTTCCAAACATAAAAATTCTGCCCCCTAGCTTCAAGAGGTTTTAAACGATTTAAAGGCAATGCTACCAAATACTAATTGAGTGTATGTAAACTTCTGACCCACTGGGAATGTGATGAAAGAAATAAAAGCTGAAATAAAGAATTCTCTCTCCTATTATTCTGACATTTCACATTCTTAAAATAAAGTGGTGATCCTAACTGACCTAAGACAGGGAATTTTTACTAGGATTAAATGTCAGGAATTGTGAAAAAGTTTAAATGTATTTGGCTAAGGTGTATGTAAACTTCCGACTTCAACTATATATACTGAGATCATGTGACAGATCATGTGATGCTTAGATTGCACACAGGTGGACTTTATTTAACAAATTATGTGACTTCTGAAGGTAATTGGTTGCACCAGATCATATTTAGGGGCTTCGTAGCAAAGGTGGTGAATACATATTCACACACCACTTTTTCATTCTAATTGAAATTTTGAAAAAATTAAACAAGTTATTTTTTAAATTTCACTTCACCAATTTGGACTATTTTCTGTATATCCATTACATGAAATCCAAATAAAAATCAATTTAAATTACAGGTTGTAATGCAACAAAATAGGAAAAACGCCAAGGGTGGTGAATACTTTTGCAAGGCACTTTAATAAAAAGTATATCTTACTTGAGCTGGGTGGCCATGAGTCCCTGTCTGTGGGGTTGGCTCTTCGTCCTGGTGATTTGTATGGACCCTACAAGAAGACAGAGTCACAGTTACTAGAAGAAATGCCAATTCAGCCAGTCATGATGTGCACACGATAAACACATGATTATGACATCAGGTGAAAAATATAACGCTAACAGCATGCACACAGCACCCACCTCTGTGGTCTTCTGTGTGAATTGTTGTGTGTGTGTGTGTACCCCTCTGTCCTGCTGCCTGCGGCGTGTGTCGAGTGTGTATAGGCGGTCCATGAGACTGGCCACCCCTTGCTCCAGTGTGTCCAGGGTGTGATGCTGAGGGTCGTGACCTGAGAAACCATCCCTCAGACTACGCAGGGCCTCCCTCACCAGCTGCAGTTCCTCTCCCTGCTAATACACACAAAACGACATTAACCACTAGAACTGGTGGCCAGGCCAATTTGAAGGTTGTTGATAATTTGGCTATGGCCTTTAACCTCCATTAGGTCTCTAGCTCTAGAGACAGCTATAATGATGACATGAAACACACATTAAATTAATCACACACTCCCTCCCACCAACATGTAAACACATGTAGGAAATGTACATACAGTGCCTTTAGAATGTATTCAAACACCTTGACTTTCCAACATTTTGTTAGGCTACAGCCTTATTCTAAAATTGATCAAATTGTTTTTTCCCCCCTCTATTTACACACATTACCCTTTAATGACAAAGGGGGATTTTTTTTTTTACATTATTGCTAATGTATTAAAAATGAAAAAATGAAATATAAGATTTACATAAGTATTCAGACCCTATACTCAGTACGTTGTTAAAGCACCTTTGGCAGCTATTACAGCCTCGAGTCTTCTTGGGTATGACACTAAAAGCTTGGCACACCTGTATTTAGGGAGTTTATCCCATTCTTCTCTGCAGATCCTCTCAAGCTTTGTCAGGATGGATGGGGAGCGTTGCTCCATAGCTATTTTCAGGTCTCTCCAGATATGTTCGATCGGGTCGTTGTCCTGTTGGGAGGTGAACCTTCGCCCCAGTCTGAGGTCTTGAGCACTCTGGAGCAAGTTTAAGGATCATTAAGGATCTCTCTGTACTTTGCTCTGTTCTTTGCCTCGATCCTGCCTAGTCTCCCAGTCCCTGCCGCTGAAAAAACATCCCCACAGGATGATACTGCCACCACCTTGCTTCACCGTAGGAATTGTGCTAGGTTTCCTCCAGATGTGACGTTTGTCATTCAGGCCAAAGAGTTCAATCTTGGTTTCATCAGAGCAGATAATCTTGTTTCTCATGGTCTGAGAGTCTTTAGGTTCCTTTTGGCAAACTCTGTCATGTGCCTTTTACTGAGGGGTGCCTTCCGCCTGGCCACTCTACCATAAAGGCCTGATTGGTGAAGTGCTGCAGAGATGGGTGTCCTTCTGGAAGGTTCTCCCATCTCCACAGAGGAACTCTAGAGCTCCGTCAGAGTGACCATCAGGTTCCTGACCAAGGCCCTTCTCCCCCGATTGCTCAGTTTGGCCGGGCTGCCACTTCTAGTTAGAGTCTTGGTGGTTCCAAACTTCTTTCATTTAAGAATGACGGAGGCCACTGTGTTCTTGGGGACCTTCAATGCTGCAGAACATTTTTGGGACCCTTCCCCAGATCTGTGCCTCGACACAACCCTGTCTCGGAACTCTACGCACAATTTCTTCAATCTCGTAGGTTGGTTTTTGCTCTGACATGCACTCAACTGTGGGACCTTATATAGACAGGTGTGTGCTTTCCAAATCATGTCCAATCAACTGAATTTACCACAGGTGGACTCCAATCAAGTTGTAGACACATCTCAAGGATGAACAATAGAAACAGGATGGACCTGAGCTCAATGTTGAGTCTCATAGCAAAGGGTCTGAATCCTTATGTAAAAAAATATATATTTGTAAAAATGTCTAAAAACCTGTTTTTGCTTTGTCATTGTGAGGTATGGTTTGTAGAATCCTGAGGATTTAAAAAAAGTTTTTTTAGAATAAAGTTGTAACGTAACAAAATGTGGAAAAAGTCAAGGGGTCTGAATACTTTACAAATGCACTGTGGGCGTATATGACTCACAGCTGTGTGTTGGAAGGCCGGACCAGGGGGTGGGCTCACAGAGTTACTGTACCCACTCTTTTCACTCCTAGATGACTGAAGAAAAATAGATATAATAAATCTTACCAACTTTGCAAGCTACAACATATACATGTCACTTACTGTAAGTGCAGTGGAAGCAGTTTGATTATGGTACCATACCCTGTGGCTTCCTTCATTAGAGTTGTGCCGAGCATCGTCCAGTTTCATTTGCTGTTGCTGAAGTAGTCTATCCTTTTTTCCAAGTTGCTGCTGGTTTTATAGACATATCACTGAGATACTTGTGATACTTTGATACATTTCAACTACATAATCATATCCAAAAGTGTCAAAGTTTGTTGAAATTGTGCAAATGCACTTATTTCCTGATCTTACCTCATACTCATTGAGTAGTTTGTTCCGATCGCTCAACTTCCGTTTGAGCTCTGCCTACAAATATACAAAAATATACTTATATTTGTAACGTGGATGAACAAAACATTTTGTGAATATTTTAATACATAAATAGATAGAGCCATTGAATATAAAGGTCAAATATTCATTCTAAATGTCAACGTATGTATTATCATATCATCTGACTCACGTTCTCCCCCTCCAGTTGCTCTTTGCCCATGCTGCACCTCAGTAGCTCCTGCTTCAGCTGCAGCACCGCAGCCTCCTGTACAGACATACGCTGCTGAAGAGCATCCTAATGAGGAAAGGCATATCAAAGACAACGCTAGAGAGGCCGGCTTGCCTACCAAAGAGTAAGGACCCACATATGGATCATTATGAAGCCTAAAACAGAGCACATCACTCTACTGTAAAGGAACACTGGAGGCTAAAAGGGGCTGCTTCTCTACACAAATCTGGCATGAGAACTGAATAAAAGCCAGTAATCCATGTATAAGTAATGATTCAAACAAACTTAAGAGGGTTTGACTGGCAGGTCTTACCTTAATAGCCTGAAGGTGGCGTGCCTCTTGCTTGTGCCTTAGAAGCTCCCTCTGAGAGGAGAGAAAGACAGACAGACAGACTCAGAGACATTTCATTAGGAGGGGAAGGTCTGTGTTCTTATGGCAGCATTAAGCCCAATTACTACTGTACCTTCAGATCAAGAGCCTCCTCCATGCTTTGGTCCAGACGACTGCGGATTAGAACCTTCAAAGCGAGGGGATGAGCGGCATTATGTGAGAATAGAGAAATGTCAGAGCTTATAAGGAGACAGTGACCTGGCATGAAAGCAGGCTAAGCAGATAACATAGACTAATTCATGCTTCAACAGTATCTGTGTCTTCTCTGGACTCTAGAGTGACAGTAAAAACATTATAGCATGCCAAGGTCTGACACCGTCACATCACAGTGAAAGGCTGAACATGCTGTATTATCTAAAGTGACTAAAGAGGATGGGGGCGGACACAGTACCAGCTGCTGCTCAGAGTTAGCCCTGCTATCCCCGAAGCCCAGGGAGACGTCCTGCTCGTCCTCAGGGAGAGAGCCGTGCAGCAGTAGAGCCTGGAGAGAGAAGAGAGGGATAGACACATACTGTACCTACTGTACACGTAACATAAAGTCTATACACCCAGAATATATTTCACAGTATAAAAACACATCAGAGAGAAAGACAGCCACACACACACACACACACACACACACACACACACACACACACACACACACACACACACACACACACACACACACACACACACACACACACACACACACACACACACACACACACACACACACACACACACACACATACACATGGATGTACAACCTCACCTATACCACACGGCTGCCAACCTGAACTGGACAGTGAAAATAGAGCAAATGCTTGGCTTGGACATTGCAGGACCATTTTAAACTCAGTTGGGCGGGGTAGAGGTGGGGGGGGGGGGTGATTTTTATACCTGACATGATAGATTAGATTGTGCTAGTTTAGAGCAGTTAAATCCTGATACCAGATAAAGCTTGGATGATCACAATCTCATTGCATACTTACCTTAGCTGGAGCCTTGGAGGGATACGTTTTAGACACACTAAACATGTTCCCATAAAGCTACACTGAACAAAAATATTAACGCAACATGTACTGTGTTGGTCCCATGTTTCATGAACTGAAATAAAATATCCCAGAAATTTTCCATATTCGCAAAAAGCTTATTTCTCTCAAATGTTGTGCACAAATTTGTTTAGATGCCTGTTAATGAGCATTTCGCCTTTGCCAAGATAATTAATCCACCTGACAGGTGTGGCATATCAAGAAGTTGATTAAACAGCATGGTCATTACTAAGGTGCACCTTGTGCAGGGGACAATAAAAGGCCACCCTAAAATGTACAGTTTTGTACACAACACAATGCCACAGATGTCTCAAGTTTTGAGGGAGAGTACAATTGGCATGCTGACTGCAGGAATGTTCACCAGAGCTGTTGCCAGATAATTGAATGTTCATTTCTCTACCATAAGAGAATTTGGCAGTACGTCCAATCGGCCTCACAACCGCAGACGCATGTATGGCATCGTGTGGGCGAGCAGTTTGCTGATGTCTACGTTGTTAACAGAGTGCCCCATGGTGGTGGTGGGGTTATGGTATGGGCAGGCATAAGCTACAGACAACGAACACAACTGCATTTTATAGATGTCAATTTGACTGCACAGAGATACCGTGACTAGATCCTGAGGCCAATTGTCGTCCTATTCATCCACCGCTATCACCTCATGTTTCAGCATGATAATGCACATTGTGATGTCATTGCGTGATAACGTAAAACTGCGTCATTACGTAGAATACACAATAACATTACTCAAATTGACTGGCCATCTCTGCAAAAAATATGATTTGACATTTGTTCAGGTACAGACTCCCACTCTTTTCTGTTCTTCTGGCTGTACAATTTTGATTGAAACTTGTTGATTGATGTTGTAAGTTCTGTTCAAGATCAAACATTCGTTACCAACTATATTCATTGGGTTTGGCTCGTCGAACCCATGCTACTGCTGCTGCAGTCAGCCAACAATGATTTTCAATTTGCTGAAATTGCTGCTGCCCTGCTGCTGACGTCACTCACAATGCACTTTTGCAGCCAGGCACGTGTGTTGTGACAGAAAAAAATCATTTTTGTCATTTAGAGGGAACATGTGTGCATTTTAGCGTTTGAGTCACTTTTCAAAAGTTGCTAAAAGTTCCAACTACATTTTTAAAAGTAGCTAAATTTGTTGCTAGGTGCTGTTTGAAAACAAAGTTGCTAAATCTAGCAACAAAATTGCTAAATTGGCATCACTGCTCACCAGACATGTCACCCATTAAGCTTGTTTGGGATGCTCTGGATCAACGTGTACGATATCGTGTTCCAGTTCCCGCCAATATCCAGCAACTTCGCACAACCATTGAAGTGGAGTGGGACAACATTCCACAGGCCACAATCAACAGCCTGATCAACTCTATGCGAAGGAGATGTTTCGCGCTGCATGAAGCAAATTCTGATCCACGCCCCTATCTTTTTTTAAGGTACAGTATCTGTGACCAACAGACGCGTATCTGTATTCCCAGTCATGTGAAATCTATGGATTAGGGCCTAATGAATGTATTTCAATTGACTGATGTTCTTATATGAACTGTAACTCAGTAAAATCTTTGAAATTGTTGCATTTGGCGTTTTATATTTTTATTCAGCATATGTTTGTCTGACTGACTGTGTGTATCTAGGTGGCAGGTATCTGTGTGGATGGGGCGGCAGGTAACCAAGTGGTTAGAGCATTGGGCAAGTAACCGAAAGGTTGCTGGATCAAATCCCAGAGCTGACAAGATAAAAATCTGTTTTTTTGCCCCTGAACAAGGCAGTAAACCCACTGTTCCCTGGTAGGCCGTCATTGTAAATAATAATTTGATCTTAACTGACTTGCCTAGTTAAATAAAGGTTAAGTTTTTAAAAAATCTGTATGTGTCAAGCTTATTGTGTTTTTATATTCATTTTTATTTCTATTAGTTTTAAGATTGTTATTTCAGTTAGTTTTCAGATCCACTTGACTACTTTCTATTTAGTTTAAGTTTCATAAAAACAGTTATATTTCGTTCTTATATTATTTTGTTTCCGTTTTAGTGTTACAGACAGAAAGATGTAAGAGGCTAGGAGCCATCTCACTGGATGTGTTCGAGCGGATCACTTTGGTTAAGTGTCACTGCCTTTCAAAGTGTGTTGCATTCTGGGGGGAAAATTGCGCCTACATGTCGACTGCAGGAACTTTACAAAAATCATGTGATCAAAGATCATGAAGTTCTGACTGCAGTCAACGGCAAGTTTCTGCAGTTGCTCTTCATCAACTTCATCCTGTAGCCATCGCCTGTAATGTGGGAGGCTTTATTGTCAACAAATCACTAGGGTACAGTAGAAATATGCAAATAAATGTGATATTGGCCTAATTGATTGTACAATGTTTACACACATAATATTGTATTATGACTTCAGTTTGTGAGTGTGTGATATGGGGGTTAGAAATATTTCGACTTTATAAAGAAAACATTTAATAAAAAATGGCCACACTGCCATGTTGATCTGAGCCATTCCACTGGGCACACACTCGTTGAATCAACGTTGTTTCCACATCATTTCAATGAAATTACATTGAACTAACGTGGAATAGAGGTTAAATTGACGTCTGTGCCCAGTGGGTTACTGTTGGAAAACCACATTAGTGTCCGACTTTTGGCTGTCCCAGATGCACCTCCCCCAACTTCTCTCCTCGACTTTCGTCTGCAGTCGGTTGCTTTAGCCTTACCACTCAAACGTGCCCGAAATCTGCAGTGCTGCTCGTGGTTAGTCATCTCGCTGAGTCTACCTTTAAATGATGAAGTCAATCTCAATGTGACCCGCCAGATTCAGAAGCTTGAAAACTCCATTGGATTTTTGCCCCACAAAAAACTATAACGGAACTTAATTCATCATGGTTTTTATTTTACTTTTAGTTTGTTTTGGAGTCTTAGATAATAGTTTCAACATAGTTTTAGTTTTTCGAACAGGTTTGTTAATTATTTTATTTCAGTTTACTCATTTATTTTAGTTTCAGTTTTAGTTTACTATATAACCTTGGTTTATGTGTGTGTGCGGTGTGTGTGTGTGTGTGTGTGCGGGTGCATGCATGTGTGAGTGCGTGTGTGTGAGTTTGTGTGAGTGCATGTGTGTGTGTGTGTGTGTGTGTGTGTGTGTGTGTGTGTGTGTGTGTGTGTGTGTGTGTGTGTGTGTGTGTGTGTGTGTGTGTGTGTGTGTGTGTGTGTGTGTGTGTGTGTGTGTGTGTTGTTAGTTACCTGCAGGCGGAACACCATCCTCCTGGCCTCCTGCATCTCCTTTTCCAGCTGCTCCTGGTGACACTCCAGCTGCTCCTCCCATGATCTCTCCTCCTCTGGCCCACCATGCCCTGGGGCAGGACACAGGCCACAGAGAGACAACACCTCTTCTGGAGGGCACAGACAGACACACGGACGGACGGGTAGACAGAAGGACAGACAGACAGATGGATAGATGGACAGATAGATGGATAGATGGACAGATAGATGGATAGATGGACAGATAGATGGATAGATGGACAGACAGATGGATAGATGGACAGACAGACAGACAGACAGACAGACAGACAGACAGACAGACAGACAGACAGACAGACAGACAGAGGGATGGATGGATGGATAGACAGGAGGACAGACAGACAGATGGATAGATGGACAGAGACAGAAACAGACCGGGCATGATAAAACATCCTTTTTGTAGCAGATTAATCAAATGGAAACAGATCTCAGCACGAGAAAATGGATGTGCAGCCAACCTGTATCAGATTTCCTTTCCGTCAACTCTGATTTGTCATCCCCAGGCTCGGCGTGGTCTTCAGATTGAGCTGAGATAAATGCTTCTTTAGGAGTGTCTGTGGACTGAGCGATGATGTACTCTTCTTTGGGGGAGTGTGCAGGGCTGGCTGAACTGAGGCTGCAACAGATGGTGGGAAAAGACAGGAATAAGGAATGAGTTTGTTTGCTGCTGAGCCAAATAAAAAGAAACAGTAAATAAATATAAAAGGAAGACATTATTCTTCTTGAAATTACATATACTGTACATAAATGCCATCTGGACTGAGCAATATTTCAACTGAATGATACACTGTGAACATACACTTCCTCCGTATTTATTTGGACAGTGAAGCTAAAACTTAAACATTTGATATCAAATCCAAAATGATGGAATATAGAGCCAAATTAAACGTTTTAGCTTCACTGTCCAAATAAATATGGAGGGAGTGAAAGTTAACACAGAGATGGACTTTGTTTGTTCATTCATTCATTCAACTTGATTGACACAAACATAAGTGACTGTTTGTATAAAGTTTTACTTAAATTAGAATACACTTTACAGGCAACAGCAGACACATGGGACACATTGAGTCAAACAACTTTCAAAAAGTAAAATAGGGGCAGGATTTAGAAACATGCTGTTTTAGTTTTTTTGGGATGAACACATTCTTAGGATCGTTTTTTTCTTCAGGAGACATCAGTTCAAAACTAACAATGATTTCAATGTCTCTGAGAGGAAGATTTCCTCTTTCAGCATGTATTGAGTCTGTTATATACTGAGTCTGTTAGGTACTGGGTCTGTTAGGTACTGAGTCTGTTATGTACTGAGTTTGTTAGGTACTGGGTCTGTTATATAGTCAGTCTGTTAGGTACTGGGTCTGTTATATAGTCAGTCTGTTATGTACTGAGTTTGTTAGGTACTGGGTCTGTTAGGTACTGAGTCTGTTATGTACTGAGTTTGTTAGGTACTGGGTCTGTTATATAGTCAGTCTGTTAGGTACTGGGTCTGTTATATAGTCAGTCTGTTATGTACTGAGTTTGTTAGGTACTGGGTCTGTTATATAGTCAGTCTGTTAGGTACTGGGTCTGTTATGTACTGAGTTTGTTATATAGTCAGTCTATTAGGTACTGGGTCTGTTATGTACTGAGTTTGTTAGGTACTGGGTCTGTTATATAGTCATTCTGTTAGGTACTGGGTCTGTTATGTACTGAGTTTGTTAGGTACTGGGTCTGTTATATAGTCAGTCTGTTAGGTACTGGGTCTGTTATGTACTGAGTTTGTTATATAGTCAGTCTGTTAGGTACTGGGTCTGTTAGGTACTGAATCTGTTAGGTACTGGGTCTGTTATATAGTCAATATGTTAGGTACTGGGTCTGTTATGTACTGAGTCTGTTACGTACTGGGTCTGTTATGTAGTCAGTCTGTTAGGTACTGGGTCTGTTATGTAGTCAGTCTGTATGTTATGATGAGGTCTAGGCCTCTTGTCATGTTCCCTCTTCTGTGTTTTTTAGAAATGGGATCCAGCCATGTGTACTATGACCCCAGGCATTGGATATGGCTCTCAGATGGGGGATTCCATGATCCGTTTCTTAGTATCTGTGGGAAAACAACCATGCTTCTGTCTGTGTTATTAAGTCATTTGCCAGACAAGGGATAAACTACACCACTATTCAGGGCAGTATTTCTGTTTAATGTATTTGAAATATATATTTCAATTACTTTTTAGCGTATTTTGTCATTTGTATTTCACTGGCCTGAACTACAGTCCGATCTATTTTATAACAAGATACTTTAGAGAGCATGATTTATTTTGTTTTTTTGCCTACTTGAAATGTATTTTTTGTATTTTGATAGACTTATGTATTTCATATTTTATTTTTATAAATTGTTGGGGGTATTTTATGACAAGATACATTTTGATGTATCTTTACCCATTATACAGCCATTCACATTTTTGTTCAAATATTATGGTCTCATTCGGGGGTTAATAATAATACCTAACCTGCTTTGCAAGTGTTCATTTTTACCCTTCACATTAGCATTTTGGTCATTTAGCTTCTATAGCAACTTACAGTCAGTGCATTCAACTAATGTAGAAATAGGTAAACAAGCACATTAGCACAGTGATACCAAGTAAAACCCTTTTTTTTACCGTTACTGAAAATGTTGTTGAGGTTAAGGGGGTACTTGCAAATGTATTTTGTATTTTGAAAATTCAAGATACAATACTTGTATTTTAAATCAATGCTTTGCAAAAGTATTATGTATTTTATTTTAATACATTGGTCTTCATGGTATTCTGTAATTGTATTTAATAATTGTAATTTGTCATTTTTGCCCATCTCTGCCACTATTCAACAGAAGACCCTTGACATGTTGAAAAGGGGAGAGAGACTATGTTTGAACCTTTCTGCCAGATTGGTGGATGATGATGGATTGCATTTATGTAACCATATGTTACTTGGTGTGAAGAGGAATGTTGACATGAGTAATTAGACTCACATTACAGCCTGTGTGTGAGATTAATGTCTGGTTTAATGTAGTGTTAGGATAGCATCTGTCTTTTTGCATTTAAAAAAAAAATCATTGAATGACTGAATATGAGGGCTGCGACTGTATAACTGCCGTGGCTTGATCTGTCCCTTTTGCAATACCATGTAAATAGATTGACTTGGGGTTGCTATAGGGAAAGAATCCATACTACACATTGTTTTTACTTTCCACATTCCATGATAAAAGAGAAATGCGGAGACTTAGATTTTTCACTTGAAAATGTATGTAAAAAAAGAAGAAGAAAAGATTGTCAAATTAAACAAACCGTACAACTATGTTTGTTAGTGTTAGTGAATGGATAAAGGGTAGATAAACGTCAATTCCATGGTAACAGAGTGATCCTGAGGTAACAGAGTGATGTTCAGTGGAAATTGTTAAAAGTAGTCCATGTGCATATAGTTATATGGTTTGTTTAACTTTCACTGGTTTTTATTTGACATACATTTTAAAGTGAAAAATCTGAGTCTCAGCATCACTCTGTTACCATGGAATTGACGTTTATCTACCCTTTATCCATTCACTAACACTGTGAACAGAGGGAGATTAATGGAGGTTAATTGGGCCACAGGAGGGTCTGTATGTGCTCTCTTACTGTGCCTCAGCTGTAAATGATTAATACTGTATGTGGAGGCAGGTACCATATAATGCTTGCTAAGATTGATATGTAATTGAGTTGGTAGGGATGTATAGTAGATACACTATGATGACATGAATAGAATTGTGAGAATTAGGTTATATACAGTGCATTCGGGAAAGTATTCAGACCCCTTGACTTTTTCCACATTTTGTAACGTTACAGCCTTATTCTAAAATTGATTAAATTGTTTTTTCCCTCATCAATCTACACACAATACCCCATAATGCAAAGCAAAAACAGGTTTTTAGAAACATTTACAGAAGTATTCAGACCCTTTACTCAGTACTTTGTTGAAGCATATTTGGCAGCAATTACAGCCTCGAGTCTTCTTGGGTATGACACTACGAGCTTGGTACACCTGTATTTTTTGCAGATCCTCTCAAGCTCTGTCGGGTTGGATGGGGAGAGTTGCTGCACAGCTATTTTCAGGTCTCTACAGAGATGTTCGATTGGGTTCAAGTCCGGGCTCTGACTGGGCCACTCAAGGACATTCAGAGACTCCTGAGTTGTCTTGGCTGTGTGCTTAGGGTCGTTGTCCAGTTGGAAGGTGAACCTCGCCCCAGTCAAAGGTCCTGAGAGCTCTGGAGCAGGTTTTCATCAAGGATCTCTCTGTACTTTGCTCCGTTCGTCTTTCCCTCAATCCTGACTAGTATCCCAGTCCCTGCTGCTGAAAAACATCCCCACAGCAAGATGCTGCCACCACCATACTTCACCGTAGGGATGGTATTTATTTTATTTAACCTTTATTTATCTAGGCAAGTCAGTTAAGAGCAAATTCTTATTCCAAATGACGGCCTAGCAAAAGGAAAAAGGCATCCTCAGGGACTTGGCTGGGATTAAAATGTAAAATAAAATACAAATATAGGACAAAACACACATCACAACAAGAGAGACACCACAACACTACATAAAGAGAGACCTAAGACAACAACATTGCATGGCAGCAACACAGCATGGTAGCATCACAACATGACAACAACATGGTAGCAACACAACATGGCAGCAGCACAACATGGTAGCAACACAACATGGCAGCAGCACAACATGGCAGCAGCACAACATGGCAGCAGCACAACATGGTAGCAGCACAGACATGGTACAAACATTATTGGGCACAGACAACAGCACAACGGGCAAGAATGTAGAGACAACAATACATCACGCGAAGCAGCCAAAACTGTCAGTAATGTGTCCATGATTGAGTCTTTGAATGATGAGACGGATATAAAACTGTTCAATTTGAGTGTTTGTTGGGGCTCGTTCCAGTCGCTAGCTGCAGCGAACTGAAAGAGGAGCGACCCAGGGTGAACTAGTGCTTTGGGGACGTTTAACAGAATGTGACTGGCAGGACGGGTGTTGTATGTGGAGGATGAGGGCTGCAGTAGGTATCTCAGATAGGGGGGAGTAAGGCCTAAGAGGGTTTTATAAATAAGCATCAACCAGTGGGTCTTGCGACGGGTATACAGAGATGACCAGTTTACAGAGGAGTATAGAGTGCCGTGATGTGTCCTATGAGGAGCATTGTTGGCAAATCTGATGGCCGAATGGTAACATCTAGGTATTGGCCAGGTGATAAGCGGTACCTGGTTTCCTCCAGACGTGACGATTGGCATTCAGCCAAAGAGTTCAATCTTGGTTTCATCAGAGCATAGAATCTTGTTTCTCATGTTCTGAGAGTCCTTTAGGTGCCTTTTAGCAAACTCCAAGTGGGCTGTCATGTGCCTTTTACTGAGGAGTGGCTTCCGTCTGGCCACTCTACCATAGAGGCCTGATTGGTGGAGTGCTGCAGGGATGGTTGTCCTTCTGGGAGGTTTCTCCCATCCCCACAGAGGAACTGTGGACCTCTTTAAGAGTGACCATCGGGTTCTTGTTTACCTCTCTGACCAAGGCCCTTCTCCCCCAATTGCTCAGTTTGGCAGGGCGGCCAGCTCTAGGAAGAGTCTTGGTGGTTCCAAACTTCTTCCATTTAAGAATGTTGGAGGCCACTGTGTTCTTGGGGACCTTCAATGCTGCAGACATTTGGTACCCTTCCCCAGATCTGTGCCTCGACACAATCCTGTCTCTGAGCTCTACGGACAATTCCTTCGGTCTCATGGCATGGTTCTTGCTCTGACATGCACTGTCAACTGTGGGACCTTATATAGATAGGTGTGTGCCTTACCAAATCATGTCCAATCCATTGAATTAACCACAGGTGGACTCTAATCAAGTTGTATAATCATCTCAAAGATGATCAATGGAAACAGGATGCACCTGAGCTCAATTTTGAGTCTCATAGCAAAGCCTCTGAATACTTATGTGAAAAAGGTATTTCTGTTTTTATTTGTTTTATTTTCTTGCTAACATTTCTAAAACCCTGTGTTCGCTTTGTCATTGTGAGATATTGTGTGTAGATTGATGAGGAAAATGTTTTACTTAATCCATTTTAGAATAAGGCTGTAATGTAAAATTTTTGGGAAACATGAAGGGGTCTGAATACTTTCCGAATGCACTGTACCATCATACTCAGGAAGTTTGGGACATTTTCTGTCATAAGGGGCCTACTTTGATGATTCTACTGAGCTGCTGAGAAACAGGGACAGCAGGTCACAGTGGTCTGGTCACCATCTTATCTGATTCTACTGAAGTAATTATCCCTAAATACTCCACTGCAACTCATTTCAAATAATCTTGGAATAAGAACTGCAGGCAAAGACGTATGAAGTACATGCCAACTAATGTTCTGTATAAATCACTCTTATCGTGGCACCGCCCTTCCTTTGACCTGGGTGCAATTTGTTATAGCTACATGTGGTAATTTCTGTGGATTTCCCTTAGAAGATGTAACCTGCTGATCAGTTGAGACAACTGAAACAACAACATACAGTAGAGATACCAAAATTAGCCACTGAGATTAGCAAGAGATGAGCTTCACTTCAGCATATCTGGTCTTTGCATGTCTTTTGTAATCCCTTTATACAGCTGAAGTCGGAAGTTTACATACACTTAGGTTGGAGTCATTACAACTCATTTTTTAAACAATCCACACATTTCTTGTTAACAAACTATAGATTTGAAAAGTCGGTTAGGACATCTACTTTGTGTATGACACAAGTAATTTTTCCAACAATTGTTGACAGAGAGATTATTTCCCTTATAATTCACTGTATCACAATTCCAGTGTGTCAGAAGTTTACACACACTAAGTTGACTGTGCCTTTAAACAGCTTGGAAAATTCCAGAAAATTATGTCATGGCTTTAGAAGCTTCTGATAGGCTAATTGACATCATTTGAGTCAATTGGAGGTGTACCTGTTGATGTATTTCAAGGCCTACCTTCAAACTCAGTGCCTCTTTGCTTACCATCATGGGAAAATCTAAAGAAATCAGCCAAGACCTCAGAAAACAATGTAGAACTCCACAAGTCTGGTTCATCCTTGGGAGCAATTTCCAAATGCCTGAAGGTACCACGTTCATCTGTACAAACAATAGTACGCAAGTATAAACACCATGGGACCACTCAGCCGTCATACCGCTCAGGAAGGAGACGCATTCTGTCTCGTAAAGATGAACGTACTTTAGTGTGAAAAGTACAAATCAATCCCAGAACAACAGCAAAGGACCTTGTGAAGATGCTGGAGGAAACAGGTACAAAAGTATCTATATCCACAGTAAAACGAGTCCTATATCAACATGACCTGAAAGGCCGCTCAGCAAGGAAGAAACCACTGCTCCAAAATCGCCATAAAAAAGACAGACTACAGTTTGCAACTGCACATTTGGAAAAATATCATACTTTTTTTGAGAAATGTCCTCTGGTCTGATGAGACAAAAATAGCACTGTTTGGCCATAATGACCATTGTTGTGTTTGGAGGAAAAAGGGGGATTCTTGCAAGCCGAAGAACACCATCCCAACCGTGAAGCACGGGGGTGGCAGCATCATGTTGTGGGGGTGCTTTGCTGCAGGAGGGACTGGTGCACTTCACAAAATAGATGGCATCATGAGTCAGGAAAAGTATGTGGATATATTTAAGCAACATCACAAGACATCAGTCAGGAAGTTAAAGTTATGGGTCATCCAAATGGACAATGACCCCAAGCATACTTCCAAAGTTGTGGCAAAATGGCTTAAGGACAACAAAGTCAAGGTATTGGAGTGGACATCACAAAGCCCTGACCTCAGTCCCATAGGAAATGTGTGGGCAGAACTGAAAAAGCATGTGGGAGCAAGGAGGCCTACAAACCTGACTCAGTTACACCAGCTCTGTCAGGACGAATGGGCAATTTAAAGGCAATGCTACCAGATACTAATTGAGTGTATGTAAACTTCTGACCCACTGGCAATGTGATGAAAGAAATAAAAGCTGAAAGAAATAATTCTCTCTACTATTATTCTGACGTTTCACATTCTTCAAATAAAGTGGTGATCCTAACTGACCTAAGACAGGGAATTTTTACTAGGAATAAATGTCAGGAATTGTGAAAAACTGAGTTTAAATGTATTTGGCTAAGGTGTATGTGAACTTCCGACTTCAACTGTATAAAATATAGTAAATCCTCTTGAAATAATACATGTTTTTACCTCATATCTGTCTTCAATTTAACTGAATTTCTTTATCTTTTCAATGTTATCTCTGAAAGAGGATCACATGTACACATTCAAGACCTGTGGCCTAGTTTTACAGTATAATGTAATTTGTTTGTTTACTGTCAATTTATTTTGGGTTAGAAATTAAACCTCCACTATGGTGGGCAAATATTAAACAGAAATTATCCTAATCTCTGGAACTAAATGCTATATAACACTAAAACACAATATGAGATTGGACATGCTCATATACAGTGTGATGCTAATTAGTCTGATCAAAGTAAATCTGAGATGTGAGCCAATCTGCAAATGGAAATCACAGCAATGCCAAACACTGTAGTTAGCTGTTGCTATGCAATGTCACACATCCAGCTCACATAGACTTACAGACAAACACCTACACGGACGCACAGTACCCATACCAGAGAAACACACGCCCACACCTACATTCAGACAAAAGCCGACAGCCCAGCCCTAAAATGATGTGAACTACTCAATTTCTACAAGGTATCACACTATAATTAGTTTCTCCAACACATGTAATAGAAATCTATATTGTATGAACATAAAATAATATTGATTAGACAAAGAAATTACATCTTTGCTACCGTTAAGGTAGCAACATGTAAAGACAATGAACAAACACTGCATTTCTATAACCACTGATTGTAACAATGAGAGGGAGAGAGACAGTGCTATGTAAATAAAGAGATATTGCAAATAATTTGTCAAATCCAACTCTTACCATTTCATCTGTTTGGCTCCCATGCTGGTTTGTTGCACTCTTAACCTCCCATTCAGCCTCTGCCCTGCATGTGGGTGATGATGCCCTAGTCAGTCAGAAACATAGCCCCAAAACAGACCCAGCAGCAGGGGTGGGAGCAGCACTGCCAACACTAAACCAGCGGACTGAGCCTCCACGTCGCACACACTAATGTGTTCAATCTGCAATAACAGCTAACAGTGTGTTCAAACCTTCTCCAGCATATTCCTTACATACAGCTAGAAATCCTAACCAACAGCCCTGGACTCTTCTCTAAATCTCTCCCTGGAAGAACCCAATGGAAATCCTGTCTCAATCCCCCCAGCCCGTGGCAGAAGGGAGAGGATTGGTGTTCAGGCTCACCAGCGGCTGCCTAGTTTTTCAGAACACACTCCCCCTGTGGCTGAGCTCACCAGCTCCCATTCACAAACACAATGTTTGTGTTCCTTCGAGAGGAGAATTCCTGCAGCTCTCCTCCTCATATATTTTCTCCCTTGCTTTCTCTCTCCCTCAGCCTATATCTCCCTCCCTCCCTCCTCACAGTCTTTCTCGTGTTCAGCCGCACAGGCTTTTTTCTCTGTCCCTTGTTCTTTCAGTGAGCAGCACGGCTGTCAGACATAGCTCTCTCTGAGTGTTTACCCTCCCCCTCCCACTCTCTCTTTCTTACCTCCCCCTCCCACACTCTTCCCCTCTCACTAGAGGAGGAGGGGGCATGTATGTTCTGCTAGCTGAAATGGGGCATATCTCCTTTACATTGGTCTGCTAAGCTACAGTATATTCTAGGCGAACACTGTGTGGTATGTGGTTTCCAACTGAGCCATTTTTGTCTGACACAAAATCACAGGTTTGTATGGAGCCACGTCAAACAAGTTGAAGCATGTGTGAGTAATGATATATTATCTCAGTCAATAACTTGAACAACCAGATCGAGGACACTGGGCCATATAATGCTTAAGCATTGATAATAATAGTATTTTAAAGCTGTAATGATAGCACGTCACATCAACTCTATGATTTGAATAAATAAGCATATGTTTTCTATTAGATCAAATACTTACAACCTGAGTTTAAAGACATTTCTTTTATGTCTGGATTTTTGGATTGGAGATAGATAGGGCACTTGCACAGCACAGTATTATCAGCCTGACCAAAACTGTGGGAAACTAGGATCATATTGGTTTGAATAAGGGAGGCAATGAAGACAAAAGGCTTTGTGTGACATGGAATGCTAATGATACGTATTTACTCTTTTGGGCCCTAGCAGCAGCAGGCAGAGTACAGCGGAAAGAGATTGAGTTGTTCTTGTAACAAAAACTAAGTATCATATTTTCTACATGCCTTGTAAACAACAGGTGTAGACTAACAGTGAAATGCTTACTTATGCGTCCTTTTCCAACAATGCAGAGTTAAGATAAAGATAAAAAATTAAATACAAAATGTAAATATTGACAAGAGGAATAAATACACAGTCAATAATGAAAAATAACATGGTTATATACAGGGAGTACCAGTACCAAATACATATATATTTTATCCCTACATATATACTGTATATACTATATACTGTCTATTGTCTATCCTGTTACTTGGGAACAGGATAGACAATAGACAGTAGCAGAAGCATATGTGGTGAGTGTGAAAGTGTGTGAGTGTGTGTGTGTTTGTGGCAACAGTAGGCATAAGGTGTGCATATTATGTGTGTCTGGGCATATGCAGTGGTGAGTGTGTGTGTGTGTGTGTGTGTGTGTGTGTGTGTGTGTGTGTGTGTGTGTGTGTGTGTGTGTGTGTGTGTGTGTGTGTGTGTGTGTGTGTGTGTGTGTGTGTGTGTGTGTGTGTGTGTGTGTGTGTGTGTGTGTGTGTGTGTGTGTGTGTGTGTGTGTGTGTGTGTGTGTGTGTGTGTGTGTGTTGGGATATCAGTGTAAGTATGTGTGAGTGTGTGGGTAGAGTCCAGTATGTGTGCATAGAGTCAGTGCAAGAAAGTTAGTGCAGAAAAGGGGCAATGCAGGTAGTCCGGGTAGCCATTTGATTAGCTATTTAGCAGTCTTGTTAAGCAGTCTTATGGCTTGGGGGTAGAAGCTGTTCAGGGTCCTGTTGGTTCCAGGCTTGGTGCACTGGTACTGCTTGCCATACGATAGCAGAGAGAACAGTCTATGGCTGAGGTGGCTGGAACTTTTGACACTTTTTGGGGTTATCGTCTGACACCGCCTGGTATAGAGGTCCTGAATCGCAGGGAGCTCGGCCCGAGTGATCTTTTTGAGGATCTGAGGGCCCATGCTAAATCTTTTTAGCCTTCTGAGGGAGAAGAGGCGCATCCCTTGACAAAACTGGCTGTTGTTGTTATATAACCCATACCTTGCTACCACCCTAAGCATCAGTTAACAATAAACAGTTTCTCAAACACAGCTCATTGCTATCTGTTTTATATTGTGTACATAACAGTATGAAAAGTGTATCACACTTCTATATACAACAGTAGTACAACAGTTCACAATGCAAAAGATTGAGGACATTCTCTCAATGCTGCTTAGCGCCTACACTGAAAAGTTACTGATGTGTTGTTGTGTGTCACACACTCAAAAGTTACTGATGGGCCTTCTGTGTCGTTGTGTGTCAAACCATCTGTGCTCATTAGGAAGTATGTTATTGTTAGAAATACAGTCAATCATAATAGGCTACATAACCTACTCCAGGAAATCATTGCATCTTATTCAGGTGATATCAGCCCTAAAGACCTAGGTCTGATTAATAGAGTGGATTGTGGCTAGTGAGATACCATGTAGCTTGGCCTTTTAGAGCCATTTCACTAGAATTACCAAGTAAGAACAACTGGCTCACAGAGTGAATTTGTGCAGTTTTTCAATCACCACATCCAACCGCCTCTTGGGGCAGGCACTCAACCAATTTTTCACTTGGAAACCAATGATTGACAGACACATGGCCAATCAGCGTCCAAATTGCCCTGTGACGTAACAAGCCCCACATATGCGGGATTATGCAGCAGGATATTACGCATGTGGTTCATCCGCTACACGCCACAGACAGGGAAGTCAGCTGTTTGTGTGGTTATAATCGTAAACGGTAAAGATCGAACGGTAATTCTGGTTAATACATATTAAATCAAGTTTAGAATTAGCGATATAAGATTCATATCTTGAGTTTATTTATTATCTAGCAAAGCTCTTGTTGATAAAAGTACCCGTTAGTTAACGTTTGCCAGTTGTAGCTAGGTTGTTGTGATAGTAGGAAGTACGCAAAATACACACTTACAGTTGTAGACAGCTGGTTAGCAACACGTTTAGCTAGCTAACTGACTTGTCACGGACTGTTTTTTGTGCAACCCAATACAATTGAATGCAGCGCTGGTGTATACAAATACACCCGCCTTGCTAAAAGCACCTGGCTAGCTAGCTAGCATCCACAACTTCTCCAATGCACCTGTCCTGACCTGTTTGCAGTGTGATCCCAGCATGTTGCTGCCAATGTAATTCACAGTGTTGTGTGTACAGTACTTTATACTTTTTCTCTACTTGAAGGTGTCATCATGTCCAGGGTGCCGATGGGAAAGGTGTTGCTGCGAAATGTTATTCGTCACACAGATGCCCACAACAAGGTGTGAGTGGGGGAGTTAACTAATCTGTATGTGTGGCTTTGCACTCACTTGTGTACTCTCCTGATGATAGATGTTGTCTGTTTCAGATCCAAGAGGAGTCAGAAATGTGGAAGTTGAGGTGGATGGAGAAGGGTCCGTCCACCAGCCACAAACCGATGCCACCATCTTCAAATCCATCCAGGTCCGCTAACTGTTCCAGCATTGAAGTAGTGTAGCCTTAGGTAGACTGATACATCAGCCGGTGATGGCAAGCTAACACTATGTACCGTCTGAGACTTATTTGGAGAATGTAAAAACATGTAAACACGTGCACGAGCTCGGCTAATATGCATGCATATGCTTCAGGTGATAGAAGTCTGAACGCACTTAAGTTACTATCGCTTTAACAAGTTGGTTTAATAATACTTACCTGTGGATATAGGTTATTGTCTCAGATTTTAGCTGAGGACCAACCACCCAGACAACCGGTAGAATAAGTTAAAATGTCATTTTATTCAGCATTCTGGCTTGCAGAGTTCCAGAGAGGAGCCTTTCCAAAAATTACATTTTCTCAGACAGTACATAGCATTAGTGTTAGCCTGATACATCAGCAGGTGATGGCTAGCTATTTTAGGCTGCATCCTGATTCACCACCCTTTTCCCAAAGTGTGCACTTGTACACTTTCAGTCCTGGATTTCAAAGCATTGTATTTGTGTAAATATTGGTTGGAGGCAGTTTCCACTATTGTTAGATCCATGACGGGAAGTGTGCAAGTGTACATTTTGAGAGTTAGATCCATGACGGGAAGTGTGCAAGTGTACATTTTGAGAGTTAGATCCATGACGGGAAGTGTGCAAGTGTACATTTTGAGAGTAGGGTGGAGAATCAGGATGCAGCCTTATAATAGTTTATAAGTGTGTTATATGGAACAGGTTGATAGACATCAGAATTAGACTTCACTATTACTCAGGAGTCACATGCACTGTGATCGTGTGGAGGATGGGTCTGTAGATAGACTGGGAGACCGGCTGCGGAGAAGAGAACACAGCTCTGGCCAGGACGAGAGGGAGGCACGCTACTGGACCAAGGAACTCTATGACTTCGAAGCCAATGATCCAGACAGGTGCATACCTTTTCTATCTACAACTCTGTAGTAATATAGCCTCATGAGTTTGAGTTGACAAACAATGACATGCTATGAAAGGTGGATCTCATGCATGTTTCTTCTACAGATGGGGACACAGCGGTTTTAAGGAGCTATACCCAGAGGAGTTTAAAAGTGACTGGTATGACATGAACTGCATTAACATGAAATACCATGTCTCATAACAGTAGTAGCTGTAGTAAAGATCTCACTATTTGCTTCGATACAAGAAATGTTGCATTGTTATAATGCCTGATTTGTCTTTTCAGGGAAAGAGACTGTGGTGATGATCAGAATGGGCATTGCAGAAAGAAAAATACTAAGTCCAGACTTAAAACAGCCAAATCAAAACATCTGAAGAAGTCGTCCAAGAAGAAGAAGAAGAAGAAGAAGAAGAAGAAAGAGGAAAAGAGGACAGGTGAGTCAGATGGTGAGTCCAGCAGCGACAGTGTCAAACAGAAGAGGAAAAGCAGCAAGAGCAAACATAAGAGGAAAAAGAGTGAGAGAGAGGAGGAGAGCAGCTCAGAGGAGAGAGGGAGAAGGAGGAAACGACAGATGGACTCCCACAGAGACTCAGGACCAGAGTCACACAAGAAGAGGAAAAACTGGAAAGCAGGAGAGGACAAATCAGAGGACAGTTCTGAGGATTGAACCTTTTCCATTGGCAGCCAGTAACCTGTAACTTCATACTGCTCCCTTTCAGTTGCCTGTCTCAAAGCTTTCACAGTTACACCCCACTTCCACTTGAGTCCAATGTTTCCCACTAGATTTCTTGTGAACACGGCCATCACCATAGCTAGATATGTTTGCGATTTATCCAATGACAAAAGAACTGAGGAATTGGCTAAAGTACAAATACAACTTTTGAACAGACCTATTGGCAGGGGAAAGCATATTGTTCTTCGCTTTACACCTTTCCTCTGCAATACTCTTTTGTGTTTTTCTTCTTTCTGTGTACTGCTGAGCACAAACCTGTGTTCTCCTCCCCTTGGGCATTCTTCACAGTAATACCTCACCTGTTACTGGTTCTGCTCCGGCTGCAGTGCTCAGGTAGTGAGCTGACACTGCACAAATATGGACTCAGAAAAGCCACCTCATGACAAACTGACTGTAGAGCCATGTCTCATAGTTAGTGTCCAGGCTTTACTTTAGCTGTTATATTATGGAAAATTGTAATTTTATGCAGATTTCCCAACCAATTATGACAATCTCTTCTGCTTTTTTTATTCAGTATTTATTTTTTGAAAACTTTTGTAATTTATGGTGGTCAGGATTTCATGGAATGTCAGGACAACATTGAAAATAAAATGCATATTTGTTTGTAAAAATGTACTCTGGTTATCACACCACACATTTAGACATATCACATACATCCCATGTATTGTTTTGAATACAGGATATCTACATGACTATCATTCACTATTCTCAGTAGGCCTATAGCCGTTCTATTCCATGAACATGAGCATGTATTTTACTCTTCATGCATCCAATTCTACATTAAATATTGCTTTCATATGGCCCTTTGGTTGAATCCTATCCTTCATGTGTACAATTTACAATAGAACATTGTGTTAATGGTGTACGGTTTCCCTCTAGTGTTCAGTTTCTACAGTACTCACTGTAGATGCAATGTGCAAAAAAATGGAATAGATTAACACTGAATGAGAATTTCTACATTTCTATATTAACTCCTTTAATAAGAGACCTGCTGAAAAAGGTGCTATTGTCTAAACCATGTTTGAGTTTCATTCAACGTAGAGAGCAGGCCACAGCTAGAAAGTATCTTTTCAATTTCATTCCTTTCTAGTCATCACTCTGTACAAGGTTCATTTATTATTTAGTGAAAGGGCTAGAAGGCCTACAGTATCTACTATCCTAATGTTATCTATGGTCTGTTGTCTTCACCTGGTGGCTCAATCAGTGTAGTACACCCTGAGGATTTAATTACTCATGGCTTCTTTTGACAATAACATCAGAATAAAGAATTTATTTGCGACAAAACAATACTTTTTCCCGACCTGATGTTTGTATACTTTGAAAACAGCTTCCTTTGTGACCATTGAAGTCTCCCACATATGTTTGTCTCAACAGGCACAAGATATATCTTAATATATGATGAGATATGCCTTAATGCATATAGGCCTTCCCACTGATCCATGTGCAAGCAGCTTTCATGACATTGATGAAAGGATCCAGGATGACCATAAGAAAAGGACACAGTGCACAACCGGTACAGTTAACCCACACAAAAAATTTAATACCCTCTCATGAGGGATAAGTGGTCCAAACCTTGTCATACTAAATAGGGAGAAGTGTGATGACACAGGTTTTTAATGTAAGAACTTGTGGCCAACACTCAAATGCTCAGTAAAAAGTTGTGACATATGACTTACTTACATAGTACACATACACCAATGTTTTTAATATACTTCTATATGCATTTTTAGTGAACTTTTTATCTAGACCAGCCAGATACAATACCGATTAATATCATACAGTCACATCAGGAACAATATCTAGTAATATCATTGAGTCCAACCAGCATTGAGGAGTCCACAGGTTTTTCAGGTCCATCCTCTCTATGCTAACATTTGAAATTGGCATGTGTATAGTTCTATAATCTTTTTATTACTGTATAGACTGGTGTGATACTTGTCCTCGTATCGTCGTGTCTTCGTGTGCAAAAGTCTTTGAAAGAACCCAAAGGATGATCAACATACAGGATACCTGGTTGTTCATTTTACACTGTGATGTTTGTTTTTTAACATTAAATGGAAAACTGTCACATTTGCCCCACCCCTTGTCATGTAAAAAATCTAAGCAACACTCCCCATGAAACAGGGGGAAACCATGATAGAAAGTAAGGTTTATGACTACAGTGAGCAGCATCCTCCATTTGTACATATTTTAGAATAAGGCACTGCTGCATAAAATAATGAAATGACCAATAACTCTCTGGGAGTATGAGGGGAGGCAGGATGAAAGGAGACTTTGTTCTTCTCCAGCAACTCTCTCCGAGAGTCTGTGTGTGTGTGCATGTAACTTTATTTGTTAGATGTGTAAATGTGTATGTGTCAAACTGTTGGTGTTTGTCTGTGAGTATGTGTGTGACAGCAAGCCAGAGAGGCCAGGTTGCATCTCTTACACTGTGCTCTCCAGCATCCATTCAGTGCTGCTAAAAGTGACTCTCCGGTTGGCGAGCGGCGAGGACTCCACGTTGAGCTGGTTGGTGGACTTGTGCCGTCTTGTCCGCGCTCTGCGGGGGTAACTGTGGCTCTGAAATATGGAGTAGTCTCCCCCATCAAAGCTGAACCTGTGCCTAGTTCGTGCCAGCTCATTATTAAACCCCATGTTGGCCAGGGCGCTCTTCTTGTCCTTGAGCCTGGGGGCCTCCTTGGTGCCGGCATTGGGGCCTAGGAGACACAAGGACATGGTGGAGCCCGTCAGGCTGCTGTCTGTCTGTGTGTCCTCCGATGGGGGGCCAGATCCAGAGCACTGGACGTCCAGGCTGGTCCTCTTCATCTTGTCCGTGGGCATGGGGGGCAGCTCCACTTCCAGGATGGCCATAGTGGTTGGAGGGGTGTCCCACTCCCTCTTGTCACTGTCCACCTTCAGCACCAGGGCCATGCACTCCTTGGCTGCCACCGGTAGGGCTTCTCTCTGGTGGCTGTCCTCAGCAGGTTGCTTGGAGGTGGAGCGCTGGAGTCTGTGCTGGCTGCCGTTGGTCTGGGAGTGCATGCTGGAGCTGACCTTGGCCTTGCTGTCCTCGGGGCTGCTGTGCGCCTTGTAGCGGATCATGAGGATGATGATAAACACCAGCACTGAGGCCACAATGATGCCGCCAATGATAATTATCATGGTGCCGCCCAGAAACTGGCTGTGGATGAAGCGACACTGGCTGACCTCGCTGGCCGTGTGGAACTGGACACAGCCCACCACGCGCGTGGCCGTCAGAGAGGTGATGCCGTCGTCGTACACCGCCAGGACACACAGGTCATACTCCCGGCCCGCCGCCAGGTCGTTGATCAGGAAGGTCTTACTGGTGGACGGGATCATTCTGCAGAAAAAAGGAAGGAATAAACAGGAGTGGTGAAGGTTAGCTTTGCCAGGGGAATTTGGACTGCCCCCCTCAATTACCACCAATATACTACAGTATGGAACAAAACCATGTCAGACACAGTGTCACACTGCATTCTCATTAACGGCATGCACATGAGAAGTGTTAACCTGACACAGAGGTGTTTGATAAACACAGAAAAGAGACAGTCATGTCAACTTAGTTCAGCTCCAGGGAGAATTTAAATATCACTCTCATATTAGGGGCTCAAGTAAAGACAACAGTGCTGACACTTGACTTCTAGACATGGCAACAGCGAGAAATGACTCCCCCAATATTTTATGTATACTATGGTGGTAAAGGTTAAAAAGCAAGGTGGCAAACAAGGTAGTGTGGAGCATTCACACATACATATATACACTGGTCAAAAAAATAAAGGGAACACTAAAATAACACATCCTAGATCTGAATGAATGAAATATTCTTATTAAATACTTTTTTCTTTACATAGTCGAATGTGCTGACAACAAAATCACACAAATATTATCAATGGAAATCAAATTTATCAACCCATGGAGGTCTGGATTTGGAGTCACACTCAAAATTAAAGTGGAAAACCACACTACAGGCTGATCCAACTTTGATGTAATGTCCTTAAAACAAGTCAAAATGAGGCTCAGTAGTGTGTGTGGCCTCCACGTGCCTGTATGACCTCCCTACAACGCATGGGCATGCTCCTGATGAGGTGGCGGATGGTCTCCTGAGGCATCTCCTCCCAGACCTGGACTAAAGCATCCGCCAACTCCTGGACAGTCTGTGGTGCAACGTGGCGTTGGTGGATGGAGCGAGACATGATGTCCCAGATGTGCTCAATTGGATTCAGGTCTGGGGAACGGGCTGGCCAGTCCATAGCATCAATGCCTTCCTCTTGCAGGAACTGCTGACACACTCCAGCCACATGAGGTCTAGCATTGTCTTGCATTAGGAGGAACCCAGGGCCAACTGCACCAGCATATGGTCTCACAAGGGGTCTGAGGATCTCATCTCGGTACCTAATGGCAGTCAGGCTACCTCTGGAGAGCACATGGAGGGCTGTGCGGCCCCCCAAAGAAATGCCACCCCACACCATGACTGACCCACCGCCAAACCGGTCATGCTGGAGGATATTGCAGGCAGCAGAACGTTCTCCACGGCATCTCCAGACTCTGTCACGTCTGTCACATGTGCTCAGTGTGAACCTGCTTTCATCTGTGAAGAGCACAGGGCGCCAGTGGCGAATTTGCCAATCTTGGTGTTCTCTGGCAAATGCCAAACGTCCTGCATGGTGTTGGGCTGTAAGCACAACCCCCACCTGTGGACGTCGGGCCCTCATACCACCCTCATGGAGTCTGTTTCTGACCGTTTGAGCAGACACATGCACATTTGTGGCCTGCTGGAGGTCATTTTGCAGGGCTCTGGCAGTGCTCCTCCTGCTCCTCTTTGCACAAAGGCGGAGGTAGCGGTCCTGCTGCTGGGTTGTTGCCCTCCTACGGCCTCCTCCACCTCTCCTGATGTACTGGCATGGAGTTACATTGTGTTGTTTAAGTGTTCCCTTCATTTTTTTGAGCAGTGTATATAGAGTGGGGCAAAAAAGTATTTAGTCAGCCACCAATTGTGCAAGTTCTCCCACTTAAAAAGATGAGAGAGGCCTGTACTTTTCATCATAGGTACACTTCAACTATTACAGACAAAATGAGAAGAAGAAAAAAAAATCCAGAAAATCACATTGTAGGATTTTTAATGAATTTTTTTGCAAATTATGGTGGAAAATAAGTATTTGGTCATTAACAAAAGTTTCTCAATACTTTGTTATATACCCTTTGTTGGCAATGACAGAGGTCAAACGTTTTCTGTAAGTCTTCACAAGGTTTTCACACACTGTTGCTGGTATTTTGGCCCATTCCTCCATGCAGATCTCCTCTAGAGCAGTGATGTTTTGGGGCTGTTGCTGGGCAACACGGACTTTCAACTCCCTCCAAAGATTTTCTATGGGGTTGAGATCTGGAGACTGGCTAGGCCACTCCAGGACCTTGAAATGCTTCTTACGAAGCCACTTCTTCGTTGCCCGGGTGGTGTATTTGGGATCATTGTCATGCTGAAAGACCCAGCCACGTTTCATCTTCAATGCCCTTGCTGATGGAAGGAGGTTTTCACTCAAAATCTCACGATACATGGCCCCATTCATTCTTTCCTTTACACGGATCGGTCGTCCTGGTCCCTTTGCAGAAAAACAGCCCCAAAGCATGATATTTCAACCCCCATGCTTCACAGTAGGTATGGTGTTCTTTGGATGCAACTCAGCATTCTTTGTCCTCCAAACACGACGAGTTGAGTTTTTACCAAAAAGTTCTATTTTGGTTTCATCTGACCATATGACATTCTCCCAATCTTCTTCTGGATCATCCAAATGCTCTCTGGCAAACTTCAGATGGGCCTGGACGTGTACTGGCTTAAGCAGGGGGACACGTCTGGCACTGTAGGATTTGAGTCCCTGGCGGCGTAGTGTGTTACTGATGGTAGGCTTTGTTACTTTGGTCCCAGCTCTCTGCAGGTCATTCACTAGGCCCCCCTGTGTGGTTCTGGGATTTTTGCTCACCGTTCTTGTGATCATTTTGACCCCACGGGGTGAGATCTTGCGTGGAGCCCCAGATCGAGGGAGATTATCAGTGGTCTTGTATGTCTTCCATTTCCTAATAATTGCTCCCACAGTTGATTTCTTCAAACCAAGCTGCTTACCTATTGCAGATTCAGTCTTCCCAGCCTGGTGCAGGTCTACAATTTTGTTTCTGGTGTCCTTTGACAGCTCTTTGGTCTTGGCCATAGTGGAGTTTGGAGTGTGACTGTTTGAGGTTGTGAACAGGTGTCTTTTATACTGATAACAAGTTCAAACAGGTGCCATTAATACAGGTAACGAGTGGAGGACAGAGGAGCCTCTTAAAGAAGAAGTTACAGGTCTGTGAGAGCCAGAAATCTTGCTTGTTTGTAGGTGACCAAATACTTATTTTCCACCATAATTTGCAAATAATTTCATTAAAAATCCTACAATGTGATTTTCTGGATTTTTTTTCTCATTTTGTCTGTCATAGTTGAAGTGTACCTATGATGAAAATTACAGGCCTCTCTCGTCTTTTTAAGTGGGAGAACTTGCACAATTGGTGGCTGACTAAATACTTTTTTGCCCCACTGTATGCATGCACACACACACACACACACACACACACACACACACACACACACACACACACACACACACACACACACACATATATATATATATATATATATATATATATATATATATATATATATATATATATATATATATATATACACACATGCACGTCACAACATCTGCAGGGAAGGACAGTGCAGGCTTCTGACCAAATGCCCATGGTGCGAAGACAAGTTAGATGTGTGAAATAAACACATCGTCTTTAAACATGAAGGAGAAAAACATTGTCTTTAGGCTGACATCTGTGTTAATATAATTAGAAGCATGATAACACTTGATGGTTCTCACATGTAGGTAATAATATCTCACCTAAAGACAAATACTCAGGTCGCTGTATAATCACAAGGGAGAACATTATACAGGAGAATAGCTCATTTAATCAGAAGTGATATAAACAGAAAAGTCAACCAACATCAACAGGTCTAAACTTAACCTTATGATGCCTTGAGAAAACTTTACAGGACACTGTCTTAACTCCTGCCCTGCTAGTGCAGTGGTGCACATTGGGTCAAATTCTTTGTATGTTTCTTTATTAAGAACAAATTCTTGTTTACAATGACGGCCTACACCGGCCAAACCCTAACAACGCTGTTGTGATACAGGCCATAATCAAACCAGTGACGCCTAGTAGTGACGCCTAGTAGTGACACCTCTAGCACTGAGATGCAGTGCCTTAGGCCGCTGTGCCACATGGGAGGCCAAATAGACACACATCAAATAGGCCTACGTATTCTCAATTCAATAAGGGTATTTGAATGAGTAATGCAAAATGGCAGTGTTAGCACATACCTAGCTCATTTAAGATGGACTGAAATTAATGATTTAATTCCGTGTATCAACTCTATAACCCTGGTATTAAAGTGCCGACTTTGCATTAGTCAGTTCTACAATATTCCTCATTATTAATTTATGCTGAAGATAAGGACATGGAACCTACACTAATTGAAACATAGAACTCAAGAACTGTCTATAACTATTATATTAATAAATTCTACAGCAATTCACAATTCGGATTGGCCAATAGGTAAAATAACTTTCTGCAATTCACAATTGGCTATAGGCTGTACACAAAAACTTTGGTTTAAAATTCCCATTATGGTATTAATACAATATTTATTTGTCAAATTATCAGCTATACATGTAGCTTTACTATAATAATCTCTGTATTGACAATATAAAGTTTGTTTGACCCATTGTGCTTTTACTCATCAATGTGATGCAACCAAACCTTTCATTACTGGGGTCCCGAGTGGCACAGTGGTCTAAGACACTGCAGTACCTGGTTCGAATCCAAGCTGCATCACATCCGGCTGTGATTGGGAGTCCCATTTGGCGGCGCACAATTGGCCCAGCGTCGTCCGGGGTAGGTCATCATTGTAAATAATAATTTGTTCTTAACTGACTTACCTAGTTAAATAAAGAGTAAATAAATACTATATGGCTGACTGCTAAATAGCAGCTCATCACCTTGTATGTGTTCAGTGAGTCATTCATCAATGTGGAAAAAATGACATGTTGTAATATCTATCATATTAAACAGGGTTCCCCTAATGTTCCATTGATAGTTCTTCAAAATGGTAGAAGTCTGCAGCAGATAGCAATCATGCTCATGTCTGACTCATGGGTTTCCTAGGCACAATTATGTCCTATTGGGATTATGGTAAGGGATGGGGTTATTGTTGGTTTGGTGTTAAGGACTGGGAAGTGAAAGTGCCTGCTGAAGCTAGATAATATTGAGACAAAAGGGTATATTACTCTCTAAAGGCCAAGTCATAAGTGTTAATCGTATAATCTTTGTTTTCCCATAGGCCTAGAGCTAACAACTGCAAATGTAAAGTCATACTAAGCATTTTTTTCAATTAAAACCAACATATAGTCTGTTTATACACACTTTTATCCCAAAACCATAATAAAATTGTGCACTTACTTACATTTAGTGACATCATTAATTATACAGCACCTATGCAGCTCTGGGAGTTATGGATCTATTATAATGGACTGTCATGTCACTCAGCAGATGGGCATTCCAGATGGCTCAGACCTTTGCCCCCGCCCCAACGCAGCCCCATCCCCACCCCCTTTTTTGTTGTCGAGTTTAATGTCCTTGTCTATAACCGTTCTGTACTTTGTCATATATTTGTATGTTTTATGTAGACCTCAGGAAAAGTATCTGCTGAATATGCAGTAGCTAATGGGGATCCTAATAAACCAAACTAAACCCCCTTTCCACCAGCTCCAGTGCTCCAGCCCCAGCGCTCCCATTCCTCCAGCCCCAGGGCTCCCATTCCTCCAGCCCCAGTGCTCCCATTCCTCCAGCCCCAGTGCTCCCATTCCTCCAGCCCCAGTGCTCCCATTCCTCCAGCCCCAGCGCTCCCATTCCTCCAGCCCCAGCGCTCCCATTCCTCCAGCCCCAGCGCTCCCATTCCTCCAGCCCCAGTGATCCCATTCCTCTAGCCCAGCGCTCCCATTCCACCAGCCCAGCGCTCCCATTCCTCTAGCGCCATCGCTCCCATTCCTCTAGCCCAGCGCTCCCATTCCACCAGCCCCAGTGCTCCCATTCCACCAGCCCAGCGCTCCCATTCCTCTAGCCCCAGCGCTCCCATTCCACCAGCCCCAGTGCTCCCATTCCTCCAGCCCCAGCGCTCCCATTCCTCCATCCCCAGCGCTCCCATTCCTCCAGCCCCAGCGCTCCCATTCCACCAGCCCCAGTGTTCCCATTCCTCCAGCCCCAGCGCTCCCATTCCTCTAGCGCGAGCTCTCCCATTCCTCTAGCCCCAGCGCTCCCATTCCTCCAGCGCCATCGCTCCCATTCCTCCAGCCCCAGGGCTCCCATTCCTCCAGCCCCAGGGCTCCCATTCCTCCAGCCCCAGCGCTCCCATTCCTCCAGCCCCAGGGCTCCCATTCCTCCAGCCCCAGCGCTCCCATTCCTCCAGCCCCAGTGCTCCCATTCCTCTAGCGCCATCGCTCCCATTCCTCCAGCCCCAGGGCTCCCATTCCTCCAGCCCCAGGGCTCCCATTCCTCCAGCCCCAGGGCTCCCATTCCTCCAGCCCCAGGGCTCCCATTCCTCCAGCCCCAGCGCTCCCATTCCTCCAGCCCCAGGGCTCCCATTCCTCCAGCCCCAGGGCTCCCATTCCTCCAGCCCCAGTGCTCCCATTTCTCCAGCCCCAGCGCTCCCATTCCTCCAGCCCCAGCCCCCACATGGCTTACCTGTAAACCAGTGTGTCATCTGCAGTGCTGTTGTACTGGATCTGGTACATCCTGATGCCTGGGATGTGGCGCTCGGAGGGCCAGCGAATCACAGCCGAGGAGGAGGTCAGCTCGGCCACCACCACCCTCTTGTCCTGGTGCTTGTCATTGCCCTTGGTGTCGTTGCCTGACTTGGAGGAGGTGGTGATGTCAGAGAGGCCCCGATCGGCCTCGCGCATGTGGTGCAATGTGTTGTTGATGAGCAATGGCAGAGGGATCATGTTGATCTCCACGGCAGCTGTGGCGATGCCGGCAGCATTGGAGGCCACACAGTTGAAGGCACCACTGTCCTTTAAGGTGGTGATGAGGATGTCCAAGGTACCGTTGTCATACAGGATGGTGCGGGAGTTGTTGTGCACTAGCTTGCCGTCGGGGAAGCGCCAGTGGATGGCTGGGTCTGGGTCTCCCATGGCTTTGCACTTGAGGGTGACCCCCTGACCCTCCATGACGTAGGGCTTGGTGGATATGTGTTTGGTGATGAGCGGGGGCTCGCAGATGAACTCCTCCTCCTGGATGGACCAGAAGTACTTGTCCATGAGATGCTCCGGGGAGGCGCATGTCTCCAGGTCGTCCTCCCGGGTCAGTCTGCGGAGCCACAGCAGCTCACAGTTACAGTGGAGAGGGTTTCCCCCGAAGCTCACCGCCAGGGAGGATGGGTTGGAGCCCTTGGTGTCTGACAGCACCTGGGCGTGCTGAAACAGGCTGTCCGGTGGTAGCTTCTGCAGCCGGTTGGAGGTCATATCCAGACGAACCAGCTTGGTGAGGAGCGTGAAAGTCCCAGCTCCAATGTGATCAATCAGGTTGTGATCAAGGGTGAGGGTGTTGATGTGGCTCATCCTGCCTATCTCCTCCCAGGGCAGGGTCCTCAGGTTGTTGTTGGACAGATCCAGGTCCTCGATGGTTGACACAAACTCATCAAAGGAGGTAGGGGCCACATGGTGGATCTGGTTGTTCCCCAGTATGAGGTGGCGGAGGTTGACCAGGCCTTTGAAGTGGTCGCTTTTGATGACACTGAGGCGGTTGCCGTCCATGTGGAGGGCTCGTAGAGAGCGCAGGCCCAGGAAGGCGTTGGGCGTGATCTGGCTGATGGTGTTACGGGACAGAGTGAGGTGGACCAGGCTGGTCATGTTGAAAAAGTCTTTCCTGCGGATAATGGTGATGAAGTTGTCTGTGAGACGCAGCTCTACGGTCTTGCGGTCGATGGTTGGAGGTACAAACAGCAGACCGGTCTTAGCGCAGAGCAGAGTCAGAGTGGGGGAGAGGTGCTGGCAGATGCAGCGGCCAGGGCAGTTATAGCCCTTCACCAGCACCGCACACAGCAGTACACACACAACCAGCCGCTCCATGGTCTGTCTGTCTATCAGCTTCAGATCCTGGAACAGATAAAGATAGAGAAAGAAAGGGCAGAGATACATTAAAATAAGTATATTTGATGGGTTTAAAAATCATACAATTTATAATGAGCATACACAAATGGGGTCATCAACCAAGATGATTGAAACTGCCAGTAGGGTACCAGTCACCAGAGAGACATTTCAGAGGTTGTTGATAGCATGGTGAGACGATAGATGACTGAACTGTACTGCCCCAGCTTTGGCATTATCCCTTAAAAAACAGAGAATAGTCTAGCAAAATAAACACAAAGTGGCTAATATGCCATGCCAGCAGACTCTTGATCCCATCCAAATTTGAATAATTGCGGTGTTGTTTTTACATGGAGCCAATATGTCATATACTTCCCTGTCATACCGTATGCTTTGTGTGTTTGTCTAGCTCTGAACTTCACAACAGTGTAGGGAATTAAGGGGAGAAGGGGTACTTGTCAGCACTGCTTAAGGATTTATATGACCTTTTCATGCTCCCTTCACTCTTCATGCTTCAGAACTGTACTGCAGAATTAGACATGAGCCTGTCAAGTAAATCATAGCAACAAAACATGAAGGTGAGATGAAGAGACCTTGGTTCTAAATCCATCAGATGGAGGTATTATTAGATGGTTCTTAGGTTTTGAGGCTGATGTTCAGATTCTCTGATCCCCATTTAGTGCTATTGATCCAGCTCTGAGAGCATAAGTCTGCAGTGACAGGTGCAGAAAGAGATCCTTGGGTGTAATAACCACCAAATCACAATGAAAGCCCATTCTTTCATGACTGCTGCCATATCCCCATGCAGTACTTTTCCCTCTTTTCGGTATCAATCTTTGTTGCTGATGCATTTAACACTCAATGTTTATCACCGACGGAGCCCATATATAGGGATATGATGATAACTGACTGTTCTCCACGGATAACCAATCATTCCTGGCTATGTATTTTTTGAAAATACCAACCGTCTACTTGTCTAGACTGGCAGTCTTTTGATTTGTCTTTAGCTTGCCTTTCATCTTTTCCTTTGGATCAGATGTTCTTAATCTTTTCATTTCTTTATCGTATATTACACATCAAGGATTCATATCATATGAAATGAATCTTTTGATTGTTTTACTAAGAAAACATATATTCTACTTTTTATTCTAAGAAACTCCAGATATAGAGAGCAGAACATGAACAATAACTAATAAGTTTAAGACTACGACAGCCTATTTTATTCATATGTGTATATTTCCTATATGTACATTTGCATTAAGGTTAAATCAGTTCATCAGGATGTCACGGGGGGCTTTATTGCTGGTAGCACACTGTGCCTGGCTTGTGTAAATTATTTATATCAATCTGACCCTTTTTTAGAAAATGGGGAGGTTAAATTAATAAAGTAGGTTATAGAAAAAATTCTCTTATTTCATACAGCAAAAGTATTATACAATGAATGTGTTCTCGGTTGGTCTGAATATATATATGATTAATCAGCGCAAAACATACATTGTCTCATATACTTTTAGGTAGAATATTGTTCTCCAATAATTGTGTAAGCATTCAAATGGAAACTAGGCCACAGAGCTTATGGTTTCTCTGAGGACCATCTGTGCTCTAGCGTTTCCTGCCATCACCATTGAGGATACTCTATTGATCTCTCAGCATATCCGGTGAAGAAAGAAAACTTTGTTGCCAAGGCAACTCTGGTGTAGAATGTAGGTCTTTCAATTGCATTAAGATGTTAAGCTGCCAGAAAAATAAGGTTTCCATCCTAATGGAGATAGGGAAGATAAGGACATTTACAAGGGAAGATAAGGTCATTTACAAGATGTTTTATCAGCCACCCACTTCAAAACCACACTAAGTGTGTCTATAGGTGAGGAGGACCCGACGAGCACATAGAACTATGCATTGGAATTCATGTGCAAACTGAAATGAATGAAAGAGTAATATACTGGTGGCAAGTCTGTCTTTGTATTTAATTGAGGATATTTATTGTGGCTCAAAATCTGGCTCAGATTTTTCTGGCTCAAAATCTTATTACTGCATTATACACCAGCCACCCGTTTGGAGGGACTGCAGATGAAGATGTGAGGAGCTCATGACATACTGTCTTTGCTCTGAGCGGCAAAAGACAGTGTTAATAAGATTACCTAGTTACCTAGTTGACACTAGTCAAAAATCTACATAATGAGTTTAAAAGCATGATTGTGCATTTTAATCCATTCAATTATTCCAATATATGCACATTCATTATCAATTAAAAGTCTAATTATGACATGAATTAATTATTCAGAACATTTCTTCGTTAAATAACCCCCATAACTAGTGTTTAATATCTAATTAACAAATTGGTCCCTATCAAGAAGAGATTATTATTTGAAATGTAGTATCAAAACATCTGACTAATCCACACAGAATATCAAGAATGTCAATTCCCCATTGTCTTTGGTATCCTACTAAAATGATCAATGCAAGCATGCAATAGTGTATTCAACAGTATATTATATTAAACATTCTCTGCTATCAACACATATCAATTAAAATCAAATGAATATGAATTTGAATGGGACATTGTAAATAGTCAATTATAACTGACCACAAAAGCAATGTCCTATCCATAGTTCAAAAAAGGCCACCTCATTGTATACACACGCAGAACGTGGTCAAGTAATGCTTATTTTTTCCTATGTGACTGTCTGGCGAGAGTAAATTCCAATTAGACAATGTAGGCAGTGAACTTTTAGCTGCCCCACAGTGACTCTCGTCAGGAAACCAGCATAATTATTGACATGCTGAGTTAATTGGAGTCAGTTCCATCTCCGCCACTAAGCCAAGCTCTGTGTGGCGCTACACAACCCTGGGGAGTTCTGGTCCCATCGAGAGAATACCTTGGTAAATAAAGGACATTTGCATTTTATAATTATAGCCACATGCAAATGGCAAAAAGGATGCAGAGTGATGTGCCCTGTATTTTCAATTTCAAACCTCACCCAAAAACATAAATCAAATCAAATCAAGTTTATTTTATATAGCCCTTCGTACATCAGCTAATATCTCGAAGTGCTGTACAGAAACCCAGCCTAAAACCCCAAACAGCAAGCAATGCAGGTGTAGAAGCACGGTGGCTAGGAAAAACTCCCTAGAAAGGCCAAAACCTAGGAAGAAACCTAGAGAGGAACCAGGCTATGAGGGGTGGCCAGTCCTCTTCTGGCTGTGCCCGGGTGGAGATTATAACAGAACATGGCCAAGATGTTCAAATGTTCATAAGTGACAAGCATGGTCAAATAATAATCAGGAATAAATCAGTTGGCTTTTCATAACCGATCATTAAGAGTTGAAAACAGCAGGTCTGGGACAGGTAGGGGTTCCATAACCGCAGGCAGAACAGTTGAAACTGGAATAGCAGCAAGGCCAGGTGGACTGGGGACAGCAAGGAGTCATCATGCCCGGTAGTCCTGACGTATGGTCCTAAGGCTCAGGTCCTCCGAGAGAGAGAGAGAAAGAGAGAAGGAGAGAATTAGAGAGAGCCAAGATTTTCAAAATGTTCATAAAGGACAAGCATGGTCAAATAATAATCAGGAATAAATGTCAGTTGGCTTTTCATAGCCGATCATTAAGAGTTGAAAGCAGCAGGTCTGGGACAGGTAGGGGTTCTATAACCGCAGGCAGAACAGTTGAAACTGGAACAGCAGCAATGCCAGGTGGACTGGGGACAGCAAGGAGTCATCATGCCCAGTAGTGCTGACGTATGGTCCTAGGGCTCAGGTTCTCCGAGAGAGAGAAAGAAAGAGAGAAGGAGAGAATTAGAGAGAGCATACTAAAATTCACACAGGACACTGGATAAGACAGGAGAAGTACTCCAGATATAACCAACTGACCCTAGCCCCCCGACACATAAACTACTGCAGCATAAATACTGGAGGCTGAGACAGGAGGGGTCAGGAGACACTGTGGCCCCATCCGATGATACCCCCGGACAGGGCCAAACAGGAAGGATATAACCCCACCCACTTTGCCAAAGCACAGCCCCCGCACCACTAGAGGGATATCTTCAACCACCGACTTACAATCCTGAGACAAGGCCGAGTATAACCCACAAAGATCTCCACCACAGCACAAACCAAGGGGGTGCGCCAACCCAGACAGGAAGATCATGTCAGTAACTCAACCCACTCACTGGCTTACTGGTGCTCTTTCATGCCTCCTAGGGACGGCATGAAAGAGCACCAGTAAGCCAGTGACTCAGCCCCTGTAATAGGGTTAGAGGCAGAGAATCCCAGTGGAGAGAGGGGAACCGGCCAGGCAGAGACAGCAAGGGCGGTTCGTTGCTCCAGAGCCTTTCCGTTCACCTTCACACTCCTGGGCCAGACTACACTCAATCATATGACCTACTGAAGAGATAAGTCTTCAGTAAAGACTTAAAGGTTGAGACCGAGTCTGCGTCTCTCACATGGGTAGGCAGACCGTTCCATAAAAATAAAGATCTATAGGAGAAAGCCCTGCCTCCAGCTGTTTGCTTAGAAATTCTAGGGACAATTAGGAGGCATGCGTCTTGTGACCGTAGCGTACGTGTAGGTATGCACGGCAGGACCAACTCGGAAAGATAGGTAGGAGCAAGCCCATGTAACGCTTTATAGGTTAACAGTAAAACCTTGAAATCAGCCCTTGCCTTAACAGGAAGCCAGTGTAGGGAAGCTAGCACTGGAGTAATGTGATCAAATTTCTTGGTTCTAGTTAGGATTCTAGCAGCCGTATTTAGCACTAACTGAAGTTTATTTAGTGCTTTATCCGGGTAGCCGGAAAGTAGAGCATTGCAGTAGTCTAACCTAGAAGTAACAAATGCATGGATAAATTTTTCTGCATCATTTTTGGACAGAGAATTTCTGATTTTTGCAATGTTACGTAGATGGAAAAAAGCTGTCCTTGAAACAGTCTTGATATGTTCGTCAAAAGAGAGATCAGGTCAAGAGTATTACTCAGGGAAAGTAATTGAAAAGTACTAACTAGAGAGTTACAGCCTTTAATTGTGGCAAATTCCTGAGAAGGAAGACTTTGCCATCCTTCTAAATTGTAGGAAGGATTAAATGTTATTTGAACAAGTAATTGTCAGAGGTTTATTCTACACCTACATTGACGTTTTGCTAGTCTTTTTCCTGAGATCCAAGTGAATCGAAATGGTTTTGCTCCACAGTGAATTTGAACAGGATATGAATTTGAAGAGTAAATGTCTGCAAGCCTTGATTGAGCCTTCAGACAAATGATGTGCTTGATTTATATTGAATAATTTGTTTTCTATTGTCAAGAAACCTATACAACAAATAATGCCACTTGGCTGCCAACACTGAATACAGCAGTCGAGGACCCTCAGAGGAGGAAGGGGAGGACCATCCTCCTCAGTGAATTTCATATAAAGAAAAATTGTAAAACATTGAAAAGGTTATGCTTTTTAGATAAAACTATACTAAATATATTTGTGTCACCAAATAATTCACTGTTTTGCAATGAAGGTCTACAGTAGCCTCAACAGCACTCTGTAGGGTAGCACCATGGTGTAGCCGGAGGACAGCTAGCTTCCATCCTCATCTTGGTACATTGACTTCAATACAAAACCTAGGAGGCTCTTGGTTCTCACCCCCTTCCATAAACTTACACAGTAATTATGACAACTTCCGGAGGACAACCTCCAACCTAGCAGAGCTCTTGCAGCATGAACTCACATGTTGTCCACCCAATCAAAGTACCAGAGAATGAATCTAATACTGAAAGCATAAGCTACAGCTAGCTAGCGCTGCAGTGCATAAAATAGGGTGGGTAGTTGACTCAAAGAGAGAGAAAGACAATAGTTGAACAGTTTTTTAACAAATTAATTTCTTCGCAAATGAAGGAGAAGCAAGAGAGAGTCATTTTTTTCAGTTTTACTTTCTTAGCTAGCAAATGCAGCTGGCTAGTTTAGTTACTCAAACACCCGGCTCAAACAGAGGGATGCTATGTTAGCTAGCTGGCTATGACTATCCAACACAACACTGGAACTCTTACAAGTCAAGGTAAGGTTTTGGTTTTATATATTTTTTTGCCACCGGGACCTGCCGGTGTAACTGCTTACTGACTGTACACCGTAACGTTACTGGATGATTGTAGCGGGTTTACTAAAGTACTAGTTCTATTAGCTATGTTGACTAGGACGTTACTTTAGCTAATATAGGGAAAACTATGTAGGCGGTGTGTAGTGGTTATGATGTGGTTTGGCTTGTATTTTATTTTATTTTTTCTTCGCCTGGTCACATACAGCTGATATGTTGGTCATTGAAGTCCACAACGAAGGGAAAAGGTGAGAGGAGGAGAGTGCATAGAGGCGAGAAGGAATACAACGTGGCTGCTATGAATGTCAACTGTGCTTATGTGTGAATAGGGTGTATTCATTCCGCCAATTCTGTTGAAAAACGTTTCTTAAACGGAAGTAAATGTAACGGGATAAAAATACCTGAATTGTCCAATAGAAACTCTCGTTTGCCACTGTTGGACTAATAATTACACCCTAGATAAGCTAGATGCAGGCAATAGTGTGCAAGGCGGTATTGAATTTGTCACTGTCTGTCCATGTGTCACTGTCTGTCATCTCAAATTTTTCTCTCGACCTGTGTGCACCTACGTTGTAAACTTTCATTCACAGGCTAGGTTGCAGCAACCTCATGATGGTTATAGGGAAAATTTGAGTATCATGTAGTAGCTTAAACCTATCGATGTGACATTGAACTGGGTGAAAATGAATGACAGTCATCCGACATGCTGTAATAGAAATAAGGCCATGCTCATGAAACAAAGAAAATAGTCCTCCCTCATCATAAACGGCACTGCCCGCCACTGGAATACAGTAAGTGCACCGTATAGAATCCCTGCTCTGAAGTAATACCAAACAAATTGTACCCTGATACAGACATGTTTACAACTAATAAAAAACATCATCCACAAAGCCCGGATTAGGTCCATGAAATTCTTCATTAGGATGGCTTGGAAAACAGAAAAGACAAACTATGCAAAAAGGAATTACTGGATGTGTTGTTGAATTAAGCATAAATTGTAACCACCGAGCCAGAAAGCCTCCCCAGTCAGCTCCCTTAATTAGGATAATAATCAGGACAATGCAAAGTCCTCTTATTTAAGCTGTCCACTTGCCTATTTTCGGTATGCTGTGAGAAATTGTGCATAGCTCTGTGCTGAGAATAAGAAATAACATTCAACAGTAAACACTATGCTGAGAACACTGGGAGAGCAATTAAGATCAACCTTAACTTCATTGTTTATGTTTTCTGTTAAATTACTGCATAGGGGCTATATATTGGGGCGGCAGGGTAGCCTAGTGGTTAGAGCGTTGGACTAGTAATCGAAAGGTTGCAAGTTCAAATCCCTGAGCTGACAAGGTACAAATCTGTCGTTCTGCCCCTGAACAGGCAGTCAACCCACTGTTCCTAGGCCGTCATTGAAAATAAGAATTTGTTCTTAACTGACTTGCCTAGTTAAATAAAGATAAAATATTGAGATATATAACATTGCAGGTGAATCATGAATGAAAATGAGTCATCGGCAAAAGCAAGTAAATTACTGTATGTTATTGTATAACCTGTTACCAGATCAATTACTGCAAAACGTGTCCTCTAGGCTGGTTGTTGTTATCCCTTATCCTATAATACAGCTTTAGGACATTCAATGACATTCAGTGTTCTTTACTGATTTTGTCTGCCTGGTACATACTAACAGAATTAGGATAACAGACAGTATGAATATAAACTAACTCTAATCTATGCATTCAAATTGCTAACATTTTTCAAGCTGAATAGAACAAGGACAGGAGCTGTCATGATTGTTGAAGAAATCTACCAAAAATAATACTATTTTCCTTACTATCCTTAATTTTCACAGGAGTAGGAGTTTGAAAGTTTTGAAAGTGGATGATTATTTGATTGTCTAGACAGTTCTCTCTGTAAGTTCACAAAGTCATCAGGCGATGATTGATATAACACAGAACATTTCCTTGATGCTGCTTAATTATCCCATTGAGATTGATCGACAATGGATGCATTTCTATTGTGAAAGAAAAATAAATTGATAGGCACTTGGAAAAGAAACATTCAAATGAGATGGAATAGTGCAAACATGATAAAGGGCAAAAAGCTATGCAATTTCAAGACTATTACCACTTTGTTTATTCTGAAAGCATTATTTACCTGAAATACCATTGACATCCAAATGATCAAGTGGAGATATTTAGACTGCAAGTAGAAAAACAAATTCTACTCCACTTGAATCCTGAAGATCCCTGATGTAATAAAACACTGTTGTTCACCGTTTATACTATTAATATAAATTGTCCAATTTAAAAAAAGGGACTGTAGAAAAAAATACTACTTATAGTAGCCTACTCAGTTTGTTGAAGATAGAGGATTGAGTGACTCATGATTAAAAGTAGTAGTCTGCTCCAGCTGGAGACAAAGAAGGATATAGTAGAGGTTGGGGTATGGAGGTGGATAAGCCCAGAAGCCAGTGGAGCAGTCCAGCTCTGTGCTGAGTAGGATTTAGTCAATGTTCCCTGTGTCCACTGGTTGTTGTTGCATTAATGAGTCCTTCCAGCAGTGAACCACCAGGAAACAGTCGGTCACTGACTACATGAACCATTTTTCTTTAGCTACCGTGGAAATGAGCTGCTTCCAGTCTTAAAGCCATGCCTTAGGGAGGTAAACACAACTTCAATTGCTTAGACATTTGACCTTTCTAGCCCACTTTTAAAAGTGCTATTATTTGAATGTAACAAATTCACGAATTGAACTGACAAAATAAAACCGCCAGAGGACTATGAGCTAGTGAGGTTAGAGGGTGGTGTGATGGATTGAAGAGTGGAGGGTAAATGTAGTGGGCATGAGTTTGATGCAGTGAACATATGATCTTAGGTAAACATATACATTATATTACAGTGCATTCGTAAAGTATTCAGACCCCTTGACTTTTTAAACATTTTGTTACGTTACAGCCTTATTGTAAAATTGATAATAGTATTTTTCCCTCATCAATCCATACACAATACCCCATAATGACAAAGCAAAAACAGGTTTTTAAAAATGTTACAAATAAAAAATGGAAATATCACATTTGCGTAAGTATTCAGATCCTTTACTCGGTACAATGGCGTTGCCGTTTTACGGGCTCCTAACCAATTGTGCTATTTTGCTTGTTTTTTGCATTATTTGTAACTTATTTTGTAGTAATGTTTCTGTCACGGTCTCTTATGACCGAAAAGAGATTCTGGATATCAGAACAGCAATTACTCACCTCATACTGGACAAAGATTTTTTCTTAACAAGTAGGACTCAAAGGATTTACTTCAGACACCGGACAAGGCCCAAATCCCCATAATTTGCAGGAAGAAGAGAAGGAGATATAGGGGACCTAGGTCGGGGTGCCTTGTAAGGAACCGACGGCGAGTGGGTAATCCGCCTCTACCATCCATCCTATTAGCCAACGTGCAATCATTGGATAATAAACTGGATGAGCTCTCTAAACTGGACCGTTTTATCTCCATCTCTTCATTCAAAGACTCAATCATGGACATTCTCACTGATAGTTGTGGCTGCTTCGCGTGATGTATTGTTGTCTCAACCTTCTTGCTTTTTGTGCTGTTGTCTGTGCCCAATATTGTTTGTACCATGTTGTGTTGCTACCATGTTGTTGTCATGTTGTGTTGCTACCATGCTGTGTTTTCATGTGTTGCTGCTACGATATGTTGTTGTCTTAGGTCTCTCTTTATGTAGTGTTGTGGTGTCTCTCTTGTCGTGATGTGTGTTTTGTCCTATATTTTTATTCCCAGCCCCCATTCCGGCAGGAGGCCTTTAGCCTTCTGTTGGCCATCATTGTAAAAAATAATTTGTTGTTAACTGACTTGCCTAGTTAAATAAAGGTTCAATAAAATAATAATAAAAAAATCTAATAAAGACTATCCTACCAACGGGACATCAAAAACTGTATTATCTTCTGTTTCACCGATTCGTGGCTGAAGGACGACATGGATAACATACAGCATTGGCAAGATAGAACAGCTGCATCCGATAGGACAAGACTGTGTCTATTTGTCAATAACAGCTGGTGCACAAAATCTAATATTAAGGAAGTCTCTAGGTTTTAAGAGTATCTCACATTATTTACCAATAGAGTTTTCATCTATATTCTTCGTAGCTGTTTATTTACCACCACAAACTGATGCTGGCACTAAGACCGCACTCAATGAGTTGTATACGGCCATAACCAAACAAGAAAATGCTCATCCAGAGGCGGCTCTCCTAGTAGCCGGGGACTTTTACCTAATTTCTACTGTGCAACCAAAGGGAAAAAAAACTCTAGACCACCTTTACTCCACACACAGAGACGTGTACAAAGCTCTCCCTCGCCCTCCATTTGGCAAATCTGACCATAATTCTATCCCCCTGATTCCTGCTTACAAACAAAAACTAAAGCAGGAAGCACCAGTGACTCGGTCAATAAAGAAGTGGTCAGATGACGCAGATGCTAAGTTACAGGACTGTTTTGCTAGCACAGACTGCAATATGTTCTGGAATTCTTCCGATGGCATTGAGGAGTACACTACATCAGTCACTGGCAAGTGCATCGATGACGTTGTCCCCACAATGACTGCACGTACATACCCCAACCAGAAGCGATGGATTACAGGCAACATCCGCACTGAGCTAAAGGGTAAAGCTACCGCTTTCAAGGACTCTAATCGGGACACTTATAAGAAATCCCGCTATGCCTTCTGACGAACCATCAAACAAACAAAGTGTCAATACAGGACTAAGATTGAATGCTACTACACCGGCTCCGACGCTCGTTGGATGTGGCAGGGCTGGCAAACTATTACAGACTACAAAGGGATGCACAGCCGAGAGCTGCCAAGTGACACGAGGCTACTAGATGAGCTAAATAACTTTTATGCGCACCTCGAGGCAAGCAACACTGAAGCATGCATGAGAGCACCAGCTGTTCCTGACGACTGTGTGATCAATGATCACACTCTCCACAGCCGATGTGAGTAAGACCTTTAAACAGGTCAATATTCACAAGGCCGCAGGGCCAAACGGATTGCCAGGACATGTTCTCTGACCATTCGCTGACCAACTGGCAAGTGCCTTTTCATTTTCAACCTGTCTCGGACTGAGTCTGTAATACCAACATGTTTCAAGCAGACCACCATAGTCCCTCTGCCCAAGAACACCAAGGTAACCTGCCTAAATTACTACCGACCCATAGCACTCAGGTCTGTAGTCATGAAGTGCTTTGAAAGGCTGGTCATGGCTCACATCAACACCATTATCCCAGAAACCCTAGTCCCATTCCAATTTTCATACCGCCCCAACAGATGACGCAATCTCTATTGCACTCAACACTGCCTTTTCCCACCTGGACAAAAGGAACACCTGTGTGAGAATACTATTCATTGACTACAGCTCAGCGTTCAACACCATAGTGCCCTCAAAGCTCATCGATAAGCTAAGGACCCTGGGACTAAACACCTTCCTCTGCAACTGGATCCTGGACTTCCTGACGGGCCTCCCCTAACTGGTAAGGGTAGGTAACAACACACCCGCCAAGCTGATCCTCAACACTGGGGCCCCTCAGGGGTGTGTACTTAGTCCCCTCCTGTACTCCCTGTTCACCCATGACTGCGTGGCCAAACACGACTCCAACACCATCATTAAGTTCGCTGATGACACGACAGTGGTAGGCCTGATCACGACAACGATGAGACGGCCTATAGGGAGGAGGTCAGAGAACTTGCAGTGTGGTGCCAGGACAACAACCTCTCCCTCAATGTGAGCAAGACAAAGTTGATGATCGTGGACTACAGGAAATGGCGGGCCTAACAGGCCCCCATTAACATCGATGGGGCTGTAGTGGAACGGGTCGAGAGTTTCAAGTTCCTTGGTGTCCACATCACCCACGAACTATCATGGTCCAAACACTCGAAGACAGTCGTGAAGAGTGCATGACAAAACATATTCCACCTCAGGAGACTGAAAAGATTTGGCATGGGTCCCCAGATCCTCAAAAGGTTCTACAGTTGCACCATCGAGAGCATCCTGACCGGTTGCATCACCGCCTGGTATGGAAACTGCTCGGCATCTGACCGTAAGGCGCTACAGAGGGTAATGCGAACGGCCCAGTACATTACTGGGGCCAAGCTTCCTGCCATCCAGGAATAATACAATAAGAGGAAAGCCCATTAAATTGTCGGAGACTCCAGTCACCCAAGTCATAGACTGTTTTCTCTGCTACCGCACGGCAAGCGGTACCGGAATGCCAAGTCTAGGACCAAAAGGCTCCTCAACAGCTTCTACTCCCAAGCCATAAGACTGCTGAACATTAATCAAATCGCCCCCGGGCAATTTACATTGACCCCCCCCCCCCCTCTCTTTTGTACGCTGCTGCTACTTGCTGTTTATTATCTATGCATAGTCACTTCACCCCCACCTACATGTACAAATTACCTCAAATAACCTGTACCCCCTCACACTGACTCGGTACCGGTGCCCCCTGTATATAGCCTCGTTATTGTTATTCTTATTGTGTTACTTTTTATTATTACTTTTTATTTTAGTCTACTTGGTAAATATTTTCTTAACTCTTCTTGAACTGCACTGCTGTTTGGGCTCAAGGGGCAGTATTGAGTAGCCAGATAAAAGGTGCCCATTTCAAAAAGGCCTCGTACTCAATTCTTGCTCGTACAATATGCATATTATTATTACTATTGGATAGAAAACACTCTCTAGTTTCTAAAACCGTTTGAATTATATCTGTGGGTGAAACAGAACTGGACTTAGAGCAATTTTCCTATGTGTATGTCAGAATGCAGAATTTTGCTGGCTGTTCTGAGACCTGTGTATTAATTTGCCTGTCCTCTATTGGTTGAGATGCACTGCATACGCCTACCCCTGGGTGTCAGCGAATAGGGAGACTTGAAATGGAGTTTCTACGTAGTTCCCGAAGGTTATAAATTGCTTGGAACCGAAGTGTCCCATCTTTCCACTCTTCGCTCTGACGCAGGGAGGGTCTTGGCATGTCATGTTAGAAGCTCCTGTTTTAGCTCCTAGATATATCCGGCTCTGTTTTTATTCGATATAGGTGTTAAAGACATCATAATGTTGTTATTTTAAACCGAATTATATCAGTTTATGTCAGCATATTGCGATTTTCTGGTATTTATTTTCGTGACGTTGTAGGAAGTTGGATATCTCTGGCCCACAGGGCTATTGTTTACTGCTAATTGCAACATTGAAGACGACGTTCTCCAACCTAGCAACGATTCTTTTGGACAAAGGACACCTTTCCCAAGATTCTGATGGGAGTTCATCAAAAAGTAAGAACTATTTATGCTGATAATTCATTGTTCTGTTGGAAAAAGTAAAATGCATAAGACGCCATTACTTGCAGTGTAGCCTTGCTTTATCGCACCCTGTATTGCGCAGTAACGTTAATTTTAAAAATGTAATTCAGCGATTGCATTAAGAACTAATTTGTCTTTCAATTGCTGTCCAACCTGTATTTTTTTAGTCAAGTTTATGAATAGTTTTCGATAAGAATAGGTGCCTTTCCAAGATGGCGCCGGACAGATTGCTTGAGATTTTGGACACTATTCTCATTGTATAAGCACGATTTGTGCCACTAAATATGCACATTTTCGAACAAACTCTATATGCATTGTGTAATATGATGTTACAGGACTGTCATCTGAAGAATTCTGAAAAGGTTGGTGAAAAAATTTATATATTTTGGTGGTTTATACGTTATCGCTATTTTTGCCTTGAATCAATGCTGTTGTTATGTTTGCTATTGTGGTAAGCTAATATAACGCTATATTGTGTTTTCGCTGTAAAACACTTGATAAATCGGAAATATTGTCTGGAATCACAAGATGCCTGTCTTTCAATTGCTGTACACTATGTATTTTTCAGAAATGTTTTATGATGAGTATTTAGTTATTTGGCGTTGGTTTCTGTAATTTTTCTGTCTGCTTTCGGTGCAATTTCTGACTGTAGCTGCAATGTAAACTATGATTTATACCTGAAATATGCACATTTTTCTAACAACACATATGCTATACAATAAATATGTTATCAGACTGTCATCTGATGAAGTTGTTTCTTGGTTAGTGGCTATTTATATCTTTATTTTGGTCGAATTTGTGATAGCTACTGATGGAGTAAAAAACTGATGGAGTAAAAAATGTGGTGTCTTTTGCTAACGTGGTTAGCTAATAGATTTACATATTGTGTCTTCCCTGTAAAACATTTTAAAAATCAGACATGTTGGCTGGATTCACAAGATGTGTACCTTTCATATGCTGTATTGGACTTGTTAATGTGTGAAAGTTAAATATTTAAAAAATATATATATTTTGAATTTCGCGCCCTGCACCTGAGCTGGCTGTTGTCATAAGTGTACCGACGTCGGGCTTGCAGCCAGAAGAAGTTAAGGGCTTGTAAGCATTTCACGGTAAAGTCTACACTTGTTGTATTCGGCGCATGTGACAGATAAAGTTTGATTTGATTTGACACAATCTTGTCTCGGAGCTCTACGGACATTTCCTTTGACCTCATGGCTTGGTTTTTGCTCTGACATACACTTTCAACTGTGGGACCTTATATAGACAGGTGTGTGCCTTTCCAAATCATGTCCAGTCAATTTAATTTACCACAGGTGGACTCCATTCAAGTTGAAGAAATAGCTCAAGGATGATCAATGGAAACAGGATGCACCTGAGCTCAACTTCAAGTCTCACAGCAAAGGGTCTGAATACTTATGTAAATTAGGTATATGTTGATTATTAATACATTTGCACAAAAAAAACCTAAAAAACAGGTTTTGCTTTGTCATTATGGGGTATTGTGTGTGGATTGATGAGGAATTGTTTTTATTTAATCAATTTTAGAATATGGCTGTAACATCAAAATGTGGAAAATGTCAATGGGTCTGAATAAATCAAATCAAGTTTATTTTATATAGCCCTTCGTACATCAGCTAATATCTCGAAGTGCTGTACAGAAACCCAGCCTAAAACCCCAAACAGCAAGCAATGCAGGTGTAGAAGCAGAACACTTTCCAAATGCACTGTATACACAAAAGTATGTGGGCACCCCTTCAAATTAGTGGATTCGGCTATGTCAGCCACACCCATGGCTGACAGGAGTATAAAATTGAGCACACAGCTATGCAATCTCAATAGACAAACATTGGCAGTAGAATGGCCTTACTGAAGAGCTTAGTTACTTTCAACATGGCACCGTCATAGGATACCACCTTGCCAAGTCAGTTCGTCAGATTTCAGCACAATAATATCGGGAGCTTCATGAAATTGGTTTCCATGTCCGAGCAGCCACAAACAAGCCTAAGATCACCATGCGCAATGCCAATCTTCGGCTGGAGTGGTGTAAAAAAAAAAAAAACGTGTAAATTTCGCCACCATTGGATTCTGGAGCAGTGGAAACGGGTCTTCCGGAGTGATTAATCATGCTTCACCATCTGGCAGTTCGACGGATTAATCTGGGTTTGGCGGATGCCAGGAGAACGCTACCTGCCCCAATGTATAGTGCCAACTGCAAAGTTTGGTAGAGGAGTATAATGGTTTTGGGCTGGTTTTCATGGTTCAGGCTGGGCCTTTTAGTTTCAGTGAAGGGAAATGTTAACGCTACAGCATACAACAACATTCTAGACGATTCTGTGCTTCCAATATTGTGGCAACAGTTTGGGGAAGGCCCTTTCCTGTTTCAGCATGACAATGCCCCCGTGCACAAAGTGAGTCCATACAGAAATGGTTTGTCGAGATCGGTGTGGAAGAACTTGACTGGCCTGCACAGAGCCCTGACCTCAACCCCATCAAACACTTTTGGGATGAATTGGAACGCCGACTGCGAGCCAGGCCTAATCGCCCAACATCAGTGCCCGACCTCACTAATGTTCTTGTGGCTGAAGGGAAGCAAGTACCCGCAGCAATGTTCCAACATCTAGTGGAAATCCTTCCCAGAAAAGTGGAGGCTGATATAGCAGCAAAGGGGGACCAACTCCATATGAATGCCAATGATTTTGGAATGAGATGTTCAACGAGCAGGTGTCCACAAACACTACATGACTGAAAGTATGTACCATATAGGAGGAAAATAAATACCTGAGGGAGTGACAGGGGCCTTTGGCTCTTCTGCTACAAATAGCATCTCTGGAGGGGGTGCTATCTGAAATTACTTCTCATTTCCTGTTACTGGCTAATTAATCATTTGCAGACATGAAATCAAGATTTAAAGGATTATGGTCCACAAGCTAATATTGGGGCTGATTTAATAGTGTTACTTCAGTTTCGGTCATTTAAGAGTCATAAAGGTGGACTCAGGGACCATGTCTTGGTTATGATGTATGGTCTGAGACAGCTATGCTATGGCATATTAAAGAAATAGTTATGCTTAAGGTCTATTTTAAATGTCTTCTTGGGTCATACGCCTGCAATAAGTACATTTCCTTCAAGCTCTGTTTTGGTAATACTGGTAAGACAACCACATTTAGATTCAGTGTGACAGAAAATGTTGCTACTGAGTTTGAGTTTGAGTTGAGTTTATTTTATTTTTACAGGGACAGTGCACATTAACCAACGTTTCAGTAAAAGTGACGGTTTTAGCCAGCCGGCTAATTTTCAACCGCAGTCCCTGGGCAGGTTTGACACCTACTGATGCAACTAAAGTTAAAGTTTAAAATAAGTGAAAAACACGTCAATACAAATGTAAGCCTTTAACTTGAGTTTTGGCCAGAGTAGTTGCTGCAGCTCTGTTTTATGTTCACACGTTCAGACTGCACATTCATTATTCTACATGGAACAGATTTAGTCTACTCTGAGAAAAAGCATTGAAAAGTCATCACACTGTCTAATAAACTGAATTAAACCCCCGTTTCTTTGTTTTCAAATCTCCCACCCTGTGTTTATGCAATTTACCACCCTGCACCAGGCTTAATCTTTAACAGCAAAGCAACCTGCTCGGTGCCATTATTACACTTTAATATAGCCCTGCTCCTGCAACTCATCCAGAAAGCTAAAGCCAGGCGAGCTCATTGTGCTGCCAGTGCCACTTATATCAGGCCTGCTTTATGTGCTCCTCCTCCTCCTTACTCCCCCCTACCCATGAGCCAATGCAAATGACAGTAACAGCTTGGACGTGACAGTAATTGCAAGTGGTGCGAGCTCTGCTCCATGGCCAGGCATGAAGGCAGATGAAGGCCGGGAGGAGTGCTGCCAGGCCTCTTTGAGGACACTGTGTCTCCCGTATGCACGAGTAGACAGTGGAAAGAGAGGAAGCTCACAACCAGTTGCTCATCTGCCTGCAAGTCCCATGGTGCACTCCCACTCCCTCTATGTACTTAACGAAAGGAAAGCAGTAGGCTGGGCTCCTTCTTTCATGGTCTTGTTTACTCCATCACACAGTTGGACACCAATACTGCCTGGATGAGATATTGGCCATCTCATTGATCATAGCACCAATACACTGAACAGGCCATTCAACAACATTTAGAAGTAATAGCAGCTTTTCAACAATGAGAGTGAGGATAGTGAAATACATTCTTATGCAAAGCTGGCATACCACAAGTGCCATTAACTTGACTGAGGAACACATAACAAATCTTGTGTTGGGAAAACCACCTCTTTTTCATGTGTCATCAATGCAATAAGGCAATGTTTCACCACAGTTCCTTGATAGTAGTGCAACATTCTGGTTATATTAGCCAGTTGACTCTTTAGTACTACTGAAACGATATCCATTAGATCTAAAAACATAATTCATAACCATTTACATACATATTCATACATGTAGTATTATGAAACTTTGAAAGGAAATGTAAAAAATCTGTCCTACAGAGTTCGGGAGTTATATTAGTGGGGTTGAATGAGATTACAGAGATATCTATCATAACTGGCTATTACATGTCTCCATATCTTTGATCAGGGACTTCAGAAGAGTTTGGAGAACCGTCTCTGTTCCTGTTGGTGTCTGAGGGGAAGAATGAATCACGGATATCTCAGAGGAGTAGAAAGACAACAACCACATGATTCAAAACAAACAGTCACCAATGCATCTGAAAAAGCCCACCAACATCTAAATGAGTCGGTGGTGGATCAGATAAGGCAGCTTCAGTGAGTCCGTTACGTTCTGCATGTGTTCACCATGACCAGATATTAAGCAGTTGTGACTGAGTAAGAGGAAACAGCAAGAGGTCAAACTTATAATCCACTGAGCTCCCCCTGTGTCACTGTCACACAGCCATTGCGTCTGGTTTGGTGTTATGCTTTTCATGTGATTTGATGTTACCTGAAAGCTCGCCTAAGATAGAGGCATATTCTAACCAATCACTTCACCACTAGGAATGTTCCTGAAATGACTCCATTTAATTTGCTATTCCTCAGATTCAGTGTGATACGGCTGGCATATGGTCTTAATTTGGTGGATGATTAGTGGACAGATAACAGGGATTGAGCCCAGCAGAGTGTGGATGTGTCCCAAATGGCAGCATATAGGGCACTGGTAAGTGAATATGGTGCAATTTGAGATAAAAAAGAGTGTCTTGTCATCATGGCAGATCTGAACCCCCCTGATTACACCTTGAGCCTCCCCTTTACAGCTTAACTTAGCCTCGCACAGCCTCGCTCAGCCTCTCAATCTCGCTCAGCCTCGCTCAGCCTCTCATACTTGGTATTCCAGGAACTAGAGAGGGAAAGGCTCAGATTACTGTGAAGGGGAGAGATCTGACCACACAACATGAGATGGGAGGAGGAAAAGGAGGAGAGGAGAGGAGGAGAGAACTGGGTCGCTGAGTCTTATCCTTTCTGCTTCATTTGCATTGGGAGTGTTTGAGGGATGATACCTCAACTTAACCTCTGCCATAGTCCTGCTTTGCTCGGATTCTTGATTAAACACTCATATTTACTACCTGCTTACAGAGCACTGACTGTATTCTTAGATGAATGTGAGTAGAGATGAACTGGGAGTAGTTCTCTACCTGTTATGCATGTTATTATCACCTGCAGCATCCCTGACAACTATTAAACTGCAGACAAAAGAACAGCTGCAAACAAAGATGTTAAACAAATATGAATGGACCAGAATGGCTTCATACAGACATTAATACATTAGATACAATACAGTAGACACCACTGTCTGTGGCCTTGTGCTCAAAGCATTTCATTACTAATGATTAAACCACAATTTATTGACAAGTCAAAAAACATATTATACTAATTATTAAAGAAAAGTCATTTTTTATATTCAACCAGTGATCTAATCATAGTAGACACTATTTATTTCATTATCCAAGGCAAATAAGTTGAGATACAATTTGTCCTGAAAGTGATTACATGGAATCTAGCAAATGTATAAAAACATGAACTTATTTATATTTAATTCAGCTATCCCCATACAAAAATATATTACATTGTCATTACTTTTATTTGACATGAAAGGATATTTCAGTAAAACATACATTCCTTGACAATGCCTAGTTAAAAATGGAAGCATTTCTTATGACACAAACCCATCAAAAAGTCCTACGGTGCAAGGAAATATGCAGAGGCATCCATAAAGCATGGCTATTGCAGACGTTGCTTGTTAGCAGAAGGGGCGGGTGTGTGTGTGTGGCAGGGTGTGAGTGTGTGTACAGGGTGGGGTGTGTGCACTAGCTAAGCTCAGCTCAGCTCACAAGCTGGCTAATTAGCATTGCCCTCTCATTCCCTTTGAGCAGGGGAGGACAAGTGGGAGACATCATATTTCTTTGTTAGAAGCATTGTGTGTCCCCTCTGACCACAGAAACCAGAGGAGTTCTGACCACAGGGGGTCACAGAGTAGACAGCGTAATCCACCATCCCCACCAGCCCCCCGTGGGAATGGCCACCAGCTAGTTCTCCCTTCCCTTCCCTAACCAACGCCCTCAGCTCAGACAACACTACTGGCATCACATACACCTATTGGATCATCATTTACTTTAAGCAATAGTTACTGTGCAGTGACATTTTCAGGCTACATGTCTGGTCCCGACTCCAGTCAGAAGACAGATGTTATGGAGGAAACAGGTACATATTGCAGAACTCTTTGAAGCACACTCTGACTCTGGCTGGTTGCATTCTGAAGACACAGCAGAGATGATTCAACTGGATCCTCTGGTGTACTACGGCTTTAATTAATAGGCTCATATTACATATTATTTAGACAGTTTTAATTGCCTTCACATCTCTCCTATATTTGGGGTTTATTAGCAAAAAATGAGCCCTGGTCTATTTGGGCTTTGTCAAAGTAGCAGAACAGGCCATTTTAATAATTGGTCATGCACCGGTGGCCTTGATGGAAAAGTTTGTTGTTTTCGTGTGTGTGTTTTTTTTTGTAGCTGGAACAGCTGTTTCCCAACTATCAGTGATCTCCATAAGGCTGCCTCTGAAGGCCTGTGATGATGCACTCCCTCCTGAACAAAAGAGCTCGCTTCCACACTGTGAAAAGTTTCCCCGGGTAAGGGAACAACAGACTGCAACTGTTCAAGTCAATTCGCAGTGGCTCGGAAAAGAAGGCGTGGGGAGGGTTGCAAACAGTCTGGGCTACTCACCAGATATCAAGCTCTGGTCTCCATGGCAGATATCACATGGGTATAGGCATCCCGTCTCTCTTGCAGTCAGTCAGTCACAGCTCTGAGAGTAGAACGACACCCACTGGCATTAGAGAGAAACACCTAGAGGCCTGGGAACACAAGATACCATCTCTGGTTAAAACAGTGTTACATTGTAACTGAGGCTAAACTAAGTTGATGCTCAGAGCCATGGGAACTTTCCCTGGCTGGTTGAACACATTGTTTGAGGTTGTTCATCTGGCCACTCAATATTCTTAGAAAAAAAGACAGAACTCCCAAATATAAGCAATGAGACATTCATCATTTAATTGGCTGATATCTACTCCTTTTAAACTTGGCAGCTTTGGTGAGATATGAGCACTGATCTGATTGTAAGACAACGGAAGAAAGAAACACAAACAGCAGGAAATATATGGGAGAAAAGTGAGTTGGAGACACAATGACTATGGCTGTGTATCCCATCATGAATATTTCATTGCATTATTGTAGCTGACGAAGAACAAAGTGTAAAGAGGGGCATTATGAAACATTTATCATGTTTTGACAAGAGCTTTGGAATCTATCTATCCCTGTGCTACAAAACACACCGGATTCTTCTTCTTTCCTGATGACGTTTTTAAAAGAGAACAGAGGTGATTAACTTTATTGGCTTTATACCCACAAACTGTAGCAAATTTCCCCTTATGATAAATCACCAGACTCCACGAGAACGTACACCTGTGCTGAAGACTAGTTTAGGATACCATTTATTTGCTAGAAACCAATAAAAAAACTTCAGAGGTATTGCCAAGTTCGTAAGTCTTCGGTTTTCTCACTTGTCTCTAAAATTTAAACCACCTACTGCACATAACATGTCCCAAGTCCGGCAGCAGAGGAGGTTGCATGCAATGCTACATAGATTACCATATTACTGTCATTCGTCTGCACAGAGCCCCTCATGCATGAAAACAGAATTCTCTACTCAGGTTTGCCATCTATTTGTATTTAGAATGGGGTTTGAGGGTTGTCCTCTCAAGCTATAATTTCATCCAATGAAGTATTTATGATGGACGCTTTTTGTTAGTGTTAAGTTCAGTCCCACCTTCTGTAATCCAATTCCAATTCTTAGAGACTTTGCATCACATAGGAGAGAAGGTTACAAGGAAACAATGGAAGACTGACTGTGGGTGCCCGCAAATGACCTTATCTGTCATTATTGAGCAAGCAATTAGTACAGTAAACAATCGGAGGGTGATTCATAATCATACCCTCATGCATATTATCTATTATATTATCTGCATCTGGCAGCCATTGTTTCAAGTCTGCCTTCTAATCTACAGCTTACTTATCCTGTGTAACATTACAGGGGTGTGACAAGTACAGTACTTGACTGGTGTATGAAGTTGACATTTTGTTTTCTAACATGTCCTTGGATTTTCCACAATGGGCTCAACAACAGATTTCCCTGTTTTATCGCTGTCTCTCAGCCACCCCATCACCTGGCTCACACTGATAAGTCCTGTAGGGTCAGGTAAAGACAAGCCCTCCTGTCTGTCTTTCTCTCCATTCACCCTCTCCTAGTCTCCTTCACTATATCAAAGCAATTCCTTTTTCATCCTTCAGATGTTCACCTTCTTTCTACACGCAGTTCCCTCCTATGAAGTAGAAAGATAAATAATCCTTCAATGGTGGGCTACGTTTGGCCAATGGACAGATTCTGTCAAGTAATTATCCATCACTGTGCTTCTTCTCCTTTGGACTGAGACAGTCAGATGTTAGAAAGGCAGTCCTTTCCCTTTTTTCTCCTCATCTGCCAACCCTCCTACTAAGAGTGCTGCGGACTTGTCTCACACTGTTACGTTCTGTCCATCAACCACTCTGAACCATGTATAGGAGTGTCGTGGAAACAGGGACAGACAGTTCAGATCAGAATATGAACAGATGAGGAAGCATCACTTCACTGACCACACTCGGTCTCGGTCTCTGACCACATAACATCTCGTTATTTGTTATTTTATTTTATTGTATTACTTTTTCTTTTTGACTTTATTTATTTAGTAAATATTTTCTTAACTCAGTATCTTGAACTGCATTATTGGTTAAGGGCTCGTAAGTAACCATTACACGGTAAAGTCTACACCTGTTGTATTCGGCACGTGACAAATAACATTTGATGTGATTTGAGTTTTGCACTGTCTATTATCCTGATCAGGAAATCTTTAAGCCAACTTTTAAAACTTTAAAAAGGATTTAGGCTTAATGTAAATAATGTAAAATATGCTGTATGTTGATGATTCATTTATTTGCATAAAAATGGGTATGCTTCCTCCAAACAAACCCTGCTGAAAGGCATCTATACTACAATTGGGAAATCTACATATACAATAAAGGCCTGTCTTAGTTATTCTGCCTCACAGTAGCTCCTGCTTCCGTTTCTGGCAGAGAGAAAACAGACAAACTGTTGGGATGACAGTGGATTTTAATCCACTGGGATATTGTCTCTTCCTAAAGAAGGTAAAACTAAAAGGCCTCAGGTGATAGTCTGTCAGATCCTGCCGATCTCATTTAAGGACAAAAAAACTGCTTTCAAGCCCAAATCAATTATAGATATTTTTACCAAATACATACTGTACATAGCCTACACACTGTAGGGAGCCTATATTCTCCATCTCTCTAAACTGCACCATCCAGGTATCGACAGAACAACCCCTTAGCTTGCCATGAGGTAAAATAGGACCCTGGCCTCATATAGTCTTTCATGATATGGCAAATCAATTTCTAAATAACCAAGTGAGGCACATTCTGTGTATTCATCACAGAATTGAATTATTCTTAAATTGCCTCAGTGGGGTAAAAGGTCAGATTTTGGTGTCAGATTGGTAGTCGCTATGACGAGACAGAGAAAATAAAGGAGTAACTCTGCAAATTTCCGCCACGAAAATTGAACATTCTACCACAAGTCAAGTGACGTGAGTAGTCGAAGATGCTAGCTTGCAAGAGCGAGGGCAACGAGTCGCAGCAGCGAGTGTCAGCAGCGAGAGCGAGGCTGCATTGGAATCTGTTGACGAGCAACATACTGTGAAGTAAGAGAAATTGACACTGTTCCTGTTCTCCGTCATGGATAGGCTTAGTCCTCCTACTCCTATGCTGAAAAAATATATATAACTTTTTTTAAGGAAAACAATTTTTGGGGAAAGAAATGTGTGTTATTGAAAATTGCATGTTATGCAGGTTGAGTAAACAAATGTGATGTGACATGTGTAGTTACATAGAAAAGTAGTTTTCTTTTAAAGGAAAGAAGATGTGTTCTTATGTGTTAATAACATTTAGACTACGTTATCCAGCAGGCTATGCGGGTGCGGGAGATGGTTAAAGAATGCCTTGCATGGCTAAACATGGAGTTTTCTAGCTGAAGTATATGTTCATTAAAAGTAGTTAAACCTACGCGCCGGTTTGTCATTATATAATGAACAAACATAACAGTGAGAATGTCATATTTTAGCAGGTGTTTCCCTCCTCACCTGCCCCTAACTGCCTGAAATGAAGACAAGCTATAAAGCAGCAGCTCCAGCTGTAACAAGCTCCTGAAAGGACACTCTCAAAGTCAGGATGACTCAGCACTGGACACAATGAGCCATTTGATCAGGGAACAGTGGGAATGGTATTATGGTATAGAGTGACAGATAGTTGTAGCAAAGATAAAGTCAAGCTTAACCACAATGTAACAATAACACCTTTTTCCAAGGGGCAGCTACTACTTGTTCAGGCTTTAATACCTTACTGTACAGAACTTTGAATTAATGCAGTGGTGTAAAGTACAAATACTTTAAAGTACAACTTAAGTAGTTTTCTGGGGTATCTGTAATTTACTATTTATATTTTTAAGAACTTTTACTTCACTATATGCCAAATGAAAATAATGTACTTTTTACTCCATACATTTTCTCTGACACCCAAAAGTACTCATTACATTTTGAATGTTTAGCAGGACAGGAAAATGGCCCATTCACACACTTATCAAGATAACGTTCTTGGTCATTTCTACTGCCTCTGATCTAGCGGACTCACTAAACACAAAGTATGTCTGAGTGTGCCTATGGGTATCCGTAAATTAAAAATTTTTAAATTAAATTGTACTGTCTGGTTTGCTAAGTATAAGGAATTTGAAATTATTTATAGTTTTACTTTTGATAATTAAGTATATTTAAGCAATTACATTTACTTTTGGTACTTAAGCATATTTAAAACCAAATACTTTTAGATTTTTAATCAAGAAATATTTTACTGGATGACTTTCACTTGAGTCATTTCCTATTAAGGTACTGTATCTTTACTTTTACTCAAGTATGACATACAGTGCATTCGGAAAGTACTCCTTCACTTTTTTTCACTTTTTCAATTTAAAAAAAAACTTTACAGCCTTATTCTAAATGTATTAAATCTTTTTTTTCACTCGTGAATCTACACACAATAGCCTGTAATGACAAAGCAAAAACAGCTTTTTAGAAATGTTTGCAAATGTATTAAAAATGTAAAACTGAAATATCACATTTACATAAGTATTCAGACCCTTTAATCAGTACTGTGTTGAAGCACCTTTGGCAAAGTTTACAGACTCTTAGGTCTTCTTAGGAATGAAGTTTACAGACTCTTAGGTCTTCTTAGAAGACTCTCAAGTCTTCTTAGGAATGACGCTACAGGCTTGTCACACGATCAGGTTCAAGTTCTGGGCTCTGGCTGGGCAACTCAAGGACATTCAGAGACTTGTAGCCACTCCTGCGTTGTCTTGGCTGTGTGCTTAGGGTTGGTTTCCTGTTGGAAGGTGAACCTTCGCTCTGGAGGAGGTCTTCATCAAGGGTCTTTCTGTACTTTGCTCCGTTCATCTGTCCTTGATCCTGACTAGTCTCGTAGTCCCTGCCGCTGAAAAACATCCCCACAGCATGATACTGCCACCTCCATGCTTCACCGTAGGGATGGTGCCAGTTTTCCTCCAGACGTGACGTTTGGCATTCAGGCCAAAGAGTTGAATCTTGGTTTCATCAGACCAGAGAATCTTGTTTCTCGTGGTCAGAGTCTTTAGGTGCCTTTTGGCAAACTCCAAGCAGGCTGTCATGTGCCTTTTACTGAGGAATGCCACTCTAACCTTCCCCGGATCTGTGCCACAACACAATCCTGTCTCGGAGCTCTACAGACAATTCCTTCAACCTCATGGCTTGGTTTTTGTTCTGACATGAACTGTCAACTGTGAAACCTTATGGGTGTGTGCCTTTCCAAATCATGTCCAATCAATTGATTTTACAACAGGTGGACTCCAATCAAGTTGTAGAAATATCTCAAGAATGATCAATGGAAACAGGATGCACCTGAGCTCAATTTCGAGTCTCATAGAAAAGGGTCTGAATACCAATGTAAATAAGTTTATATATATATATATATATATACATTTACAAACAGTTTTAAAAACCACATTTTCCTTTGTCATTATGGGGTATTGTGTGTAGATCGATGAGAAAAATAAATAATTGTATTAATTTTAGAATAAGGCTGTAACGTAACATGTGGAAAAAGTCAAGGGGTCTGTATAATTTCCGAATGCACTGTATGGGCACTTTTTCCACCACTGGATTAACGTTGGGACATCGCAGCATCAGAAACACAGGCAGGACATCAATCAAATTAAGTATTCAATGATTTTCTGCAACATAATATGACCTCTATCAAATTTGTATTGCGTCTAACAAATAGGTTGTTAGTAACATTAATGCTCCCAATCTGTCAGGATTTCGAGAGGATGCCACTGAAATTAATCTGTTTAGATACTTGAAATCTGTTTCAAAGTCGGTCCCTCTCATTTGAAGTTAATTACATTATTCCATGGCAGGCACGATCATGTCTTCCTGACGACTTACAAAGTGCTAAGTGTTTGATGTCATACAGAATGCTTGGTGTAAGCTGGAAGACAAACAACCTCCGACCAGTAATGATTACTGAGGCCAAGCAGCCATTTTGGGTAGATGTTGTGCTGATAATCCACTATAGTTCCCCTCTAATGAGTCCCAATATGTATCTCAGAGGGGCATGGTGGTTGTCAGCCCAATCTTTATTTGAGGTGGGACTAGAATATGTTTTCATCTGAAATTGCTTGTAGGTGCAGTTTGATTGGTTAATAGCTTGTTGTATTAGCCTTGACCAAAGTTTGACATTAAAGGTCAAGTTAAAGCTAACGGCCAATGTGCTCCTTTAAGAGCCCTTAACGGAGGAAAGGAATTTTATAAAGTGCATCTCAATGACAATTTGGATTCTTAGTTATGGTTATATTGAGTTTAAATCGAAATTGTGTTATACTTGTGTATATGTGTGTGTCAGATTTGGCACACACAGAGAATGATGCCTGCTCTTCTTAATTTGAGTAGGTTTTGCATTTCTGGCCTTGGTGCCCTTGGAAGACTCCAGAGAATGATTCAAGCAGGCATCAGTGATATTTCTGCCAAAATCTTGTATACCTCTGCCAGTAGGGCATAGCTTGCATCCAACACAAACAGCCCAGCATTGAAACAATCCGAAGCAGCTGTTTAAATCATCTAATGAATCGTTACAGTAAATTAACTTCTCTGGGATATGTGGGACTCTAACGTCCCACTTGGCCAAAAGCCAGTAAAAATGCAGAGCGCCAAATTCAAATAAATTACTATAAAAATCTAACTTTCATGAAATCACACATGAAAGACACCAAATTAAAGCTACACTTGTTGTGAATCCAGCCAACATTTCTGATTTCAAAAAGGATTTACGGCAAAAGCACACCTTGCGATTATGTTAGGTCAGTACATAGCAACAGAAAAACACAGCCATTTTCCCAGCCAAAGTGAGGAGTAACAAAATGCAGAAATCAAGCTACATTTTCATGTAAGAACAAATTGCTTGAGCGGATTATATTTCACATTTACCTAATTCCCACAAGATGCTTTTGTAATTTTCTACAGATTATGTGTGTAATCTTTTCCACAGGCAGGTCTTTGACTGTTAAACGCAGGATGTGGTTAGTTCTACCAGTATCACAGTAATACCTGGCATATTGTGATTTGCAGGGAGATGCTCTTGCCAGATCAATAGGACAAAAAAGCATCTGAGGCATCTTGACATTTCAAACAAAATCGCAGGCCCTTAATTGGGTTTTCTCGGATCATTAGCGGAAAGACATTACAGGGGATTGTTAAACCACCAGAAGTACATGTGCTTGTGATTACATGCACAGATGTCAGAGAAAACATGCTCCAAATACTTCTGTTATGCTTCTGCAATAGTACCACAAGGTAGAATATTTAGTTGTTCCTAGTAAATACCACTGCACCGCATGAACCCTAACTAATATAGCTACTGAATTGGTCAAAATGGAGGTTTATTGTCCCCGCTCACAAAGAAATGTAGGGCCTCCTGGTTTGATATTAATATTCACATCACATTCCACCAACTCAGCAGAAATGTGCCAAACACCATAAATGCAAAATTGGTCAAAACGAAGAGTGGTATGAAATTTGATTTATTGTACAATTCTCATTTTCATGGCCCGATTGAATGAACGCGTGTGTCAATAAGAAGAATCAGAGGAGATCACCCAGAAAGAGGGAACTTTTTGTCATAAAGAACAGTCTTCTGTGATGTCCTCTGAGGCTTTATAATCTGGATTGTTGTCTGGATGTGTGGTCGGTTGCATCAGCATGCTTTCTGATCACAGTAATTGTATCAGACTTTCATATTCAATGCAGATATAATACTGTATTGGGGCAGTTTGGGGCAGTTCCTGATGGTAGGATAAGCTTTTACGACTCCCTTGCTTGGCCCATTGAGCTTTAACTTGAGGACGCAGCTATGCTCTATGATACTTAAGTGATTTTGTGGTTCAGTGACTCCTTATAATCATATGGCGTGGCACTTCTATTTCCAGGAACATTTATTTGTTACGGAGGGCTAATACATGCAACACAATTTAACCTGCGTCCATTTATTTTCTAATAATTTCATCAAGTGTAATATTATACAGTCCCTATAGTATAGCAGCCTATACTTTTAACTCCATCTTGTTTTTGGTCTTACACTCTACAGACTATGGTATACCTGCACTCCATAACATGGGTTTTATTTTACACACTAACAAAGGAATGGATTTCCTATCAACATTTAAATTAGGGTTTTCTTCATAAAAAGCTGTTGTGCTTTTTATGTTGCAAAAAGACATTGCCCCATGTTCACAAATTCATATATGGAGATTACCTGGATTAGTGAGACAACTATTAGCATTGACATAGTGTCGAACATATCCTGTTACATACCATCCTGAAGGGGTGAAAAAAGCTTCAGTTGACACCATCCCTGGTTAATCCCCTGGCAGGTATCAATGAAACAGAATGTTGAGTCCCAGGCAGCTCACAGACGACCAGACTGGTTGAGTGGGAAAGAAATGACTTTCAGTGTCTCTACATAAGGACATGCTATTTAAAGATGTTCCCCTCCACAGTAATCCTTCATAGTACTCTTTTACTGAACACTGTACTCTAACACAGAGCCTCCATCATAGCCCCAGCATTGCCAAATGAATGTGACAACTTCTGTAAACAAGGGCAGAGACTATCGACGAACCCTCCTTGCTAATGAAGCCAGATAAATCTCCCTGCTCTGCTCCCCGAGTCTCTGTGTGTAAACAATGTTAGAGCTGCTCCTGTGCTCTGTCAGACCTGTCACACTGACAGCCTGTGCTACTGCTCAAGACTAAATCATATGCACAACACCAACCAACCTAAGACAAGCTGGGTGCTGCTGCTGGGAAAATACAACAGCTTATCATTTCCTATCCTCATTGAAAAGGCAAAAAAAAGTCTGTTGCTGCTCTAGAATATTCATGGTTTGTGTAATTTGAAGTCCTGCACTTCTATATTTATAGAATTTTTTCAAAACACATTGGTTTTGTGTCTGTCAAGACAAGAAGAAGGATGAACACAGAGGAGATCAGAGTCTGCTCACTCCGATCTGATAATTAGCAATACACCAAAGCAGGAATAAAGGCAGCTAATCTTAAAAGTAGAAAGTAGAGCTAGCGCCAATCTGATTTCCCCTTTATCTGCTTGTTTTCCTCCCAAACACTAGCTCCCAAAATGGCACAGGATCAGGAGGGTTCTTTAGCAGCTGTATTACCTGTCTACAAGTTCGCAATCCAAACTAATATGGTTTCTTTTTTCCCCAGCTCACAATTGAATCTCTCTCAGTTAAACTCCTCTAGCTTCACATTTGACAAAGCTAGCTACACAACATGTGACATAAATATGAGATAGACATAAAAATAGTCGCATAAAAATTCACCATTACTGTAATTATTGGCACAACATGGTTTATGTGGCTCATATATAATGCAAGTACCTTCCCCAAAACAAAGTAAAAAACAAAAACAGATCCCCAGCACCCTCAGCGCTAACCCCCTGCCACTGAGAATTAATAATACAGTTCAAGACGCATTGGAAACTAGAATGAGTCCCCTAAGTGCCCATGTGGTCTAATTTGTCTGAGTAAAATTGAAATCACTGCTTAAATCTTACAGTGAAAAACTAACTTTGAAGATGTTGCAGTTCTCTGAGTTTAATTGGGTAGTAGCTTTCATGCACTTGACAGTCATTTCAAATTCCATTTCACTTCAACCCCCAACAAAATTCCCTAAGATGTTATTGAAACAGATGTGTCGGTTTAAGTGCCAAAAAAAGCAAAAAAAAATGTACAATACATTTTGTTTTCTTTCATAGCTCAGATTGTATAAAAGTGTCACGCCCTGACCGAAGATTGCTTTGTATGTTTCTATTTTTAGTTTGGTCAGGGTGTGATGTGGGTGGGTATTCTATGTTGTAGGTCTAGGTTTTCTATTTCTATATGTTTGGCCTGGTATGGTTCTCAATCAGAGGCAGCTGGCTATCGTTGTCTCTGATTGAGAGCCATACTTAGGTAGCCTGTTTTCCCACGTTTGTTTGTGGGTGGTTATTTTCTGGTTAGTGTTTGTTGCACCTGTCAGAACTGTTCGTTTCGTTGGTCGTTTTGTTCGTGTATTCATATTGATTAAAAGTATTATGGATACGTACCAAACTGCACTTTGGTCCTCCTCTCCTTCAGCCCGTGACGATCGTTACAAAAAGGTTGAAAACTTGGGCAGAGTTTAAAGTCTTACTACCACTGTACATGTTCCGTAGATGCAGCTGAGGCTTTCTACAGTACACCATATTATCCATTGTTTTTAAGTAACATAGAGTACAAGTGAGCATCCTGTTTATAAGAATTCATCCAGTAGTATCATCCCTCCTGATCCTATGCACTCAAGCACACTTATCTGTGAATGTATTATTGATATAGCTGGGAGATAACACTACACTGAGGTCTTACAGATCCATCTCGCTCAGAAAGGATGGAGCATCTCAGTAGGGAGCCTCAGTCTAAGTCCTCCATGTACATTTCAACAGCGGTAAACATATGTACCAGAGAGTGTGAAGTGGAACAAGTCACCTCCAGGAGGGTACAGTGGGCCTTTATGAAATGTTAAAGTGGGCCTCAAATATGCTCATTGTTTCTCGTGATCAAATAATACAGGAGGGCAGCTATAGAACATGTATTTTACTCTTTATCAAGCCTTCAGAGATTCCCTCCAACAGTGATGGAAAAATAAGTGCTTCATCAGAATGAAATTGTCACGTTCCTGACCTTATTTCCTTTATTTTGTCTTTGTTTAGTATGGTCAGGACGTGAGCTGGGTGGGCATTCTATGTTACGTGTTTCTATGTTTAGGTTCATTGTTAATTAGCCTGATATGGTTCTCAATCAGGGGCAGGTGTTTTACGTTTCCTCTGATTGAGAACCATATTAAGGTAGGCTGTTCACACCGTTTGTTTGTGGGTGATTGTTCCTGTGTTAGTGTTTATGCCACACGGGACTGTTTCGTTTGTGAGTTTGTTCCTGTTCGTGCGTTCTTCGTTGTCTGTAAGTTCTCATGTACAGGTCTGTTTACGTCGTTTTGTTGTTTTGTAATTCCTCAAGTGTTTTTCGTGTTCGTTTTTTCTTTAAATAAATCATTATGTCTTCATACCTCGCTGCATATTGGTCCGATCCTTGCTCCTCCTCAGACGAGGAGGAGAACGAACGTTACGGAAATGGGTTATGTCAAGTATCCAGAACAGATGTGGATGTTTTGGGGGTTATAATGTGTTTGCACCAGAGCCTCTGCACTTGATGGAAAGTGAAAGACTTGACAAGCTGTTTCATTCTCGTACTTTATGTGACTTGACATGCATATTTTCTCAGATTTTAACAACTGTTATCCCTATGTGATTTGGATAGTGAGGAAATATACACTCAGGGGCCAGTTTATTAGGTACACTCATCTAGTACAGGGTCGGAACCCCTTTGCCACAGAACAGCCTGAATTCTTTGGGGAATGGTTTCTACAAGGTGTGGCGTTCAAACTTTGCTCAATTGGTATCAAGGGACATAACGTGTGACAGGAAAACATTCCCCACACTATTGTAACGTTCACCCTGTTTCACAGCAATAACATCTTCATAAAACACTTTCAAACTATAGAAAACTGAAAATAACTAAGTTACAGAGAAACTGAAGCTTTAGAATTTCTTAGTACTCCTTAAGTATGTAATTGGATCAAAAATAATCACCCAGAAATATTATAGTACAAACTCTAAATTTTTTTGTACAACATTCAGGCCCAGACAACAAAAACAATGAGTCCATAACTTTTCACAATGAGTCCGTAACTAAAACACCCAATAATTGTCCGTTCATCCGTTCACCCAAATCCGAAAGAAATCTGATCCATCCATGACACGGTGATAAGAGCCAAAACTCAAAGTCATAAAACTCCAACAAAAAAACAAACTTCCACAGCCTTAAAAAAAGTAAAGAAATATCGGCGTGGCAACAAAAACAACACGGAACAAAGATTGAGCTCATCGCGACGTAAGTGATCCTCCTTTGCACCGATGACTTCAATCAATTCAACAACTGCCCGTAAAATCCAAGAGGATTTTGGGTATACTCCACTGGTTAGAGATGCACGTTGGAACAGGTACACATAACACGTATTTCAGACACATATCAGCGATCTAAACCAACACTTTAAATAACAATTTCTCTACAAATGATCCTTGCGAACCTAGGTCCCAAACAGACTCCTCAGGAGCGGCATTACTCTCCTTTTCCCTGGTGAAAAACGAATTATCACCCCTTTTCTCCCATACAGCATTGACAGAGCATTCAATGGAAAAAAACAACATAAAGTTCACAAATATTAGACCTTACATACCCTTAGTGTCAGTTCACGTTTGTCTCCTTTGTAAGTGCCTACAGTGTGTGTAAAATGTGTTACACCATTACACCATCGCAACCAGCCCGTACCGCTGACACCAGGCAGGAGGATGGGGCCATGGACTCATGCTGCTTACTCCAAATCCTGGCAGGAACCGGATTCGTCAGAGGAGGCGATGTTTATCCACTCCTCAATTGTCCAGTCTTGTTTTTAATTGATGGGAATGGAACCCGGTGTGGTCATCTGCTGCAATAGCCCATCCGTGACAAGGACCGACGAGTTATGCATTCCAAGACACTGTTCTCCACACCACTGTTGTACTGTGTCGTTATTTGCCTCTGTGGCCCGCCTGTTAGCTTGTACGATTCTTGCCATTCTCCTTTGACCTCTCTCATCAACGAGCTGTTTTTGCCAACAGGACTGCCGCTGACTGGATGCTTTTTGTTTGTTGCACCATTCTCGGTAAACCCTAGACACTGTTGTGCATGAAAAGTCCAGGAGGCCAGTTGCTTCTGAGGAACTGGAACGCCTGACACCGATGATCATACCACTCTCAAAGTCGCTTAGGTCACTTGTTTTGCCCATTCTAATGTTCAATCGAACAGTAACTGAATGCCTCGATGCCTGTCTGCCTGCTTTATAATGGAAAGCCACGGCCACGTGTTTGTAGGAGCGAACCATTTTCACGATCAGGGTGGTGAACCTAATAAACTGGCCACTGAGTGTATAACCAATAGTAATGGGTTAGAATTACTAAGCACATTTGACAGTATCCAATCTGACTTCTCTTGGCATGCTTAACATTGAAATTGGAGAACTGCTAGTCCCACACCATCAAGCTGCTCCGATGCATTTGTAAAGAGTCTCAATGTACCCGTGCATGTAGACTGGAATAGCCTGACTTCAACCTTACACTTCACTGGCTTCCTAGAGAGTACGCTACATGGCGTATATGATAGTAAGCTGAGCTTATTCCCCAGAGTTTGCCCCCACTATCGGTAACCTCACAGATTTGATTCTTCCTCACAGTCCGACACAAGTACTCCATTCCACTCAGAAGTTTCAGGCAATCTTTACTTTGAGTGCCACAATAGTCAACAGATGTCCCATGTTGGACCTTCCTATTATGAGGCAATCTAAGTGAGTTTGGCTGTGGGTCAAAGGGTAGTGTTGTTCACCACACAGTGAAACATGGGTACTGTGGAGGAGACTGAGCAACAGCTGGGGATGGTGCAGTAAACCACTGAGAGGATGTCACTTACAGTACAGCATTAATATGATTAATTGAAGTTAACATGCTTGGTTTCTCAAGCTTAAAACACTTGAAACCTGCCAAGCATATCTGACGACAGGTCAGTTCACTCCAATTTATTTGTTGAAAGGAGAGGACACGAGGTGACATGAGTACAGGGGGAATTTAATCAACCTGCTATCCAGATGCTTAAGTCAGGTTCTGCTCTACAAGCAGACTGTTTCAGCGTGAGATGCACATCTGAACATGGCCACTGGTGCATGGCTAATGACCAATACAGGAATCCTGCACATATTACCATGACAACTTTTAGCAGAAAACTGTTTTGGTTGTCAAGGGAAGTGCATATCAATGATTTAAATGTACACTATTTGACTAATTGGCGGCGCTGTGTTGAAGCCACCGAGCCTCCATCTTGGCACTTCCCCACCATTGTAAAACATTTCTGGGACGCTATAGAAAAGCATTTATTAATATCTACATTTGTTTTTGCCACACATGTACTACATTACAGACACCCTAATGCATACTTTAAAACTATATCAAGTGAGCTAAAAAAAATTATATATATACAAATATTTTCCTTAAAGTACTATTTTATTTTTCTATTACTGATGTTACTGTCCCCACTACAACCAATAAATACTTAATACATGTAATGTTGTCCTTTAATTGAACTACTGTCAAATTAAATGTATTCCTATGGAGAACTTCTCCTACTGGGGAGAAGTGCCAATATGGCCGACCGGTGGCTTCAAAGCCTCTCAATGGCCAATAAATAGTATTAGCAATCCAGGGTTTATATACAGTGCCTTCAGAAAGTATTCATACCCTTTGACTTGTACATTTTGTTGTGTTAAAGCCTAAATTCAAAATGGATTCTAAAAAAAAATCTCGCCCATCTACACACAATACCCCATAATGAGAAAGTCAAAACATGTTTTCAGAATTTTGTACAAATATATTAAAAAATGTAATACAGAAATATATTGTTTACATAAGTATTCACACTCAATACATATTAGAATCACCTTTGGCAGCGATTACAGCTGTGAGTCTTTCTCGGTAAATCTCTTAAGCGCTTTGCACACCTGGATTGTGCAATATTTGCACGTTATTATTTTTACAATTCTTCAAGCTCTGTCAAGTTGGTTGTTGATCATTGCTAGACAGCGAGTCTTGCCATAGATTTTCTAGCTGATTTAAGTCAAAACTGTAACTACGCCACTCAGGAACAGTCAATGTTGTCTTGGTAAGCTCCAGTGTATATTTTTTATTCATTTCTAACCATTTCTAAAAACATAATTCCACTTTGACATTATTGGGTATTGTGTGTAAGCCAGTGACACAAAATCTCAATTTAATCCAATAAAATCTGTCCATAACACAACAAAATGTGGAAAAAGTCAAGGGTTGTGAATACTTTCTGAAGGCACTGTACATCATTGGTGCATACAGATGTAGGATCTGCACAGCAGGAAATGCAAATGTGGAGTGTATTCAAGGTTTAAAAAGGCTTAAAACATTTGTAATTTCCACTTTAAAATGTCCATTATTATAATCCACATAATAATTCACATTTCATGTTGCTGCAGGATTATTTTCCTGCTGTAGAAAACTGGCTCAAATTCAGACACAGACAAGGAGGGATCAGACACAGTTTCAGATTGGATGCTCTCTGTTAAACACAATTTGCATTCCAGCTTTGATGCATTTTTTTGTTGAGATTTCTCTGTAAATGTACATCAATGATGTAGTAGCAACTACCAATAATGCCGCTGAATGCTTGCCCCGTGGGGAAATGTGTGTGAAACACTGGGCTCCTTCCTCACCTTGGTCTTTTGGGAAAGGATTTAAGCAGTCAGATAGAGTCACAGTAGCAAAGTGATTAGAGGCAATATTGATCCATGTCTTTGGGTAACTTCTCTGTTCAAAGTGAGTGGACCGCCTCAATTTGTTTCTTTAGCCCTCCCGATGACTGCATATTTTCCTAAAGCTATTCTACGACAAACAGGATTTAAAAAATGCTCAGCGGCAGTCAGTCGAGCATAGAATGGCATACTGGTTGTCAGCATCAAGGGACTTATTTCTCTACATATGATCCCAGGCAAGTTTATTACGCCTATAATCATATGAGCATATATTTTTTTAAAGTGATAAAGTGCTTGTGAAATTCTTACAACCTGTAGTTACTTCACAATACAGGCCTTACCAGATGGAGAGGAAGGCATTTCACAAAAGCTGTGTGCTAGATAAAAAAAATTGTTACTTGAAATGTTTGTGCACCACAACCAGTAGTTAGTATCACATCATAGATTGAATGGACTATGTATGATAGACTATCACAGGCAGGTACAGTAATTTAAGTACGTGTAAAGGCTGTGGATGATTAAATTTGCACATCAAATGGAGGCGGCTACCTGAGTGCTAACAAATACCCAAATACACTTGAAGTCGGAAGTTTACATACACATAGGTTGGAGTCATTAAAACTCATTTTTCAACCACTCCACAAATGTCTTGGTAACAAACTATAGTTTTGGCAAGTCGGTTAGGACATCTACTTTGTGCATGAGACAAGTAATTCTTCCAACAATTGTTTACAGACAGATTATTTCACTTATAATTCACTGTATCACAATTACAGTAAGTCAGAAGTTTACATACACTAAGCTGCCTTTAAACAACTTGGAAAATTCCAGAAATTATGTCATGGTTTAGAAGCTTCTGATGGGCTAATTGACATAATTTGAGTCAATTGGAGGAGTACCTGTGGATGTATTTCAAGGCCTACTTTCAAACTCATTGCCTCTTTGCATGACATCATGGGAAAATCAAAAGAAATCAGCCAAGACCTCAGAAAAAAAATTGTACACCTTCACAAGTCTGGTTCATCCTTGGGAGCAATTTCCAAAATCCTGAAGGTACCACGTTCTATACAAACAATAGTACGCAAGTATAAACACCATGGGATTACGCATCCGTCATACCGCTCAGGAAGGAGACGCGTTCTGTCTCCTAGAGATGAGCGTACTTTGGTGCGAAAAGTGCAAATGAATCCCAGAACAACAGCAAAGGACCTTATGAAGATGCTGGAGGAAACAGGTACAAAAGTATCTATATCCACAGTAAAGCGAGTCGACATAAAAGGCCGCTCAGCAAGGAAGAAGCCACTGCTCCAAAACCGTCACAAAAAAGACAGACTACGGTTTGCAACTGCACATGGGGACAAAGATCTGACTTTTTGGAGAAATGTCCTCTGGTCTGATGAAACAAAAATAGAACTGTTTGGCCATAATTACCATTGTTATGTTTGGAGGAAAAAGGGGGATGCTTGCAAGCCGAAGAACACCATCCCAACCATGAAGCACAGGGGATGGCAGCATCATGTTGTGGGGGTGCTTTGCTGCAGCAGCGACTGGTGCATTTCACAAAATAGATGGCATCATGAGGCAGGAAAATTATGTGAATATATTGAAGCAACATCTCAGACATCAGTCAGAAAGTTAAAGCTTGGTCGCAAATGGGTCTTTCAAATGGACAATGACCCCAAGCATACATTCAAAGTTATGGCAAAATGGCTTAAGGACAACAAAGTCAAGGTATTGGAGTGGCCATCACAAAGCCCTGACCTCAGTCCCATAGAAAAGCTGTGGGCAGAACTGAAAAAGTGTGTGCAAGCAAGGAGGCCTACAAGCCTGGCTCAGTTACACCAGCTCTGTCAGGAGGAATTGGCCAAAATTCACCCAACGTATTGTGGGAAGCTTGTGGAAGGCTACCCGAAACATTTGACCCAAGTTAAACAATTTAAAGGCAATGCTACCAAATACTAATTGAGTGCATGTAAACTTATGACCAACTGGGAATGTGATAAATGTGACATAAATGCTGAAATAAATAATTCTCTCTACTGTTATTCTGACATTTCACATTCTTCAAATAAAGTGGTGATCCTAACTGACCTAAGACAGGGGATTTTTACTAGTATTAAATGTCAGAAATTGTGAAAAACTTAGTTTAAATGTATTTGCCTAAGGTGTATGTAAACTTACGACTTCAACTTTATATCTCAAGCACTTTCTCTTCACGAGTTGTCCAGCGGTGCTTTATTAAATGCCTTAGAAGTCTACGTTAAAGTTTTACAATGACAATAAACATCCACATGCAGGGGTCCTAGGGATGATCCTAGGGATCCTCAAATCCTAGGGATGATTACATCTTCTCTGGCCTGACCCTGGCTAGCTAGCAGCAAAACGCTTTCATGATCACAGATGAAAGGACAGGGAGGAGGAGAGGCAGACTTCTGTGCAGTCTGAAGAATATGTTTCCTTCATGGGGTAGACGGAATAACTTACATTATTATTAAATGTAAATGTAATGTTATTATATATGAGCACTCCATCCTATGCCCCTTGAATCCCCCGTCTTATGCTCGCACCGTGGCACCAATTGAGGCAACACTTCACTTTATTATTTACATATTGCAGTAATAATCGTCCATATTCTTTTCCCCCTTCACATTCGTTTTCGTGTTCCATTTGGTTTTAGGGATACATGAAGCATACCCGATATAGGCAGAGTAGTGTAATGTATAAATTAACCATTAGGGCAGCAAAGACAGAGTCCTACTCAGCGGTCACATGCATTTTGCTGCCATTTTAAGTCAGTCAGAACATATAGGAATGAAGCAGAAAGAATGTGTCCAGCCAGACTAAAGCAAGCGACTTTAAATGGGCAGCCATCAGAGAGGTCCTGAATAATTGATAGGTCCTCTTGTTTTGCAGCACAATGAGGAGGCTTTATGTCCTACACACAGACCAGGGTGTCTATTATGCTGTTTCACCGTGTCATGTTTATACTCCTCATTTGCATATGTATTACATTTACTTTATTTGATTTAGGAATTTTGTGGCATGTGTTTATAATGAATGCATCTGTTACTGGTTCCTGAGTAATTGCAGTATCAATATGGCAGGTGTCAGAATCCACCACATATGTCTTGATCTGGAAACTCTTCACACAGGCGTGTCTCTGGAGAGCCAACCGCTCTGTCTCAGGAGAGCCAACCGCTCTGTCTCAGGAGAGCCAAACGCTCTGCCTCAGGAGAGCCAACCGCTCTGCCTCAGGAGAGCCAACCGCTCTGTCTCAGGAGAGCCAACCGCTCTGTCTCAGGAGAGCCAAACGCTCTGCCTCAGGAGAGCCAACCGCTCTGCCTCAGGAGAGCCAACCGCTCTGTCTCAGGAGAGCCAAACGCTCTGCCTCAGGAGAGCCAACCGCTCTGCCTCAGGAGAGCCAACCGCTCTGTCTCAGGAGAGCCAACCGCTCTGTCTCAGGAGAGCCAACCGCTCTGTCTCAGGAGAGCCAACCGCTCTGCCTCAGGAGAGCCAACCGCTCTGCCTCAGGAGAGCCAACCGCTCTGCCTCAGGAGAGCCAACCGCTCTGCCTCAGGAGAGCCAACCGCTCTGCCTCAGGAGAGCCAACCGCTCTGCCTCAGGAGAGCCAACCGCTCTGCCTCAGGAGAGCCAACCGCTCTGCCTCAGGAGAGCCAACTGCTCTGTCTAGGAGATCCAACAACACGGCATGCCAAGTCTTTCTGCTGAAATGTGCTCTGCCAAGGTTAATACATTTCAGCCATTCAAGATTTCAAAACAACAGATACATGAGATGGGGAACATTTTAGTTTAGCATATTCACTAGGATATGTTTCTTCTGTGGAGGCAGCCATTTCCTTTCTTTATTTTGTATCTATCCGCAGCACCATGCTTGTTTAGCTAGCACTGAGCTGCTGTGTCTAACCCCAAGCTCTGGAATATTGACAGTAGCTACAGCGCCTACCAAGCACATTACCCAGCTGCTCAGCTGCACTGCACAACACAAAACCACCACTGAGACAAAGAGGGAACCGATCGCCCAAATCCAGGGAGAGCACTGAGCGGAAAACTGTGATGATACAGGACCCTAAGACAGGGATAGAAAAGTCCTCCCCTGTGCAGCTTTTAATATTGTGTCATCTTTTCATTATTTCCTTCCTGTTCCCTTGTGCAAGTTAAGCAATTCAAACGAGGCAATTTATTTAAATTAGTAGTTTGTCTGTTTTCACCAGGTAATCTACTAGGGCGTTGGCAGCCCTGTTTAAGGTGTATCCAAGAGGAAAGTGGCTTCTTTTATGTTATGCATAATTATAAACCACCCTGGTAAATACCATGTTCATTTTTCATCCAACACAACTGCATATTAGATACACATTTTTGTCATTTAGTGCAAGCAGTCATTGAGCCTTACAAACCTCAATAAATTGGCCACATCCTTCTTTATGTACATATCATTGTCTATGGAAACATAGCTCCAAAACAAAGCTTAATATTAGAGGATAGTTTCACTGACAAACAAAAGTACAATGGAATCCTGGGTCCATTACAGAATGCAAGTTGTAGGAACAGCATTTACCATACATTAGAACGTAATCACCACGCTAATGCATCATAATGGGGCATAAATCTGTAGGGTCAATCAAGTGCACATGCAATACACCAGCTGCAGTCATTCTCCCTATGATATACTATACAAGCATAAGCTCTCTTCTTAGTACAGTGAAATAACCAATGGGTGACAAATATGTTTGTTGTTTGATCCTCTTGTTCTTTATGACTTTTTGGAATGTATTTAAATTGTACTGTATTTCCTTTCCTTTTGTATTGGACAGTATCTCTGACTGAGTGTCCATTTACATGAATGATGACAGACAAGGTTTATCACCTCAGGAGGTTGTCAACTCAGGAGTTGTGTTGTGGGCGTGGGGTAAGGCACTGACACATGAAAAATGATTCAAACAAGTACTCTGTAACATCAGCGTTGACTAAATTATGGATATTGTGATGGAATACACCTTTCAGAGAAGAAAACGAAAACAGTTCAAATTGATTCACTCTGCTAAGCTGACCTTAACATTGACTATTAACTTTCAGTGTGTCCAGTCTGTGTTTATCCTCTAATAGTGTTTGGAAATGATTCCATTGAAAAAAACTCACTGGTATAGTCACAATCCAAAGAGATATGGCTCAGCCAAAACCTATTATTGGTTTAAATGTGTTTGTTTGCAGAAATTGTTTGGACAACTATATTTCTACAAATAAACACATTTAATAGGATATCCATGTGATAGTTTTTGGCAGCAAATGAAAATTGGCTGTTATTTTACACACTTTTTAGCAAATTGCTCTGCCAACTACTTCCCTAGTGTGTTTGAGACATGCATGTCATTCAGATAATGAGGATTAATTCATGAATCCGTAGTTAGGTAGGGGCCTACACATTCCCCAAAATGGCCTCCATTGTGTGAGTAATCTGTGTGTTTTTTGACATCTATTGGTTATACACCCCGATGTTTAAGAATATACGATAATATTTGAAGCCTTCAACTAGTGACAACTGAATTGCTGTCAACAAAATATGTGAAAACAGCTATTTATATGGACAAAAGCTATTAACAGTTTTGAAAAAGCAGATTTTGGTGTAATGATGCCCCTATATGAAAAGCAACATGGTCTATTTTATAACTCCTAACTATAAGTGCTACCCCTGTCAATTCCCTCCAACCCGTCATAGATCTAAGGCAGCCAGGCACTACGAGGACAAATCGTGTCACTTCTGTCACACAGCAACCCAATCTAACACAGGAAATGAAACTCCAGTATACGTGTTATGCTTCCATCTCCATATTTTACACTTTGATTTACTAAGGGATTACAAAGGCATCATCAGTATTTGGGCCATTCCACAATTTATTTATTTATTTTTGTCCCTTTTAAGTATAAATTGTTTTAAAAGCCTGTTATATCAAATGAAGTGCCCTTTAAAATAGACCACATGGGAAAATCAATAAATCTGATTTTCTTTTATATGAATAAAGGCCTGCTAAAGTGCCAAAATTCAACCCTGTCTCTCTTCTAGGAAGATTTTAACCCACTTAATAATAACCATCATTGTAAAGCCCTAGTTATTTTGCTGCTTTGACAAAGTCATTTCTGAAGATTATTATTTATTTCATGTGATTAGTGATTCATTTATGTATGTCCCTTAATTTAAGGTCAACCCTGTTATGTGAAATTAATTCTCGTTTAAATATGGTGAAACTGTTCCTTTAAAAAATGTAAATTCTAAAAGAAACATTGAACATCTAATAGTCAAATCATGAAGTCAAAGCAGGTGAGCTAGTTCTACTATTTTTGGCAATTTTCTGGTGTTTTGTGGTGAAAAACTGAGCAGGTCGAGCATAAAACGTCAACCCTGTTAACCACAGATAGACAGGCTAGAAATGTTTTAACACTTTTCTTTGTGAAGCATGCATTCAATTGCCAGTCCCTGTTGCACACAACAAGCTTCCACTCCCCCTCTCACACGGGGATTTATGGCTGATTTAAAAAATAAATTGTCAACCCTGTTACGGTCAACCCTGTTACTTTATTTGGCACTCAATTTACTTTCCAACAGACACTGGGAGACAAATTCACCGTTCAGCAGGACAATAACCTAAAACACAAGTCCAAATACTGCGTAGACTGCAGTTGTTTACCAAGACAACATTGAATGTTCCCGAGTGGCCTAGTTACCGTTTTTACTTAAATTGTCTTGAAAATCTATGGCAAGACTTAAAAATAGCTGTCTAGCAATGATCAACAACCAACTTGACAGACCTTAAAGAAATTCTAAAAGAATAATGTGCAAATATTGTACAATCCAGGTTTGCAAAGCTTTTAGAGACTTAACCAGAAAGACTTACAGCTGTAATCGCTGCCAAAGGTAATTCTATCATGTATTGACTGAGAGGTGTGAATACTTATGTAAATGTATTTCATTTTCAATAAATTCGCAAACATTTCTAAAAACATGTTATGATGGGGTATTGTGTGTAGATGGGTGAGAAAAAAAATAATATTTAATCAATTTTGAATTCAGGCTGTAACAGTAACATAATGTTGATTAAGTCAAGGGGTTATGAATACTTTCTGAAGGCACTGTATCAAACGTTCATGATTAGCAAACGATAATGCCTTGTTTGTGTTGTCAACATTTTTGTCTTTCCCAATAGCGACCCTTAGAAAGCAATTATCATAAATGCATGACTACCATTAAAGACAATAGGATCTGCTTGTCAATGAACCGCATGCCATTGCCATATACGTATTATTATTTTTTTTATTATTATTATTATTTATTTTTTATCCCATTTTCTCCCCAATTTTCGTGGTATCCAATCGCTAGTAATTACTACCTTGTCTCATCGCTACAACTCCCGTACGGGCACGGGAGAGACGAAGGTCGAAAGCCATGCGTCCTCCGAAGCGCAACCCAACCAGCCGTACTGCTTCTTAACACAGCGCGCCTCCAACCCGGAAGCCAGCCGCACCAATGTGTCGGAGGAAACACCGTGTACCTGGCCCCGCTTGGCTGGCGTGCACTGCGCCCGGCTCGCCACAGGAGTCGCTGGAGCGCGATGAGACAAGGATATCCCTACCGGCCAAACCATCCCTACCCCGGACAACGCTATGCCAATTGTGCATCGCCCCACGGACCTCCCGGTCGCGGCCGGCTGCGACATGGCCTGGGCGCGAACCCAGAGACTCTGGTGGCGCAGTTAGCACTGCGATGCAGTGCCCTAGACCACTGCGCCACCCGGGAGGCCCCCATATACGTATTATTGACTGTATGTTTTGTTTATATATAACTCTGTGTTGTTGTTTGTGTCACACTGCTTTGCTTTATCTTGGCCAGGTCGCAGTTGTAAATGAGAATTTGTTCTCAACTAGCCTACCTGGTTACATTTACATTATTTAGCAGACACTCTTATCCAGAGTGACTTACAGTAGTAGTGAGTGCATACATTTTTTTTTTTATACTAGTCCCCCGTGGGAATCGAACCCACAACCGTGGCGCTGCAAGTGCCATGCTCTACCAACTGAGCTACACAGGACTGAGCTACACTGGTTAAATAAAGGTGAAATAAAAATAAAATAAATATGCAAGAGTAGTAAGGACCGTCTCAGTTCAGATCATTCCTGTCCATAATAAGAAGTAATCTGCCGACAGTTGTCTGTCTACAAGGTGATAACAGGAACCAACCTGTCTGTGTCCTGTGCTGCTATCTCTTATTCCGCGCAGCAAACCATAATGCTACTAGATTCACAGAGGTAGACATATACAGTATGAGCAAAACAGATATGATGACCAGACTACAGAAGAAGATTAATCAAAAAGCAAATTCTATTAGCTATTGGCGCTTAAACAAGACTGCTATTAGTGTGGTGGCAAATGAAAATAACGTCACAGTCATCTGCAAAACCTAATAATTGCATTCCAAAGGTGTCAGTCTCATTTCCTACACTTAATTCATCACTAAAAGAAACCATAATCACTTTCTCAAGAAAAGTGAGGATAAGGTAATCTCTTTTTAAATGACCAGCTTATCCTCTTTCCTGCTTATCTTAATAAAATCGCACACCAGAAGCTCTGGGTTGTCACTTTCTAAACGCTAATTCAATGAAAAAATACCCCCAAGTTCACCCCTGCTTCAAAGAACATTAATAGTTGGCATATGGTACCATTTCCCCTGATTGATTTGTCAATTTGCTGCTCATGAAAAACCAACAAGGGTTTTTAGCTAGATGTTAATAAAATATATATCAGGTCTGGTACACTGTTTCTCTACTCTTTGTTGTGCAGGTATTCATATTCTACTTAAAGCAGGATAAAATAAGCATACTCTAAAATGAGCTGACATTCGCTTTCTCTGTACTTATGGAATATTGAAATCAGCAGTGCAGGCTTGAAATAACCAGTGACTGGGGACCTAAGACACATTCTAAGTATGAGTTTTCAGATGAGGAAGTTGATGTCAACGGCAGCCAAAATCCCAATTTCTGTAAAGGGTCGATATTTCCCTTTTTTTAATCACAGAGCGAAAAACACACAAATCTCCAACAAAATGTGTTTTGTAGGCTATTTTCCATGAATAGAAGAGGCTGAGGCTGTTTCATAGTGAGAAATGATGTAATTTCACTGACCGGTAGATATAACCCAGCCGGTGAAGTTTCTCAAAGTGTTGTATATGTGATTGCAGCTCATTTTAAAACTGGGCTGTTCCAGTCTAGACTGGTCAAGTGCATCTAAATTACCACAAAAACTTTAAATGAAACACATTTTTTTTGTGTCTGAATTGTTTCCTAAGTTCCTTATCTTGTCAACAACATAATGTCACTGTCCTTTGTATCACACGCACAATGTTATGGTTGGTTTCACTGTCAATCTGTTAATTGTTCTGTCAGTCTCTGAAGGTATCAGATATGTAGCAGGGAATGCAATTTTCCACTGTGCCTAATTAGTGTCATCGTTAGGAACTGACAAACTTACCTCAACACTACTAAGCAAATGCACCATCTGAGGTATGCCTTTTCCATTTTAAAATAATGTCTTCTGTATACAAGTGCGTTCGGAAAGATTTCAGACCTTGACATTTTCCACATTTTGTTACGTTACAGACTAAAATGGATTAAATAAAACATTTCCTCATCAATCTACACACAGTACCTCAAAATGACAAAGTGACAACAGGTTTTTACAAAACGTTGCACATTTATAAATAAAAATATAAATGAAAATACCTTATTTACATAAATATTCAGACGAGAATATTTGAGCTCAGGTGCACCCTGTTTCCATTTATCATCGTTGAGATGCTTCTCCAACTTGATTGGAGTCTACCTGTGGTAAATTCAATGGATTGGACATGATTTTGAAAGGCACACACCTGTCTGGGGAAGGGAACCAGAATTTTTTTGCAGCATTGAAGGTCCCCAAGAACACAGTGGCCTCCATCATTCTTAAACGGAAAAAGTTCGGAACCACCAGGACTCTTCCTAAGACTCTTCCTAAGGCTGGCCGCCCAGCCAGACTAACCAATTGGGGGAAATGGCCTTGGTCAGGGCGGTGACCAAGAACCTGATGGTCACTCTGACAGAGCTCCAGAGCTCCTCTGTGGCAATGGGAGAACCTACCAGAAGGACAACCATCTCTGCAGCACTCCACTGATCAGGCCTTTATGGTAGAGTGGCCAAACAGAAGCCACTACTCAGTAAAAGGCATACGACAGCCCGCTTGGAGTTTGCCAAAAGGCAACTAAAGGACTCTCAGACCATGAGAAACAAGATTGTCTGGTCTGATAAATCCAAGATTGAACTCTTTGGCTTGAATGCCAAGCATCACATCTGGAAGAAACCTGGCACAGTCCCTACGGTGAAGCATGGTGGTGGCAGCATCATGCTGTGGGTATGTTTTTCAGCATCAGGGACTGGGAGACGAGCCAGGACCGAGGCAAAGATGAACAAAGCAAAGTCCAGAGAGATCTTTGATGAAAACCTGCTCCAGAGCGCTCAGGACCACAGACTGGTCGAAGGTTCAACTTCCCACAGGACAACAACCCTAAGCACACAGCCAAGACAACGCAGGAGTGGCTTCGGGACAAGTCTCTGAATGTCCTTGAGTAGCCCAGCCAAAGCCCAAACTTGAACCTCATCTAACATCTCTGGAGAGACCTGAAAATAGCTGTGCAGCGACGCTCCCCATCCAACCTAACAGAGCTTGAGAGGATCTGCAGAGAAGAGTGGGAGAAAATCCCCAAATACATGTGTGCCAAGCTTGTAGCGTCATACCCCAGAAGATTCAAGGCTGTAATCGCTGCCAAAGGTGCTTCACCAAAGTACTGAGTAAAAGGTCTGAATACTTATGTAAATGTGATATTTCAGTAATTTTTTTTTTTATACATTTACAATAAAATTATACAAACCTGTTTTTGCTTTGTCATTATGGGATATTCTGTGTAGATTGATGAGGGGGGAAAAAAACTATTTAATCAATTTTCAAATAAGGCTGTAACGTAACAAAATGTGGAAAAGTCAAGGGGTCCGCATACTTACTAAATGCACTGTAACAACTTGATCGCATAATTTCATTTCAGGATTTGACATAATTATATGTAAAGTGCAACTTATGCCAATACATAAGGAAGGTACTTGTTAGTCCATGAAAATAATTCAAAGCCCTAATCCTAACCATCTAATATATTGTGTGGCCTGCTTTATTAAGCTGTGTTGTACTGTCTGTCTTTGTTCTTCCTGTAGAGATCTGGAAAGCTTTTACAGTACAGATTGTTTCGGTAAAAAACTGAGGGATAGGGCTGGAGAAATGGAACCACTCTGAAATTCATAGACCATCCATAATGTAAAAATGATAGCATTAAACATGTTTTGAGGCTATATAGAGTTTGTTTACATTTACTTTGTTTACCAACATTGGAGCAAAACCCTCTTATATTAGGGGTTTTGATGTGGTAAGACAGTTGAAAAAAGCTCATGAGCCATTTATAAGTTATATTCTTATAAGTTATATTAAATCCAAAAATGGATGTTGCAACAGCTTATTTCCCTTTTAACTTTAATTATTTATATAAATTATTCTTGAAGAGGTTAGGCCACATGCTTAAGAATGATGAAGAAATTGTCACTGACATAAAGCTACTCTAAGCTTTCTCATTATAAAATAAAAGGAACTACTGATCATATACTCTTCACAACTGGTGCCCATACAGTAGGCTTCATTGGGAAAACTAATTTACCCAAGGTATATCAGGTCATATTACTTTCCGCTCTCATAATGACTTTTGTTTTAGGGCCCAGAAGAGTTGACACACAATTACTTTTCTTATGGCTCTGCATGACATTGATGAAGCTGTGAGCAAAAGCAACAAAAAACGGAAGAAAAGTCGAACACTTAGGCTCAGCTAAAAGACTCTCAGTGGACAAAAGTGTAAAGCATCTTGCAAAAATATAAACAATTTCCCAAATCTAGTCACATAGTACAAAGCTTGCATATTTTGTTCCACCAACGCATTTTTGAATATATTTGTCTTGTAAGGCAAAACAGTCTGCCCTTTTCCCATGGTAAAAAATGTTTTACAAGAAAAATACAGATTATTTTTGGACACACTTAAAGAAGCAGGAAATGTGACTCTGAGAGCATTGTTGGTGAGGAGCTCATCACTAATCCTCTTTTGAAATGATTGCACGTCTTCAACTACCTACAATCAATAACTTAAAGCCTGGCTGACTTAGAACACAGAATACACAACAGCAACACATTGCTGATATTCATCTACTTGGGATCCTCTTTATGGATTCGATATGTCATCGACGGCAGACCCTTATAAAACATTGCTATCACCTCCCCCCGGGACTGGATTAATGTTGGAGAGAGGTTCCCCCTTGCCCTATCCCAGTTACAATAATAAATATAGCAAATCCCCCTGAATATCTATTACCAACTTCAATTTCCTGAGAGGAATATCAGTGCTTTCCTCCGTTCATAAGTTAATCAGAACCATCTATTGTAGCTATGTATTATGGAGCCATGTTCACAGCAGCTCAGGGCAGTTGTGCTGTTCATCAGAGGTTGCTGTTTTCTCTATTGAGATAAGAAATTAAATCTGCAGGAGCAGAGGATGCTGGGTTTGCTGCAGGGTGGCGAGGCAGCAGCTCTGATAATGGAGCCGACTCCCATTGCGCAGGCTGGGATGCAACAGCCGTGGCTCCAGCCCAACCCTGCCTATGTGAAAAGATAACAAAACACAGTCGTGGTGAAATAGCTGCACTGGACCAGTAAGGGAATATCGCTGTATGGAACAGAGTTGTGTAGCTCTCTCTGTGTGTATGTGTGTGCGTGTGTGCATGCGTGCGTGAGTGTCTGCGTGCATGAGTACGTGCAGGTGTGTCTGTTTAACAAATATATAATTTGAATAGCTTTTAGAAACTGTTAGTGGGAATAAGGACAGGCCATTCCATTATCCTGTTTTCTTTAGTAATTATTATCCTGTTTTCTTTTGTATATCTTCATTCTCAATGCCATGTCTCACTCCTTCCTCCCCGGGCTAGCCTGAACTGCAGTATGTAAATAAGGTGGCTTCAATTTGAAAAGGTGGCACTCACCAGTATTTGTAGTCTCTTCTCAAATGCTTCTCTCAATGATGACTTCAAAGCAGGCTGCAGAGAAAACAAACAGTCACACTTTAATGTGCTGGCACAAATAACATTTGGAGAATAACCCGCCACTTGTATTGCTGTCACAATCATAAACAGGGTTCAAATTAAAGTCCAATCTTTAATGCCATCAAACAGGGCTCAGCACAAAATGATATGACATTTGTGTTGCTGTAAAACAGTTATACAGCGCTTCTTTTCAAATCAAATAGTATGAATCTGCAGAAACAAAACCAATACATTTCCACAAGCCTATTTGTTCTTCTTCTGAACATTTTATTTCACTTGAGTGATGTTATTTACCAACTTTCAGCTTTACAAAGAAATGCTTCTGAATCATATTTCATGGTCACCAGAAGCTAGCCTTTGTGTCTCTTTTTTCAATTCAATAATTAACCATTTGTACAGAATAGTCTGTACTGTGACACTCTGAGGAAATACAATGCGACAATACATAAGAACAACTGGTGAATAACCGAAGTGATAGACGGACAGTGTGTCGTGAAAAAAGATACCAATAATTTATGCTGTTGAACACCTCAGACTTATCACACAACTGCCAGCGGCACAAACTGCTCTTAAAATATCAATTTATTCTCATTAAACACGCATGTTTAACCTTTTTGAGATATGCATTGTCACTGGATCAACAGAGGAAGAGGAATCAAATTTCCCTCATCTCCTTTCTCCCTCCTCACCAAGCTGGCTGAGAGGGATCAAATTTCCCCCATCTCCTTTCTCCCTCCTCACCAAGCTGGCTGAGAGGGATCAAATTTCCCCCATCTCCTTTCTCCCTCCTCACCAAGTTGGCTGAGAGGGATCAAATTTGCCCCATCTCCTTTCTCCCTCCTCACCAAGCTGGCTGAGAGGGATCAAGGCAGCTATCAAATAGCGTTAATTGAAGGTCCGTGAGATGAAAGGAATACTATTTTCCCTACCCGCTTTTACAGAGATAGGGATAACAAAGGCATTGCACCAATTCTCCTCTGTCAAATGTAAATGCCGCAGCAGCCATCTTGATTATGATCTCCACAGTGGTCCCTTATTGGTACCTGCCATAATAATACATATTCTGTGTCCAATGCAGACAGGTTTACACAGCAAACCTCTGACTGACAAACCGTAATCATAGTGGGTCCATCACTCAGTATGACCAGTGACATTGAGGTGGGCCTTTGAATGTCCTTCAAAAACCCTTGTATCCACAACATTGGTTCACTTTTTAGGGCTTGGGTTCTATTTTGAGATGACATTTATTTCTATTTCATATCGACTCTTTTCTTGACAGTATGTGCATGTTACGCACGCCTCTGCGAAGAGGGAACGCAACTCCCTGCTACAACTCAACTCTCTGAAGTGCAAGAGGTATGGACTGTAGGTGCGAGCAAGGATGACACAAAAGCAGATTTTACCGTTTACTTGGATTTATTTTCTTACACGGTAATATGGGGAAAAGGGGCTGGACGGAACCAAAGCAAAGAAAGTAAATATCAAAGTTCCCCCTCTCCTATCTAACCTGCCTACCCACTTAACTTACCTAACTTAGCACCGTCTGGTGCCCTAACCAAAATACAGGGGGTGGTCCGCCCAGGTCTTACCTAGTGTGCCTAGACAGTAAATATACTACGGGTATATGTATGCCCGCGGGCCTCTTGCCTAAGCACTCCCAAAGTGCCTTCTCCTTCCCCCCTGGGAACAAATAAAAAAGAGTAATTATTAATGATTTCACAAACACTCACAAACACAGGACATAGAAAAACTGCTACCAACAACAACAGTACATACCACACTTTCTGATACACAACCCACACTATATCACAATCTAATTTTTCTCTCTCAATCTCCAAATCTCTACTCCAAATCTCATCTCCTCTCTCTATATATCTTCTGGGCAAAACACTGGCTTTTATCTTCAGGTGGCAATGGTGATTAGAGTCAGCTGCTTCTTGACGAGGGGGCGGGGTCAGCTCCAATCACCAATTAGCCTGGGAGTAGACCAATCAGCTGGTTGGGGAGTACTTCCAGAAGCCATCTCCTGAAACACACACACTAAAATACAAAACAGAACACAGAAACTGGGGAACGTAACAGTGCATGTGATTCCATCACATAAAATCAGCATGGAAGCTAACATTTTGGGGATTTGGCCAAATCCAGCATGATTTGGCAATTCCTTTGTTGGAAAAGTAACATTTACAGATGCCCATTGGCTAGCATTACCCTGACCTAAGACAGCGATGTGAGAAGTACAATTTCATCCATGCATGCATGCCACACTTCACTGAAATGTCCAACTGCTGTTAATGTTCCCCGAGCCATCCAACAGTTAAGGAATCGATTGATATTCTTCGCACTGCAAGCATCAGTAGAATCATTCATACCTCAGCTGGAATCTTATATAAAGAGCATGCTAAAACCAACCCTACACATTTCACACCATTTTGGGGTTTGTGTTAAGTGTAGGGACAGTGTGGTGACAGTCATGTGCAACTCTATGAAACATGGTATTGTATGGTATTTCGATAAGAAATTACTTACAGTATAAGTAAGGCAAGTGATACAGCATGGTCCAACACATAGGTTATGCTCTGACTCATACACTGCCTCAAATTACTTATTTTCTGAGGCTGGAGTCAATGGCTGATGAAAATAGACGACTTGCATCTTTATGAGCATAACTGGTATGGCTGAAAACATCAGATGTGTTCAGACTCATGCATCGCTTCAAACGATGTAATTTCTGGTACTGGCGTAAAAGGCTGATGATTCATTAGATAAGTAAATCAAAGCTGTCTCAGGATGGTGTTTTGTTTCCCTCTCCTTCTACCAGATGTGCCCAGTCTGGGTCCTCTGCCATCATGTGCAACCGATGCAGTCCCTCAGGCAGACAGATACGTAGCTAACGCTTTGTTTGGTGCCGTGCCAAGGACTCAGATTATAGTGCTACAAAAGCAGATGCTTCATACAAGTATTGAAGGAAATGGACGTTGCAGAGGACATTCCTCTTTGGTAATTGCAGGTAGTGTATGGGAATATTCAGTTGAACTGACAGTATCCCAATAAAGACATTTCAAGTTCCTTTCTTCCTCCATTTTAAGGTCCCCTTTCCCCATACTGTAAAAACTGTAGTGATTCCATCCTTGTTCAAACACCTATGAAAATGTTTACTGAAGAGAAAGAACGTGTTACAGTAGATCGTACATTTCTCTGCAGTCCGCCTCTAAGCCCTGTGTGAAAACCTGGGCAAAGAGCTCATATACAATATCTCCTCTATGTGTCAGTCAACCTCACTTGCCACAAGGCTAACACAAACATTAAGAGGACAGGGCCCACGCCTCCAACTTAAAGCCTTCTGTAATGAACACAACATATTTGATCTTGGCCTGTGGTGCCCTGGCCTGAACCAGTAAGATAGGGAAGGATGGGAGGAGTCCAAACCAGCCTATTGATCATATTAAAGCACCTGCACCTCCTCTCTGAAGCACCATACATCTCTCCCTTGATTTGGATCGTTATGGACTGTGAAGTATTCATTTTCATAAACTGAAAATGGAGAGGCGGCCCTATACTCCCCAATTTTATTTATCACAGGTTTGGCTGTAGGAATGTGCTGCATACGAAACTGTGAGGTTTGATTGCAGTATTACCTCTGTCGTTTCCAATTTCATTCACATCACTGGTTTAAAAACAAAGGCAGCGGAGCATGACATGGTTTTCATTAGATACCAGTCAGGAGCGGGGCAGTAACGGTCTCCATTGACTGTGATTTAGCTGATAACGTATGGCTCTCCTAGCAGGCCTCTCCACAGTTGTCACTCTGACCAGGCCCCCACCTTCAGGGCGGCCAATAGGACCTCCACTCTGACCAGGCCCACACCTTCAGGGCGGCCAATAGGACCTCCACTCTGACCAGGCCCATACCTTCAGGGCGGCCAATAGGACCTCCACTCTGACCAGGCCCACACCTTCAGGGCGGCCAATAGGACCTCCACTCTGACCAGGCCCACACCTTCAGGGCGGCCAATAGGACCTCCACTCTGACCAGGCCCACACCTTCAGGGCGGCCAATAGGACCTCCACTCTGACCAGGCCCATACCTTCAGGGCGGCCAATAGGACCTCCACTCTGACCAGGCCCACACCTTCAGGGCGGCCAATAGGACCTCCACTCTGACCAGGCCCCCACCTTCAGGGCGGCCAATAGGACCTCCACTCTGACCAGGCCCATACCTTCAGGGCGGCCAATAGGACCTCCACTCTGACCAGGCCCATACCTTCAGGGCGGCCAATAGGACCTCCACTCTGACCAGGCCCACACCTTCAGGGCGGCCAATAGGACCTCCGCTCTAACCAGGCCCACACCTTCAGGGCGGCCAATAGGACCTCCACTCTGACCAGGCCCACACCTTCAGGGCGGCCAATAGGACCTCCACTCTGACCAGGCCCATACCTTCAGGGCGGCCAATAGGACCTCCAGAGAAAGACAACAACCTAGAACATCCACTGAGATCGGCCACCAGAGAGAACAACTCAAATATGCACGAGTTCAGACTCTTCGGAGTTAGACAGTTAAGCATGAATTGTGGCCTCTACCGTGGAATTTGATTCAATTATCCCTTTTGATTCCTCAGAGCGTTATTAGAGGCTAGGCATTGTTTAAAAAATTATGACCCTAGTTAGTACCACTAAGCAGTAACAAAAATATTGCCTAAGAGAATATGATCATATCAGGCATGCTCCAAGAATCTTTGTTGATTATGCGGCTATTTATAAAAAGTTGCCTAACAAATTAGATGTATTTGCAAGTCAGACTTGACCCAAATCATCTCCCACATGTACATCAGTCAGTGAACCAAGTCAAATATGGAATTAGATGAGGCACTCAGTCAGCTCATATGAATAATGATTATACACAATGCCATTTCACAACGTTGTGCACCAGTAGACACACAAGTTTCTGGGGCTATATCCGTGAACCTAGGCCTACATGCGGACCACATGTGTGAGAGAGGGAGATCAGAGTTTTCCTCAGTTGTTGATGAGTCAGAGTAGATCAAGTTTGGAGCTGATGATCTGATGCTCTAGTAATAGGCTCTCTCCCCTCCTCTCCCTCCCATATGCTTCCCATGTGAGCCTGTGATTATGTACACAGTCCTATTTATACGCTCAGCCATGCTCAGCACTTTAACCGGCTCCACATAAATAATCTGTTGGTATGAGAGGAGGGTGTCCATGAAGGATGGATTCTTTTAACACAGCACTTCTGGCTACTACCAACTTCTATAGGCCTACTCTCTCTCTCTCTCTATCTCTCTCGCTCTCTCTCTCTCCCTCTCTCTCACTCACTCTCTCATCTCTCTCTTCATCTCTCGCTCTCTCTCTCTCTTTCTTCATCTCTTCATCTCTCTTTCTTCATCCATCTCTCTCTCCCTCTCTCTCTCTTCACCTCTCCATATCTTTCTTCATCTCTATCTCTCTCTTCATCTCTCTCTCTCTCTCTTTCCCTCCTGACTGTAATGTATCAGATAATATCCATGTCATAACAAAGTTAAGGTTGCTCCTTAATACAAAGTTTAACAATTGCGTAAGAGCATTAATGGATGCTGGTCTGGAGCTGCCAGCCAACACTGGGAGGGCTGTATTGCTTGTGTTGAAGTGCCCGGGTTAGGTTTTTGAAGGTATGAAGGTCGTATCAGGGTCAGGGCCATTTCCATCTTCACAATGTTGGTTCTATGATCTCACGTCTCAAGCCTCACAACTCTCAGGATTAACTTAGATGGTGCAGGGTATTTTACAGATTGCAGTCAGGCCAAAAGCTTCAGAAAACTGCTCAGTTAAAAAATCCCCAGCAACTGAATGTGTTACCGACCGTCTGACACACTGATGTCGTCTCTCTTTACAGTATTTACCTTTAACTAAATTATTCTGTCAAACTCAACTTTTGTTTACTTTCCTTTGCGTGATTTGATCTACGTTTGCATCTGTTGCATGAAGAAAATAGAATAGAAAACATTTGGCATGTAATAGCTAATTCACCCACTAAAGTGTACACGAAACACTTGGGTAAACCCATTTACTTCAAAGAGCAATACTTCCCTCAGCTTTCCAGAAGTGTAATAGTTAGCTGGGCTCAGACAGCCTTGCTCAGTCATGCTGATGGTGCTATGTCATCCAGAACTCTGTGATCGAAACACCACCGGATTCTCCATTGATGGCCTCATTTGAACCAAGACCCAGATGTGGAAAGAGCACAACTGTTTGCTTAGCCTCTGAGATGCACTTGGGTCTGAGCGTTGTGTATCCAATTACTTGCCTCAATATCTGCAGGCCTTGGACAAACAATGCCTGTGTGTACAGGGGAAAACAGAAGAAAATTGCAAGAAAATTCTCTTTACCAAATGCCATTGGTGAGCAACTGTATTCAGCTTCGGTTTAAATATGGGCTGTTATCACATTTAAATCACTGCACTATCTAGCAATAGTAGCCTGTACTAATAACAACATTAAAATGATATTATGTTGTACCAGTCCTTTAACAGTAAGTGTGCTCAGACGTCTTGTCCGTTCATGTCAGCATATTGACATTCTAACTGATATTGAAAGGGATTATGTGACTTAAGCCTACATGTTTTGCATGCCTGGAGAAGTGTTCCACAGTTATCTCTGTCTGATTACTCACTTCCTCCCTCTCAGATTATCCAATGAAAAAAGACAACTTTTTTGCCTAACATCCTTAAAAAAGCTCTCTCTATTCCTGTGAATCAGAAATATGCGGCCGTGGACGCTCCAGCCCCTTTATGTCACTCAGGAATCTTTCCACATGTCAGGGAGGATGTGCTGTGAAACATGGATGAGATTTAAGGTGACTGGGGAGAAAAAACAATGACTGGTGAGAGCTGAGCTGGAAATCATCAAGGGGGGTGTGTATTGTCATCAACAGTAGCTGTAAGTTATGGGATGGCTTCAGACAGTTTTATATTTAATACTTTCAGTAGTGTTCTGGAATTCTTAAATCCTCTTTGGTATTCAGCCCTTGTGTTGGATTCAACATTTGATGTGACCCAATGTCTTCCCACAGCTGTCTTTCGGTAGAGAAGGTGCAGATTTCCATTAAGATAGAGAGAGATTCTCCTTCCTACTGCACACAGAAAGAACTTCAAAGATCTCACTATTTTATATCCATGAAGATGTTTTGGTACTTTTGAAGGACAGAAACACTACAGAGATAATCTGGGTATAGTGGGCAGAGTTATAAAACCGGTCACATTGATGACGTCCCTCTTCAATTAATACTAGACACACCAGGCAAAGTCGACATCCTTCACACATTTCCGCGGAAACAAGATAAAGAATATAAGATTGTGAATCATAATTTGACCTACTTTTTATGCTCGTCATATGGCCAACAGACACTCCTGCCTACAGCTCCAAGGATGAAGACCCATGACTCAGCTTAATAACACAGTCGACATATCACTTACAGACTTATTTCTATGCAATACAGCTGTTGTTCAATGAAGCACTACAGATGATTAGGTACAGTACACAGGAGAGTTGTTACCGGCAGATTCAAGATGTACTCACATCCTACCATACCCTTGTCTGTACATTATGCCTTGACTCTATTCTTCCACGCCCAGAAATCTGCTCCTTTTACTCTCTGTTCCAAATGCACGAGACGACCAGTTCTTATAGCCTTTAGTCGTACCCTTATCCTACTCCTCCTCTGTTCCTCTGGTGATGTAGAGGTTAACCCAGGCCCTGCAGCCCCCAGCACCACTCCTATTCCCCAGGCGCTCTCATTTGTTGACTTCTGTAACCATAAAAGACTTGGTTTTAATGCATGTTAACATTAGAAGCCTCCTCCCTAAGTTTGTTTTATTCACTGCTTTAACACGCTCCGCCATTCCTGATGTCCTAGCCGTGTCTGAATCATGGAAGGCTTAGGAAGGCCACCTAAAATCCTGAAATTTCCATCCCTAACTATAATATCTTCTGACAAGATAGAACTGTCAAAGGAGGCAGAGTTGCAATCTACTGCAGAGTTCTGTCATACAATCCAGGTCTGTGCCCAAACAATTCGAGCTTCTACTTTTAAAAATCCACCTTTCCAGAAACAAGTCTCTCACCGTTGCCGCTTGTTATAGACCCCCTTCAGCCCCCAGCTGTGCCCTGGACACCATATGTGAATTGATTTCCCCCCATCTATCTCCAGATTTCGTACTGTTTAGGTAAACTAAACTGGAATATGCTTAACACCTCGGCTGTCCTACAATTTAAGCTAGATGCCCTCAATCTCACAGAAAATATCAAGGAACCTACATGGTACAACCCTAAATCTGTAACCATGGGCACCCTCTTAGATATCATCCTGACCAACTTGCCCTCTAAATATACCTCTGCTGTCTTCAACCAGGATCTCAGCGATGACTGCCTCTTTGCCTGTGTGCGTGAGGGGTCCGCAGTCAAATGACCACCCCTCATCACTGTCATACGTTCCCTAAAACAATTCAGCGAGCAGGCCTTTCTAATCGACCTGGCCCGGGTATCCTGGAAGGATATTGACCTCATCCCGTCAGTAGAGGATGCCTGGTTGTGTAACGGCTGACGCTCTCCTCATCCTCGGATGAGGTGAGGAGAGAAGGATCTTCAGACCAAAACGCAGCATTTGGGAAATAAGCCATCTTTATTATGAATACGATGGCAACACGAAACGAAACAAAACACTTTCAAAACTACAAAACAAGAAAACGACGTTGACGAAACCTGAACATAAACTTACATAACTAAACATAAACTTACGTACAGGAAACAGACGACATCGAAACGAAACGAAACAAACAAACGCTACAGTCCAGTGTGGCACGAACATACATACTGACACAGGAGACAATCACCCACAACGAACACTGTGACAACGCCTACCTAAATATGACTCTTAATTAGAGGAACGCCAAACACCTGCCTCTAATTAAGAGCCATACCAGGTAACCCAAAACCAACACAGAAACAGAAAACATAGAATGCCCACCCAACCTCACGTCCTGACCAACTAACACACATAACAACTAACATAAATAGGTCAGGAACGTGACAGGTTGCTCTTTAAAAGTGCTTTCCGCGCCATAATTAAATAAGCATGCCCATTCAAAAAAAATGAAATTCGTGGCCAAAAGTTTTGAGAATGACACAAATATTAATTTTCACAAAGTCTGCTGCCTCATTGTCTTTAGATATTTTTTTCCGAATTACAATGGAATACTGAAGTATAATTACAAGCATTTCATAAGTGTCAAAGGGTTTTATTGACAATTACATTAAGTTGATGCAAAGAGTCAATATTTGCAGTGTTGACCCTTCTTTTTCAAGACCTCTGCAATCTGCCCTGGCATGCTGTCAATTAACTTCTGGGCCACATCCTGACTGATGGCAGCCCATTCTTGCATAATCAATGCTTGGAGTTTGTCAGAATTTGTGGGGTTTTGTTTGTCCACCCGCCTCTTGAGGATTGACCACAAGTTCTCAATGGGATTAAGGTCTGGGGAGTTTCCTGGCCATGGACCCAAAATATCGATGTTTTAGTTATCACTTTTGCCTTATGGCAAGGTGCTCCATCATGCTGGAAAAGGCATTGTTCGTCACCAAACTGTTCCTGTATGGTTGGGAGAAGTTGCTCTCGGAGGATGTGTTGGTACCATTCTTAATTCATGGCTGTGTTCTTAGGCAAAATTGTGAGTGAGCCCACTCCCTTGGCTGAGAAGCAACCCACACATGAATGGTCTCAGGATGCTTTACTGTTGGCATGACACAGGACTGATGGTAGTGCTCACCTTGTCTTCTCCAGACAAGCTTTTTTTCCAGATGCCACAAACAATCAGAAAGGGGATTCATCAGAGAAAATGACTTTACCCCAGTCCTCAGCAGTCCAATCCCTGTACCTTTTGCAGAATATCAGTCTGTCCCTGATGTTTTTCCTGGAGTAAAGTGGCTTCTTTGCTGCCCTTCTTGACACCAGGCCATCCTCCAAAAGTATTTGCCTCACTGTGCGTACAGATGCACTCACACCTGCCTGCTGCCATTCCTGAGCAAGCTCTGTACTGGTGGTGCCCCAATCCCGCAGCTGAATCAACTTTAGGAGACGGTCCTGGCGGTTGCTAGACTTTCTTGGGCACCTTGATGCCTTCTTCACAACAATTGAACCGCTCTCCTTGAAGTTCTTGATGTTAATCCGATAAATGGTTGATTTAGGTGCAATCTTACTGGCAGCAATATCCTTGCCTGTGAAGCCCTTTTTGTGAAAAGCAATGATGACGGCACGTGTTTCCTTGCATGTAACCATGGTAGACAGAAGAACAATGATTCCAAGCAACACCCTCCTTTTGAAGCTTCCAGTTTGTTATTCGAACTCAATAAGCATGACAGAGTGATCTCCAGCCTTGTCCTCGTCAACACTCACACCTGTGTTAACGAAAGAATCACTGACATTATGTCAGCTGGTCCTTTTGTGGCAGGGCTGAAATGCAGTGGAAATGTTTTTGGGGTGATTCAGTTAATTTGCATGGCAAAGAGGGACTTTGCAATTAATTGCAATTCACCTGATCACTCTTCATAACTTTCTGGAGTATATGCAAATTGCCATCATACAAACTGAGGCAGTAGACTTTGTGAAAATTTATATTTGTGTCATTCTCAAAACTTTTGGCCATGACTGTTGAACTAAGAACAGATATAGCCCTTGGTTCACCCCAGACTTGACTGCCCTTGACCAGCACAAAAACATCTTGTGGCGTTCTGCATTAGCACAAAATTGCCCCTGCGATATCCAGCTTTTCAGGGAAGTCAGGAACCAATATACTCAGTCCGTTAGGAAAGCTAAGGCTAGCTTTATCAAACAGAAATTTTCAGCCTGTAACACTAACTCCAAAAGGTTTTGGGACACTGTAAAGTCCACCATAGCAACACCCACCCGTAGCACGTGCTCGACCAGGTAAATTTCACTGGTCATCCCCAAAGCCAACACTTACTTTGGCCGCCTTTCCTTCCAGTTCTCTGCTGCCAACGACTGGAACGAATTGCAAAAATCACTGAAGCTGGAGTCTTATATCTCCCTCTCTAACTTTAAGCATCAGCTGTCACACAGCCAATCTGTACACAATCTGTATACCTGTACACAGCCAAGCTGTAAATAGCACACCCAACTTCCTCATCCCCATATTGTTATTTATCATCTTGCTCTATTGCACCCCAGTATCTCTACTTGCACATCATCATCTGCACATCTATCACTCCAGTGTTAATGCTAAATTGTAATTATTTTGCCTCTATGGCCTATTTATTGCCTTACCTCCCTACTCTTCTACATTTGCACACACTGTACATATATTTTTCTACTGTGTTATTGAATGCACATTTGTTAATGTGTAACTCTGTGTTGTTTTTGTCGCAATGCTTTGCTTTATCTTGGCCAGGTCGCAGTTGTAAATCAGAACTTGTTCTCAACTGGCCTACCTGGTTAAATAAAGGTGGAAAAAAATAATAATAATCTGCCCTTGGAACCAACTCTTTCTGCAATTTCAGCAACAGCAGTCAACCTGCATTTTCTCTTTCCCAGCCTTAACATGAGACAGTTGAAGTTGAAGTCGGAAGTTTACATACACCTTAGCCAAATACATTTAAACTCAGTTTTCACAATTCCTGACATTTAATCCTAGCAAAATGTCCCTGTCTTAGGTCAGTTAGGATCACCACTTTATTTTTAGAGGGTAAAATGTCTCGTCGTTGGTAGAAGGAGAGGAGGACCAAATCGCAGCGTGGTATGTATCCATATTTATTTGAATACATTTTTTAAGACGAACAAAACAATAAACAAAACTAAACCCAACGACGCTACAGTCCTGAACTTGAGAATATGTAAAACACAAATAACGCACGAACAGGAACAATCACCCACAAACAAACAGTGAGAACAGCCTACCTTAATATGGTTCCCAATCAGAGACAACGTAAAACACCTGCCTCTGATTGAGAACCATATCAGGCCAATTAGACAACCCTAAACCAATGAAACACATAACATAGAATATACCCACCCAGCTCACGTCCTGACCAACTAAACAAAGACTAAACAACGGAAATAAGGTCAGGAACGTGACAATGTCAGAATAATAGTAGAGAGAATGATGACCCAGTGGGTCAGAAGTTTACATACACTCAATTAGTATTTGGTAGCATTGCCTTTAAATTGTTTAACTTGGGTCAAACATTTCAGGTAGCCTTCCACAAGCTTCCCACAATAAGTTGGGTGAATTTTGGCCTATTCCTCCTGACAGAGCTGGTGTAACTGAGTCAGGTTTGTAGGCCTCCTTGCTCGCACACGCTTTCTCAGTTCTGCCCACACATTTTCTATAGGATTGAGGTCAGGGCTTTGTGATGCCCACTCCAATACCTTGATATTGTTGTCCTTAAGCCATTTTGCCACAACTTTGGAAGTATGCTTGGGGTCATTGTCCATTTGGAAGACACATTTGCGACCAAACGTCCTGACTGAGGTCTTGAGATGTTGCTTCAATATATCCACATAATTTTCCTGCCTCGTGATGCCATCTATTTTGTGAAGTGCACCAGCTCTTCCTACAGCAAAGCACCCCCACAACATGATCCTGTCACCCCCGTGCTTCACGGTGTTCTTCAGCTTGCAAGCCCCACCTTTTTCCTCCAAACATAACGATGGTCATTATGGCGAAACAGTTCTCTTTTTGTTTCATCAGACCAGAGGAGATTTCTCCAAAAAGTATGATCTTTGTCCCCATGTGCAGTTGCAAACCGTAGTCTGGCTTCTTTATGGCGGTTTTGAGCAGTGGCTTCTTCCTTGCTGAGCGGCCTTTCAGGTTAGGTCGATATAGGACTCGTTTAACTGTGGATATAGATACTTTTGTACCTGTTTCCTCCAGCATCTTCACAAGGTCCTTTGCTGTTGTTCTAGGATTGATTTGCACTTTTCGCACCATCTCTAGGAGACAGAACAAGTCTTATTCCTGAACGGTATGACGGCTGCGTGGTCCCATGGTGTTTATACTTACGTACTATTGTTTGTACAGATGAACGTTGTACCTTCAGGCATTTGGATTTTTGCTCCCAAGGATGAACCAGACTTGTGGAGGTCTGCAATTTTTTTTCAGAGGTCTTGGCTGATTTGTTTTGATTTTCCCATGATGTCAAGCAAAGAGGCACTGAGTTTGAAGGTAGGCCTTGAAATACATCAACAGGTACACCTCCAATTGACTCAAATGATGTCAATTAGCCTATCAGAAGCTTCTAAAGCCATGACATAATTTTCTGGAATTTTCCAAGCTGTTTGAAGGCACAGTCAACTTAGTGTATGTAAACTTCTGACCCACTGGAATTGTGATACAGTGAATTATAAGTGAAGTAATCTGTCTGTAAACAATTGTTGGAAAAATTACTTGTGTCATGCACAAAGTAGATGTCTTAACCGACTTGCCAAAACTATAGTTTGTTAACAAGAAATGTGTGGAGTGGTTGAAAAACGTGTTTTAATGACTCCAACCTAAGTGTATGTAAACTTTTGACTTCAACTGTATCAATGTCTTAAGCCCTCATCTTGTGCCCTACTGCCCTCCATTCGTTCCTGTGATGCAAATCCTGTGGAATGTTTAATGTAGATGGATGATAAATATCAACTACAGTTTCAAACCAATTTAAGGCACAACATTTTTCAGAATAAATTGTAATCTAGCGTACTGGATATGTACAGCAGTATATGTATAGCATAGCAGCATGTGCAGTATAATACATCATTCATCAGTCAATTAAATTAAATTGCCTTCTGAGAAAAAACATATATTTTCATCTGTTGAGATGAAGGACCTTTTGTAATTTTGAAATAAATTAGGTCAAGTGTGGTTAGATACAGCCTATTACACTCCCACTAGTGATTACCACCAACACCCATATGTTGTGTTATTACAGTAAGAAATCTGTGCTATACGGCCGTGAATTATCCTGTTTTTGACCATTGAGAGCAGATCAGCAACAATATTGAGAGAAAAAAGGGGTTGTTGATTGTTAATGGCCTTGGGAGCAATGAGAAAGCCAATAATGAAACAGCTTTGTAATGTCCTGTTGCACCATGGGAATGAGGCAGAGAAAGCTGTGAAAGGATTTCTGTTCTGTCAAGGTCAATTGTTCCAGGTTGATTTGATTATGAAGAGGAAAATGAGCTTAACAGTAAGCTATCTTAATAGCTGTGCATCAAATATTGGAAAACGAACTGGTATCTACAGTAGCTGAGTGTAGAAAAGGGATTACGTTATATTCATTACAAAAACAGAATCCTTGGCACAGCTGTAGGGCGTCAGGTTAATATGTGTGAGATCCTTAATTTGAGCTATCCTCCATCCTGGGCGCAATGTACACTTTTCAGCCCACCATATACATTACATTCTCTATCAGAAGCCTAAGGCTTTAACTGAGGCAGCTTAAATTGGGTGGGATTGAAAACGAATGAAAGGGCTACAGCATTATTTGTCATTACTTTGTCATAATATCCCTTTGGATGAGAGACTGTGCAAACTATGTACTGTAACCACGCCAGCTTTATCCCTTATGGGAATAAACAGTGAAATGAGACAGCACATTGAGACCGGGTCTCAGATTGGAGTCGTTCTAGTTTATCCCATCATATGAACATGGAAAGGCCAGGGTGGGAAAGGGAAGAAGTCTGAGAGATATGCATACACAGAGAATAGATCAGTAGTGGACATTCAGCTAGCCATGCAGAAAACGAGCTGTGTGGAGTGAGCTCCCAGGTTAATGTACTAAGCTGAATGGCAAGCCCCGCTCATTAACCTCACTCTATTATGGAGGAGATGGCCTTTCTTGCCCCGGGGCTCAGGCCATGTGGCTCTGTCCTCCAACCCGCCCAGGCCAGGATCCAGGCCACCAGGCCACCAGACAGCCCCCCGGAGACCCTGCATGCATGGAGATCCATCTGTGAAACGCAGATGATGAGAGACTTGAGTCACTCAACAAGACGCCCCGTGCCTCACAGATGGATGCCAGATTAAGCAGGATTTGTATCCATAATGAAAACAGGGTGGTGAGACTTTGTTGTTGGCTGGCTGGTACAGAGGAACGGGGGTGGAGGGAATGGAGAGGTGGTTTGACAAGTGTGTGATGCATACTCCTGTGACGGCAGCAACCATCAGAGAGCTGTGGGCTGTCAGAGATTGATAACCCAGACAGCAGGAGAGGTGTGGCATCTACCCAGGCCACTAGCCTGTCACCGGGCCGGATGTGATCCACAGTTCAATGAGGCCCTCTTTACATGACATGTCACATGTAGATTGGGATCTGACACACGAGCATTGTCAGGAATCTATTTTTCATTAAAGGTAGAAAGATTCCTGTTTGACATTTCTCTCAACATCATTATCTCTACATTCTTGTTCGTCAGTTGGTTTCTACTACATGCTCAATGCAAACAGCATAAAGAAATCCCTTACTTTATTTTGCTCTTACATTTAACATATTGATTTATATATTATCCTCCTAAGCGCGATGTCCACGCCCCTGCGGAAATCTAATTAACATAATTTAAAAAATCCCTGAAAAATCGGTCAGCTTAAACTACATATATCCGTCTCAATCCACCCATTAACTATGTCGCACTTCCCCATCTGTGGTGAAAGGTGACAGAGCTAGAGCAGTGTTTGTCACACCATGAGACATCAGTCTTCTCACAAAATCGTCTGTACCGTCCGAACAGTTTGGCCTACAAAATATTAAACTCTCACGAAAATCATTGTGTTCTCCGTTTCGATCTATGACCCCCACAAGAGTCTTGGGACTCGTCGGAAGTCAGTACAGCCGATCTGCCAACTCCTGTCTGTAGCGTCCGAACAGTTTAGGCTACACACTAATATAATAAGGTGAGACTCTCACGAACACGTACAGTATCAATCAAACGTTTGGACACACCTACTCATTCAAGGGTTTTTCTTTATTATTACTTTTTTCTACATTGTAGACATCAAACTATGAAATAACACATATGGAGTCATGTAGTAACCAAAAAAAGTGTTAAACAAATCAAAATATATGTTTATTTGAGATTCTTCAGTAGCCAACATTTGCCTTGATGACAGCTTTGCACACTCTCTGCATTTTCTCAACCTGCTTCATGAGGTCGTCACCTGGAATGCATTTCAATTCCTTCTTAATGCTTTTGAGCCAATCAGTTGTGTTGTGAAATGGTAGGGGTGGTATACAAAAGACAGCCTACTTGGTAAAAGACCAAGTCCATATTATGGCAAGAACAGCTCAAAAAGCTGAGTCGGAGAAATGAGTCGGAAAATTTCAAGAACTTTGAAAGTTTGCAGTCGCAAAAAGCATCAAGCGCTATTGTGAAACTGTCACACCCTGATCTGTGTCACGATCGTTATAATGAGTGGACCAAGGTGCAGCGTGGTATGGTTCCATCCTCTTTATTAGGCAGTGAAACTCAAAGAAAAGAATAAAGCGCAAAACGAAACGTGAAGCTCATGTAGTGCTCGCAGGCAACTATACATAGACAGAAAATCCCACCAACAACAGACCAAGCAGCGTGCCCAGGAGGAAATCCAGCAGTGGAGGACATCCTGGATGCTAGAAGAGGTTAATGCAGGAGACAGAAGCCTGCCATGGAAGCAGGCAGAAGCAGCGAGGGAGCAACACGACGACACCGGGGTTCGCGGCCACGACGGAAGCCCGAGAGTCAGCCTCAAAAAAAATTTGGGTGGGGGCACACGGAGTGGTCGGAGACGCTGAGGGGTGAGTCAGAGACCGAGGAGGAAGATTGAGCGAGGAGTGGGTGGCGGAAGTTGACGGGAGTGAACCAAAGACTGTCAGTGAGTTGAGGGAGAATGTGGAGGAGAGAGAAATGAGAGAGTTATTGAATTGGTGGAGGATGCACGACATTTTCACTAAGGAGCGTGTTATCGACGTAAAGCCACCTGAGTCAGCTCTCCGTACTCATCCTAAGAAGTGTGTTGAAGTTCCGGTACAAGTGATGCCAGCTATATGCACCAGGTCTCCAGTACGCCTTCCCAGCCCAGTACGTCCTGTGCCAACTCCCCGTACTCGTCCTGAGAAGTGTGTTAAAGTTCCGGTACAAGTGATGCCGGCTATACGCACCAGGCCTCCAGTGCGCCTCAAAAGTCCAGTACGTCCTGTGCCTCTTCCCCGCACTCGCCCTGAGGTGCGTGTCACCAACCCGGTTCCACATGTACCGGTCCCACGCATCAGGCCTCCAGTGCACCTCCACAGTCCAGAGCTTCCGGCGACAGTTCCCAGTCTAGAGCTTCCGGCGACAGTACCCAGTCCAGAGCTTCCGGCGACAGTTCCCAGTCCAGAGCTTCTGGCGACGTTTCACAGTCTGGAACCTCCAACGACGGTCCACAGTCCGGAACCTCCAACGACGGTCCGCGGTCCAGAACCTCCAACGACGGTCGGTAGTCCAGAGCCTCTAGCGACGGTCTACGGTCCAAAGCCTCTAGCGATGGTCTGCGGTCCAGAGTCTCCAGCGAAGTTCTGTGATCCAGAGTCTCCAGCAACGGTCTGCGGTCCAGAGCTTCCTGCGACGGTCGGCGGTCCAGAGCCTCCAGCGACGGTATGCAGTCCAGAGCCTCCTGCGAGGGTTCCAAGTCCGGAGCCTCCGGCGACGATCCACGGTCCGGAGTCCCCGGCGACGATCTACGGTCCGGAGACCCCGGCGACGATCCACTGTCCGGAGTCCCCGGCGACGATCCACGGTCCGGAGTCCCCGGCGACGATCCACGGTCCGGAGCCTCCCGCGACGATCCACGGTCCGGAGCCTCCAGCAACGAATCACGGTCAGGTTCCTCCGGCGACGATCCAAGGCCCAAAGTCCCCGGCGATGATCCAAGGCCCGAAGCCCCCGGCGACGACCTGCGGTCCGGTTCCTACGGCGACGACCTGCGGTCAGGTTCCTCTGGTGACGATCCAAGGGCCAAAGCCCCCGGCGACGAGCCACGGTCCGGTTCCCAATGTCACAGCCGTTAAAAGAAGAGGACCAAGGTGCAGTGTGGTGAGCGTACATTTTCCTTTTATTTATAAAAATTATGCCGAACAAAACAATAAACACTACAAACACAAACCGTGAAGCTAAAGGCTATGTGCCCCAAACAAAGTTAACTTCCCACAAAGACAGGTGGAAAAAAGGGCTACCTAAGTATGGTTCTCAATCAGAGACAACGATAGACAGCTGCCTCTGATTGAGAACCACACCCGGCCAAACACAAAGAAATAGAAAACATAGAAATAAAGAAACTAGAATGCCCACCCTAGTCACACCCAATCAGAGGCAGCTGTTTATCGTTGTCTCTGATTGGAGATCATATTTAGGCAGCCATTTCCCCATTGTGCTTTGTGGGATCTTGTCTATGTATGCGAGCACTACATGAGCTTCATGTTTCGTTTTGCGCTTTATTGTTTTCTTTGAGTTTCACTACCTAATAAAGAGGATGGAACCATACCACGCTGCACCTTGGTCCACTCATTATAACGATCGTGACAATCTGTTTCACCTGTCTTTGTGATTGTCTCCACCCCCCTCCAGGTGTCACCCATCTTCCCCATTATTCCCAGTGTATTTATTCCTGTGTTCTGTTTGTCTGTTGCCAGTTCGTCTTGTCAAGCTTACCAGCATGTTTTTCCGAGCTCCTGTTTTTTCCTAGTCTCTGTTTTTCTAGTCCTCCCGGTTCTGACCTCTTACCTGCCCTGACACTAAGCCCACCTGTCTGACCATTCAGCCTGCCCTGACCTCGAGCCTGCCTGCCGCCCTGTACCGTTTGAAACTCTGACCTGGTTTATGAACTTTTGCCTGCCCTCAACCTGCCTCTTGCCTGCCCCTTGTTGTTCAATAAGTATCAGAGACTTGAACCATCTGCCTCCTGTGTCTACATCTGGGACTCGTCCTGTGTTGTTATCTTCTTTGGGGTAGGGGGCAGTATTTTCACGTCCGGATGAAAAGCATGCCCAGAGTAAACGGCCTGCTACAAAGCCATAAAAGCTAGAATATGCATATTATTAGTAGATTTGGATAGAAAACACTCTGAAGTTTCTAAAACGGTTTGAATGATGTCTGTGAGTATAACAGAACTCTCTGGCAGGCAAAAACCTAGGAAAAAATCCAACCAGGAAGTGGGAAATCTGAGGTGGGTCAATTTTTAACCCAGCTCTTATTGAAGATACAGTGGGATATTGGTAATGTTGCACTTCCTAAGGCTTCCACTAGATGTCAACAGTCTTTAGAACCTTGTCTGATGCTTCTACTGTGAAGTGGGGCCGAATGAGAGGGGATTGAGTAAGGTCTACCATGACCTGAACATGCGCTGACCATGCGCGTTCATGTGAGAGCGAGCTCTGTTCCATCGCACTTATGAAGACAAAGGAATTCTCCGGTTGGAACATTATTGAAGAATTATGTTAAAAACATCGTAAAGATTGATTCAATACTTCGTTTGTCATGTTTTTACGGACTGTAATATAACTTTTTTAAACTTTACGTCCGTACTTTTCGCTGGACTTGAACGCGCGTCGTGAGTTTGGAAAGGGTACTGAACGCTAGAACAACAAGGAGGAATTTGGACATAAATGATGGACATTATCGAACAAAACAAACATTTATTGTGGAACTGGGATTCCGGGGAGTGCATTCCTGGGAGATCATCAAAGGTAAGTGAATGTTTATAATGTTATTCCTGACTTCTGTTGACTGCACAATATGGCGGATATATTGTTGTCTTGATTGAGCTCTGAGCGCCGACCTCAGATTATTGCATGGTTTGCTTTTTCCGTAAAGCTTTTTTGAAATCTGACACAGCGGTTGCATTAAGGAGAAGTGCATCTAAAAATCCATGCATAACAGTTGTAACTTTTAGCAATGTTTATTATGAGTATTCCTGTAAATTGATGTGGCTCTCTGCAAAATCAGCGGATGTTTTGGAACTTCTGAACGTAACGTGCCAATGTAAACTCAGATTTTTGATTATAAATATGAACTTTACCGAACAAAACATACATGTATTGTGTAACATGAAGTCCTATGAGTGTCACCTGATGAAGATCATCAAAGGTTAGTGATTCATTTTATCTCTATTTCTGCTTTTTGTGAATCCCCTCTTTGGCTAGAGAAATGGCTGTGTTATTCTGTGAATAGGCACTCACCTAACAATCGTTTGGTTTGCTTTCGTCGTAAAGCCTTTTTGAAATCGGACACTGTGGCTGGATTTACAACAAGTGTATCTTTAAAATAGTGTAAAATACATGTATGCTTGAGGAATTTTAATTATGGGATTTCTGTTTTTTTGAATTTAGCGCCCTGCAGTTTCACTGGCTGTTGACGAGGTGGGACGCTACCGTCCCACGTACCCTAGAGAGGTTATAGTACGAACTGGCCATGACTGACCCAGCAGACTCGGACCATCTCCGCAGCACTATTTCCCTGCATGGATCCACCATTGAAAGACATAAGGAGCTACTCCAGAACCTTGTGGAAGGGCTCCATTCACTGGCGGAATGCCACGACCAGCAGTTCAAGACGTTACTGGAGAAATTCTGTGGATTATCTCACAGGTTGTATACCACAACGGAGACCTCCCAGTCGCTCAGTAACTCCCCTACCAGTGGTGGGTTGGTACAGCCTACCCTGGCTCCCCGAGAACCCTGCTTATCTCCTCCGGAGCGATATTCTGGGGATCCTGGAAACTGCTGTTGACAGGGTATTTGTGGACCTTAAGCAATGGTTCACTACAGCCCCCATCCATCCTGAGCTGGCCGGTCAGTTTGTGGTTGAGGTTGACGCTTCTGACATGGGAGTGGGGGCCGTCCTGTCCCAGCGATCTGTCCAGGACCAAAGGCTTCATCCCTGTGCCTTCCTGTCCCATCGTCTCAACTCCGCGGAAAGGAACTATGACGTTGGGAACCGGGAACTTCATTAAGATGGTGCTGGAGGAGTGGAGGTACTGGCTGGAATGGGCAGAACATTCATTTTTGGTGAGGACTGACCATAAGAATTTATAATTCCTCCGCACAGCCAAGTGTCTTAACTCTATGCAGGCCTGTTGGACCCTGTTATTCACCAGGTTCAACTTCACCATCTCCTGCCGCCCAGGGTCCAAAAATGTGAAGCCGGACGCCCTCTCTCACCTGTACAGTTCCGCTGCCACACCCTCTGAATCTGAGCCCATCCTCCCTACCTCATGTCTTGTGGCTTCAGTTGTCTGTGGTATTGAGGCCCTGGTCCGCAAGGCACAACGTACCCAGGCGGACCCAGGGGAGGGCCCAGCTAACCGGATGTTCATCCCTGATTCGGCCGGTCTCAGGGCCTTCCTCCGACAATGTTTCTGGTGGCCCACTATGGTTCCAGACGTCTCGTCTCAAAACAAGACTCTGGTGGCAAGCTCCGTCTGGCCTCCTTCAGCCACTCCCTGTACTTCATCACCCCTTGGTCCCATATTTCTCTGGATTTTGTCACTGGGCTCCTTCCGTCAGATGGCAACACCACCATCCTTACAGTGGTGGACAGGTTCTCTAACGTTGCCCATTTCATCCCTCTCCTCAAGTTACCATCAGCCAAGGAGACGGCCCAGCTCATGGTGCAGCACGTCTTCCGAATCCATGGACTCCCAGTCAACATTGTCTCTGATCACGGTCCTCAGTTTTCGGCCCAATTCTGGAAGGCATTCTGCACCCTTATTGGGTCGTCGGCCAGCCTGTCCTTCGGGTTTCATCCCTAGTCCAACGGCCAGTCGGAGCGAGCCAATCAAGACATGGAAATGACACTTCGGTGTCTCGTCCCTACCAAACCCACCACCTGGAGCCAGCAACTGGTCTGGGTGGAGTATGCGAGGAAAACTCTTCCCTGCTTGGCCACTGAGCTCTCCCCTTTCGAGTGCTCCATGGGGTATCAGCCTCTGCTCTTCCCGGAGCAAGAAGTAGAAGTCAACATAGTCTCAGCCCAGATGTTCGTCTGCCGCTGTCGGCGTACCTGGAAAAGAGCTCGTTGGCTCTTCTCAAGACCACCTCCAGGTCCTGTCGACAAGGGGACCGCCACCGGACTCCGGCTCCCCACTATCATCCTGGGCAGAGGGTATGGCTGTCTGTATGGGACCTGCCCCTCCGGGTGGAGTCCCGCAAACGTTCCCCCCGTTTCATTGGTCCTTTCCCCATCTCTAGATTTCCCCATCTCTTTCTCCATCTCGTACTCCCACTGTTGTTTGTCTGCTGTTACCCTGTACCCTCCATATACACCCTACTTTTCATTTGTCCAGGATTAAGCCCATGTCTCACAACTCTTTGTCTTCTGTTTCCAGGCCCACCCCTACTACCCTCCTCCCCGGGTCATCGATGACCATCCGTATGCCGGCCCTCATCACCGACTTTCACCGCCAGCATCCCCTAGGGGGGGGGATTGAATTGCTGCAAAGAAACCACTACTAACGGACGCCAATAAGAAGAAGAGACTTGCTTGGGCCAAGAAACACGAGCAATGGACATTAGGCCGGTGTAAATCTGTCCTTTAGTCTGATGAATCCAAATTTGCGATTTTTGGTTCCAACCGCCATGTCTTTGTGAGATACAGAGTAGGTGAGCGGATGATCTCTGCATGTGAAGCATGGAGTGAAGCATGGAGGAGGAGATGTGATGGTGTGGGGGTGCTTTGCTGGTGAAACTGTCAGTGATTTATTTAGAATTCAAGGCACACTTAACCAGCATGGCTACCACAGCATTCTGCAGCGATACGCCATCCCATCTGGTTTGCGCTTAGTGGGACTATAATTTGTTTTTCAAAAGGAAAATGACACAAAACACACTTCCAGGCTGTGTAAGGGCTATTTGACCAAGAAGGAGAGTGATGGAGTGCTGCATCAGATGACCTGGCCTCCACAATCCCCTGACCTCAACCCATTTGAGGTGATTTGGGATAAGTTGGATCGCAGAGTGAAGGAAAAGCAGCCAATAAGTGCTCAGCATATGTGGGAACTCCTTCAAGACTGTTGGAAAGGCATTCCTCATGAACTGGTCGAGAGAATGCCAAGAGTGTGCAAAGCTGTCATCAAGGCAAAGGGTGGCTACTTTGAAGAATCTAAAATATTAAATATATTTAGATTTGTTTAACACTTTTTTGGTTACTACATGATTCCATATGTGTTATTTCATAGCGTTGATCTATTCACTATTATTCTGCAATGTAGAAAATAGTAAAAAACATTAGTAAAACCCTTGAATGAGAAGGTGTGTCCAAACTTTTGACTGGTACTGTATATGTTTCCTGATCTTTCTGATTTTGTTTATTTTTATATCTCTTTTTATATATCTCAGATATATTCAATGTGTTTGTATGAGCTAATATCAGTAAGGACAAATAAAATGTTTAATCAAATCATATTTTTATATATTTTTGTTCATACTTCAAGGGGTGTTAAAATTCCAAATCAAATTGCAAAATTATCCTTGATATGACCTTCTTAAAACAATTCCATAAAGCTTAATAGAACACCCACCAACTCCCCCAGCTTAGACAGGGCTTGGACTCTTATGGGTAAAGGTAATTACAGGATATTTTCTGACATATTTTTACTTTACATAAGGGAGCTAGGGGCCTCATTAAGGAGATTGCAGGCTGTCTGGGCAAACAACATGAAGCTTGTCACATTCTGCTGATAACAATGTCCATTCTGACAGCGCTGTGGGGAAACTCAACCATATACCGTATGGGTCGTTCTACAGTAGTAAAAATACATTTCTGTAAATTGGGCGTTGGAAAAAATAAAATTTGTATCATATTTCTCCCCAACTTTCAGGACGCATGTCTTCCAACATAATGGAAGTCAGGTAGACATATATACCACACTTTCCCACTGGGCACAAACGTGCTCAGTCAATGTTGTTTCAACATAATTTGTCATTGTATTGTGACATGGAATCTACATGGAAAATACATTGGATTTGAAAAAAGTAATCAACATAAACTGTTATTTAGAGGGTAAACATTTTACCACAGGATCATGTCATCATGGTAACCAGTTTTCAACACAGACTAATCTTGTATAATATGTTGAATTTTTACCTTTGAAACAACACCAGATCTTCAACATTATATTATTCACTATCAAAAAAACACTATGCAGCAACTCCTACTGGAGAGTTAATCTATCTACAGATATCCAATTGGTCTCCCAACCAGGGTTTTAACCAAGCCCAACCCTGCTTAGCTTTGATATTTGTCATTGAATACTACCAATATTCTATTGTTCTATTGTGAGAATGGTTATTGAGAGATTTCTGAATAACTAAATAGATTCACAGTTGCCATCGAAGTCACTCCAAAGGGTAGGTTTAACAGAGCAAATTAAATGTCACCATACTTTATCACTCATATATCATCAATTATACTATTCAGGCCTATATAGAAATCAATATATAGAAATGCAAAGTCATCAACAGCTATTCTTTTAATTCAGCTCAGGGTTTAACAAAAAATAGGCAATACATATAGCCTAGTTTCAAGCTTTGGTTGATTTCTAATGTAATCGTCAAGTTAATAATTAATATGTTGGATTCACGTCTCCATCTCAACCAAATAAAAAAATAGGACAAAATCAAATCAAACTTCAAATGCACTTCAAGTTTGATTTGATTTAGTCCTATTCCTGAATTTAGATTTTTGGTTGAGACAGAGAGAATCCAGTGGCACAAAAGATGTCCTTCGAATGTTGATATTTGGTTGCGTTGACAACCAAACACAACTCAAAATCACTTTTGCAATACAGTAATTAGCCTAATAACTTGTCAACAAGTTAACAAATTATATTTTGGATTCACGTCTCCAACAATGTTTGGGGAAAATCCAATACAACACATTACTGTGTACCACTCTCCATATTTTCAAGCATAGTGGTGGCTGCATCATGTTATGGGTATGCTTGTAATGATTAAGGACTGGAGAGTTTCTCAGGATAAAATATAAATGTAATGGAGCTAAGCACCGGCAAAATCCAAGCGGAAAACCTGATTCAGTCTGCTTTCCACCAGACACTGGGAAAGGAATTCACCATTCAGCAGGACAATAACCTAAAACACAAGGCCAAATCTACCCTGGAGTCACTTACCAAGAAGACAGTGAATGTTCCTGAGTCGCTGAGTTACAGTTTTCACTTAAATCTATTTGAAAATCTATGGCAAGACCTGAAAATATTTAATGAACAACCAATTTGACAGAGCTTGAAGAATTTTGATTTTTTTTTGCACAATCCAGGTGTGGAAAGCTCTTAGAGACTTACCCAGAAAGACGTGCAGCTTTAATCGCTGCCAAAGGTGATTCAACAACGTATTGACTCTGTTTTTCACTTTCAATAAGTTTGTAAAAATACCTAAAAACATGTTTTTATTTTATCATTATGGGGTATTGTGTGTAGATTGGTGAGGAAAAAATACACGTAGAAAATATACATTTTGAATTCAGGCTGTAACACAACAAAATGTGGAATAAGTCAAAGGGTATGAATACTTTATGGAGGTACTGTATCGACAGGTGTGTGCATTTCCAAATCAGGTACAATCAATTTAATTTATCACAGGCGGACTCCGATCTGTAGAAACATCTCAAGGATGATCAATGGAAATAGGATCCACCTGAGCTTAATTTCGAGTCTCATAGCAAAGAGTCTGAATACTTATGCAAATAAGGTATTTAAGTTTTTTAATTTTAATACATTTCCAAACATTTCTAAAAACCTGCTTTCACTTTTTCATTATGGGCCACTGTGTGTAGATTGATGAGGAAATGTTTTTATTTAACCCATTTTAGAATAAGACTGTAACGTAACAAAATGTGGAAAAGGGGAAGGGGTCTGGATAATTTCCGAATGCACTGTAGGTGTATAAACAATGACTTTGTACTATATTTATTCAACAATATGTTTGTCTTGGATTGAATTAGAACATATGGCGCTGGAGGAGATGGCTGCCGTTTTACGGGCTCCTAACCAATTGTGCTATAGGGAGGAGGTCAGAGACCTGGCCGTGCGGTGGCAGGACAACAACCTCTCCCTCAACGTGATCAAGACAAAGGAGATGATTGTGGACTACAGGAAAAAGAGGCCCGAGGTCGCCCCCATTCTCATCGACGGGGCTACAGTGGAGCAGGTTGAGAGCTTCAAGTTCCTTGGTGTCCACATCACCAACAAACTAACATGGTCCAAGCACACCATGACAGTTGTGAAGCGGGCATGAAAAAACCTATTCCCCCTCAGGAGACTGAAAAGATTTGGCATAGGTCCACAGATCCTCAAAAGGTTCTACAGCTGCACCATCGGGAGCATCCTGACTGGTTACATCACTGCCTGGTATGGCAACTGCTCGGCCTCCGACCGCAAGGCACTACAGGAGGTAGTGCGAACAGCCCAGTACATCACTGGGGCCAAGCATCCAGGACCTCTATACCAGGCGGTGTCAGAGGAAGGCCCTAAAAATTGTCAAAGACTCCAGCCACCCTAGTCATAGACTGTTCTCTCTGCTACCACACGGAAAGTGGTACCGGAGCGCCAATTCTAGGTCCAAGAGACTTCTAAACAGCTTCTACCCCCAAGCAATAAGACTCCTGAACATCTAGTCAAATGGCTACCAAAACTATTTGCATTCCCCCCCCCTTCCCTCTCCACACCACCACCACTCTCTGTTGTCATCTATGCATAGTCACTTTAATTAACTCGACCTACATTTACGTACTACCGCAACTAACTGGTGCCCCCGCACATTGACTCTGTACCGGCATCCCCCGTATATATTGTTATTTTTTACTGCTGCTCTTTAATTACTTGATACTTTTATCTCTTATTCTTATCCATATTTTTTTTAACTGCACTTTTGGTTAGGGGCTCTTAAGTAAGCATTTCACTGTAAGGTCTACACCTATTGTATTCGGCGCATGTGACAAATACAATTTGACTAATAAAATTGGATTTGATTTGTGTGTATTTTTTCTCGTTATTTGTAACTTATTTTGTACATAATGTTTCTGCCACCGTTTTTTATGACCCAAAAAGCGCTCCTGGATATCAGGACAGCAATTACTCATCTTGTACTGGATGAAGATTTATTCTTTAACGAGTCAGACACGAAGGATTTACTTCAGACACCCGATAAGGCCCAAATCCCCATCATTTGCATGAAGAACAGACCAAAATATCAGGGACGTAGGTCAGGGTGCCTTGTAAGGATCCGACAGCGAGTGAGTAATCCCCCTCTACCATCAGTCCTATTGACCAACATGCAATCATTGGATAACAAAATGGATGAGCTCAGATCAAGACAATCCTAGCAACGGGACATTAGAAACTCTAATATATTATGTTTCACCGAGTCATGGCTGAACGACAACATGGATAACAATCAGCTGGCTGGGTTTTTGGTCCATCAGCAAGATAGAACAGCTGCCTCTGGTAAGACAAGGGGTGGCGGTCTATGTCTATTTGTAAATAACAGCTGGTGCACGAAATCTAATATTAAGGAAGTCTCTAGGTTTTGCTCACCTGAGGTAGAGTATCTCATGATAAGCTATAGAACACACTATGTGCCAGGAGAGTTTTCATCTATATTTTTTGTAGCTGTCTATTTACCACCACAAACCGATGCTGGCAGTAAGACGGCACTCAACGAGCTGTATAAGGCCATAAGCAAATAAGAAAATGCTCATCCTGATGCGGCACTCCTAGTGGCCGGTGAATTTAATGCAGGGAAACTTAAATCTGTTTCACCTAATTTCTACTCTTCGTAGCCGATGTGAGTAAGACCTTTAAACAGGTCAACATTCACAAGGCCTCAGGGCTAGACGGATTACCAGAACATATACTCTGAGCATGCGCTGACTAACTAGTAAGTGTCTTCAATGACATTTTCAACCTGCCCCTGACCGAGTCTGTAATACCAACATATTTTAAACAGACCACCAAAGTCCCTGTGCCCAAGAACATCAAGGTAACCTGCCTAAATGACTACTGACCCGTAGCACTCACGTCTGTAGCCATGAAGTGCTTTGAAAGGCTGGTCATGGCTTACATCAACACCATTGTCCCAGAAACCCTAGACCCTCTCCAATTTGCATACCACCCCAACAGATCCACAGATGATGCAATCTCTATTGCACTCCACACTGCCCTTTCCCACCTGGACAAAAGGAACACCTACGTGAGAATGCTATTCATCGACTACAGCTCAGCGTTCCACACCATAGTGCCCTCAAAGCTCATCACTAAGCTAAGGACCCTGGGACTAAACATCTCCCTCTGCAACTGGATCCTGGACTTCCTGACGGGCTGCCCCCAGGTGGTAAGGGTAGGTAACTACACATCTGCCACATTGATCCTCAACATGGGGGACCTCAGGGGTGCATGCTCAGTTCCCTCCTGTACTCCCTGTTCACCCATGACTGCATGGCCAAGTACAACTCCAACACCATGCTTAAGTTTGCAGACGACACAACAGTGTCTGAACATGATGAGACAGCCTATAGGGAGGAGGTCAGAGACCTGGCAGTGTGGTGCCAGGATAACAACCTATCCTTCAACGTGATCAAGACAAAGGAGATGATTGTGGACTACAGGAAAAGGAGGACCGAGCACGCCCCCATTCTCATCGATAGGGCTGTAGTGGAGCAGGTTGAGAGCTTCAAGTTCCTTGGTGTCCACATCACCAGGTCCAAGCACACCATGACAGTTGTGAAGCGGGTACGACAAAACCTATTCCCCCTCAGTATACTTAAAAGATTTGGCATGGGTCCTCAGATCCTCAAAAGGTTCTACAGCTGCACCATCGAGGGCATCCTGACTGGGTGCATCACCGCTTGGTATGGCAACTGCTCGGCCTCTGACCGCAAGGCACTACAGAATGTAGTGCGTACGGCCCAGTACATCACTGGGGCCAATCTTCCTGCTATCCAGGACCTCTATACCAGACAGTGCCAGAGGAAGGCCCTAGTCATAGACTGTTCTCTCTGGTACCACCGGAGCGCCAAGTTTAGGTCCAAAAGGCTTCTTAACAGCTTCTACCCCCAAGCCATAAGACTGCTGAACGGCTCATCAAATGGCTACCCGGACTATTTACATTGATCCCCCCCACCCCTCTTTTACACTGCTGCTACTCTCTGTTTATTATTCATGCATAGTCACTTTACCTCTACCTACATGTACATATTACCTCAATTACCTAGACTAACCTGTGCCCCCGCACATTCACTCTGTACTAGTACCCCCTGTATATAGCCTCGCTACCGTTATTTTGCTGCTGCTGTTTAATTATTTGTTATTTTTCATTCTTCTTTTCTTCTTATTTTATTTTATTTATTTTTTACTAGTTTATTTTAGTAGTTTAGTTTATTTTAGTAAATACTTTCTTAACACTTTTTTTTAAACTGATTGTTGGTTAATGGCTTGTAAGTAAGCATTTCACTGTAAGGTCTACACACTGTAAGGTCTACCCCATTACGTAGATACAAATCCTAAGTTTTAAACGTTTTATTTGTAAAAAATTTGAGGGGTGGTACAGCAATTTACACCACCTCTGTGGGAGAAGGGGGCTAGGCCACACTGGGCCGAGCTGGGCTGTGCAGCCTGGGAGGGGGCATTAAATAAGATAAGACAAAACTATATAGTGAATTATCTGGTACTTGCTGCAATGGTGGCTGGTGGTGGCTGAGAATCGGCTTTACTGTCTGACCTATGCTTTGAACTGGAGAGCACACAGAGTTAATTCTGATTATTTGATGTATTCCTCTAGCTGGATAGCTGCAGGAGCTTATCCTCTCTCCCTGATAAATTACTTGAAAGTTTCAACCCTGAATGGATTTCAGTACTTTATAAATCTTACCATTTTCCAAAATGTGTTGTTGTTGTTTTTCCTTCCCATAATGCCTCCAAGAAACTTCTGGAAAATTGCCAAGGTTTGACTATATTTTGTGTTTTGTTTGATGATTTTATTGCTCATAGCTGAGGCCTCACTTCCCACCCACCACTGCACCACACCTACAGTACATGCTCAGGAGGACTGCTCACTTCTATGAATGCAGCTACAGTACTGAGACTGTTATGAAATACAGCCCAGTTGCTCTTTTCAGGAAATGTTCTCATATAGAAAGCTACTGTATATGATTACTACTGTAAATTATACTGCTACTTTATATCTATTGACAAGTAATCAAAGCCTTTCACTAGTGTATCACATATGTTACATCAATCAGTCAATCATTGTACAATGTGAACATATACAGTAGGCGCCAGAAAATATATTTGTTTCCATTTGAAAATGGAGAAGAAAAAGGTGATTTTAAGGTGTGACCGTGGCATCTATACCCTGTATTCTCATATCCTAAGGGATGGCTAGACAGTCTCACTTTGAATTTATATCCCAAGCCTACTTTGTCTCTCTGTAGAATATAAAAGGGAGGCATCTGTCTACCACAGACGCCAGATTCTATGCCACAATAAGACAGGGGTGTCAAAATGCTTGGGACTACGTGGACCCTCTGAATGAGACCACCCCAGTCTCTGATTGCCTGAGTTCAATTTGAGATTCTATGCTGAATTCACCACTGCACTCAAGCTTTTCAAAGAGAGATGGAATCTGTATAATTTGTGGACATTTTAATACAACCTGAACACAAAGGAAGTACTCACTAATGAAATGTTTTGGTGGAGAGGAGTATGCCACAAAGAGTTTTTCCATTGCATTTTGACCACCCACTCTCTTTGGAAGAGGAAGAGATTTGTGAATTGCATGGACTACAATTTTCAGATTGTTTGGCATTCTGTGTGGTATGTCTTCTTGTTGGAGAAAAATTTGAACAATCTATTGAACTAGGTCTGTTCTTTCAGATCATCTAGAGTTTGGCTGTGATGTGAACTTTATATTTATTTATTTGCACACTACAATAACAGGCCAGCTTCCGGGCTACAAATAAAGACAAATCAAATTGTATTTGTCACATGCTTCGTAAACGACCGTTGTAGACTAACAGTGAAATGCTTACTTCCGTGCATTTTCCAACAATGCAGAGAGAAAGAAAATAAAGAAATAATAAAAAAGCAAAACACGCAATAATGAAAGTAATAATAAAAACACAATGAGTAATGATAACTTGGATATATACAAAGAGTACCAGTACAGGGTCGATGTGCAGCGGTACTACAGTGCCTTCAGAAAGTATTCACAACCCTTAACCTTTTCCACATTTTGTTATGTTACAAGCTGGATTCAAATGGATTTAATTGTCATTTTTTGTCAATGATCTACACAAAATACTCTGTAATGTCAAAGTGGAAGAAACATTTTAACATTAGTAAAAATGATTACATAAGTATTCAACCCCCTGAGCCAATACATGTTAGAATCACCTTTGGCAGCTGTGGGTCTTTCTGAGTAAGTCTCTAAGAGCTTTGCATACCTGGATTGTACAATATTTGCACATTATTCTTTTAAAAACGCTTCAAGCTCTGTCAAGTTGGTTGTTGATCATTGCTAGACAGCCCCTTTCAAGTCGATTTAAGTCAAAACTATAACTAGGCCACTCAGGAACATTCAATGTCCCCTTGGTAACTCCAGTGTATATTTGGCCTTGTGTTTTAGGTTATTGTCCTGCTGAAAAGGTGTATGTCGGTATCCGTTGGAAAGCAGACTGAACCAGGTATTCCTCTAGGATTTTGCCTGTGCTTATCTCTATCTCCTTTCATTTTATCCACAAAAAAATTGCTAGTCCTCGCCGATGACAAGCATACCCATAACATGATGCAACCACCACCACCATGGTGTATATGAGTGGTACTCTTCATATTTGTGTTGGATTTGGCCCAAACATAACACTTTGTATTCAGAACATTAAGTTAATTTCTTTGCCACATTTTTGCTGTTTTACTTTTGTGCCTTATTGCAAACAGGATGCATGTTTTTTCATATTTTTATTCTGTACAAGCTTCCTTCTTTTCATTCTCTCATTTAGGTTAGTATTGTGGATTAACTACAATATAGCTGAGCCATCCTCAGTTTTCTGCTATCACAGCCATTAAACTCTGTAACTGTTTGAAAGTCACCATTGGCCTCATGGTAAAATCCCTGAGCGGTTTCCTTCCTCTCCGGCAACTGAGTTAAGAAGGACGTCTGTATCTTTGTAGTGACTCGGTGTATTGATACACCATCCAAAGTGTAATAACTTCACCATGCTCAAATGTGTGCTTCTTTTTTTAGCCATATACCAATAGGTGCCCTTCTTTGCAAGCCAAGGAAGGTAGTCATTACTCTGTAGCTTGTCGCCGGTATGCTCGTTAGCGCCTTAGGGTCGGATACCAAGCAGTTGCCATAACAAGTGTTGATGCAGCTCTCAAGATGCTCTCAAATCTTTTCAACCTCCTGAGGGGAAAGAAGAATTGTTGTGCCCCCTACACGACTGTGTTGGTGTGTGTGGACCATGACAGATCCTTACATGCTGACCAGACCACCTGCTTTGTGTGCGCCAGTGTTGCAAAATAAATGTACACATACATGTTATTCAATCATTCCATCCAAACTGCCCATGCTCGTCAACAGGTGTCTGCGTAGACAGGTGCTATAAAAGAACATGATTCTATTTTAGAAACTTGACACGCTGCAGGTCCTGCCTCTGCCATTTACTCATTGGATTTTACAAGCATATATCGACATGGGTGATTGAAAGATGAATGATGTCCACACTCCAGTCCAGTTGGTGGCGATAATGCACCTTAAAGTTGGTTGCCAACCGCCATATAAAATCCACAGAAGAATAAAAATAATTGAGGAGAGATTCTTCAAACGAATCTGTAGATTAATTGTCGGATTAGAGAACACACAATTTTGTGTGACTCAAAATGGTTCAAAATCCTACAAAGATCCAGTAAAAAAGGACTATATGCACTTCAGGTAAAATAAGTTAATGTTAATCTCCCAGGACAAATTAGCTAGCAACAGCAAGCTAGCTAAATGATCATGAATGTTTCATATATGTTTCGACCACTGTGCAAATTAATATAGTGGTCCACAGTTGGTTCACAGTTGGTTTTGGTATTTTAACCTGCTTGTCATGAGCGTGTCTGGTGGGGAAAGACAAAATCAATATGCATACGATGGCGGACGCACGCGCGGAGGCAGTTTGGTCATCGTGTTAGTGATGTGAAAGCCGAAGAACTTAAAGCTCTCGACCTGCTCCACTACACGCCCTGTCAATGTGAATGGGGGCATGCTCTGCCCTCCGGTTCCTGTAGTCCATGATCAGCTCTTGTCAGGTCGCTGACCTCCTCCCTATAGGCTGTCTCATCGTTGTCGGTGATCAGGCCTACCACTGTCGTGTCATCAGCAAACTTAATGATGGTTTTGGAGTCGTGCATGAACAGGGAGTACAGGAGGGGACTAAGCATGTACCCCTGAGGGACCCCCATGTTGAGGGTCAGCATGGCAGATGTGTTGTTGCCTACCCTTACCACCTGGGGGGCGGCCCGTCAGGTAGTCCAGGATCCAGCTGCAGAGGGAGGTTTTCAGTCCAAGGGTCCTTAGCTTAATGATGAGCTTGAAGGGCAATATGGTGTTGAACACTGAGCTCTAGTTAATGAACAGAATTCTCACATAGGTGTTCCCCTTGTCTAGGTGGGAGAGGGCAGTGTGGAGTGCAATAGAGATTGTGTCATCTGTGGATCTGTTGGGGCGGTATGCAAATTGGAGTGGGTCCAGAGTTTCTGGGATGATGGTATTGATGTGAGCCATTACTTTCAAAACATTTGATGGCTACAGATGTGAGTGCTACGGGGCAATAGTCCTTTAGACAAGTTACCTTGGCGTTCTTGTGCATAGGGTCGGTCTATGGTGGTCTGCTTGAAACATGTACAGTGCCTTCAGAAAGTATTCATACTTTGTTGTGTTACAGTCTGAATTCAAAATGGGTTAAATGTATTTTGTTTCTTACCCATCTACACACAATACCTCATAGCGACACAGTGAAAACATGTTTTTATATTTTTAGCAAATTGAAAATAAAATACAGAAATATCTAATTTACATAAGTTCTGATGTCCAGAAGCTCTTTTCGGTCATAGGAAACAATGACAGAAACATTATATACCAAAGATTTTACGATCAGCACAAAAAAACAGAAAATAGTGTGTTTTTGGTCTGGAGCCCGTAAAACGGGAACTATCCATTCCAGCTATCCACAGCAGCTATCAGTTCCATACACATCTCCTTCAGTCATTTTGTCCTATATAACAACAGTCTTCCCACTCCTTCTACCCCTGAACTCTACCACTCCTTTTAAACCTGACCCCAGTCCGATGTGGTTCATTTCAGCACAGCTGAGTGGCTACCACAATCCCGTGATGATGACAATGTGTGTTGAATCCAGCATTTAGACCGAGACCATGCCAAAGCATACACGTTTAGTCCCTCAACCATCACTAAATAATACATTAATTTCTCCGCAGCAGTGGTCGGGTCATCCAGCATCTCATTGTGACAGAATTGGATTGTGTCTTTTGTGGCACGTTCAGTCTTGTCACAGAACGGGAGTGATAGTTGCCAGAGCCAAAGCATGCCAGATGAAAACAGCCCTATGGGGAAATTAGCGTGTATGTTTTAGGAGAGCTGAGACTCGCGTTTCTCTACATGCTTTTAATTAATGACAGAGAGAAATGAGGGAGGATGAGGAGAGGAGCTGGACACAATCAACATAAATATTCAGGAACAGTGTGTCTAAGGGGAGAGCAGCACAGAGAGAGGCAGAGCCCTGTCAGCCTGGCCTGTTGATTAATGGCAGCACTGTAGTCTGGAGGTAGTTCTATTCACAGTCAAACAGCCCTGGTTTCAGCCCAGAGCTCCTCCAACCTATATTACTCCCCCTACAAATTCACTCATTATAAATCAAACGGAAGACATTATCTTGAGGAATATCCTGTGCCGAGTAGCAGAGTATTCATGCGGACACGTTGTTTTAACAACAGTGATGGGCATTGAGTAAAATGCAGAACGCCATGGCATTTCAACAGAAACAAAATAGAAGAAGCCTATTTATGTTGCATTTCTGATCTGCTGCAGCATTCTACACTGCTGTTAGAAGATTCAGAGTACAGCACTATGCAGGTGTCAGTAATGGCACTATTAAGTGCTGGGGTCACATCGTTAAGTGTTTGTGTTTGCAGCCTTGTGACAAAATGTATGTTACATTCTTTGATCATATCTGCTGTACAACCCTGCTGTCCTTTGTGTTTCTGTTGTCTGAATCCATTCACTGTTAACAATAAGGCCGGGAATTCATTAAATGATCCCTTTCCAAGCTGTGAGATTTTGATTGATGCACAGTGATGAGATATGTTGCCCCCCCCCCCCCCCCCTTTTTATATAGCCCCTTGGGGATGGTCCCCACTCTTCACTGCTGCTGGTGGTGGAAAACAGAGAGGCCCCGGCAACAACTGCACAAGAAATGCAGGCTTACAGTTACCATAGAAACCAGCTCTGGTTGGCGTATCATCCCTGACTCTACTTTATTTCCTTTTGCACTTGACCCAGAAGGGAAAAAAATACATGTGTGGAGGTGGAGCTCTTTTACTTCCCAGTCAAAACCTTGGGAGTTAGTTGGGTGCTATGAGAGTCAGGACGAGGAGAGGAGAGGATGTGATATGGCGTGGTGGAGGAGAAACAAGGAAAACACACTGCTGCATGCAGAGACAAAGGGGAGCAAGGAGGCAGAGGTAGGAGGTATACTAGTGAGGACGGGTGCCAAAGATGCTTCATGGCCCAGTGAATTTACAGTGACAACAAAACCAAGTAACAGTGTAGGTTGGCAGTGTATGGCAGGACTGGACAGCACATGATTACAATAGAAATAAAGTATACGGCTACTGTACCATATGTCCTGACCTCAGTATTTTCCTGTGCCTGGAGATATGATTGATGTCAAACTGGACACCCAAATCTTCACTATAGGATCTCCATCTACAAAGAAAGACACAAATTCTAGACGGAAACCATGTAGTCTATAATAATGAGTAGTCAAGCATTTCTTTAATTCAAATTCAAATAGTATATTTGGTGGCAGCATCAAACAGCGCACAGTACACAGAGAGTCTGTTGTAAGTATGGTTTAGTGCTGCCGCTGCATCTGCCTTTATGATATTGCCTATAAGTGTTCTGTATAACTTATTCGTGCCATTGTATCTTTGGAGGTTGTGTTGCATTCTCAGTAACCAGGGAGTAATTACCCAGACGAGTGAAGGATGGTAGGAGCTTGGTGCACATACAGTACTATAATTACTGTGTCATTGCAAGTAATTACATCATGGTTACCCAAGACCTAGAATCTCATGTAACTATTTGTAATTTGGTCAATTTAACATTGAGTGTGAGAATCATAGCACTGAGTACCAAAAAGCTCTGGGATTAAAAGGAATCCGAGTGGATAAGTAGTTTACTTCACATAGTCACTCTGTGTTACTTGACTGGTTGTTATGTGAGGTTCCTGCAAAACCAATTAGAACATTGTGTTGTTGCAGTGCAGCCTTGAATAAGGGACGCTGGGATCTGGGTCAGTCAACAAAGAACACAGGAGAACATCATGTCCATGTTACTTGGGAGGAATCTTAGAACGTTAGAATGGTATTCTTCTCAGAGGAATCACACACATATTAGAGGAAGATGCCATATCTGAATGCAATGGAGGGTTTGATTAAGATTGAATCCTACTACACCGGCTCTGACGCTCGTCGGATGTGGCAGGGCTTGCAAACTATTACGGACTACAAAGGGAAACCCAGCTACGAGCTGCCCAGCGACACGAGTTTACCAAATGGGCTAAATGCCTTTAAAACCTCTCTGGACCACCCATCCCGGATCCGGGATAACTGTTATCAGAAACGCTGACTAGCATAGCCTAGCCTAGCGCCACAGGGATATAATATAATATAATTTCATGAAATCACAAGTCCAATACAGCAAATGAAAGATAAACATCTTGTGAATCCAGCCAACATGGGTGATTTTTAAAATGTTTTACAGCGAAAACACAACATATATTTATGTTAGCTCACCACCATATTCGAAAAAACACAGCCATTTTTTCACAGCAAAGATAGCTTTCACAAAACCCACAAATAGAGATAAAATTAATCACTATCCTTTGAACAACTTCATCAGATGACAGTCATATGACATCATGTTATACAATACATTTATGTTTTGTTCGATTATGTGCATATTTATAGCCACAAATCGTGGTTTTACATTGGCGCCATGTTCAGAAATGGCTCCAAAATAGCCAGAATAATTACAGAGAGCAACGTGAAATACAGAAATACTCATCAGAAAACTTTGATGAAAAATACATGTTGTACATATAATTAAAGATAAACATCTTTTGAATCCAGCCAACATGTCCGATTTTTTAAATGTTTTACAGCGAAAACACAACATATATTTATGTTAGCTCACCACAATATCCAAAAACACACCGCCTTTTTTCCACATCAAAGATGGCTTTCACAAAACCCACAAAGAGATAAAATTAATCACTAACCTTTGAACAACTTCATCAGATGACAGTCATATGACATCATGTTATACAATACATTTATGTTTTGTTCGATTATGTGCATATTTATAGCCACAAATCGGGGTTTTACATTAACGCGATGTTCAGAAATGGCTCCAAAATAGCGAAAGTAATTACAGATAGCCACGTGAAATACAGAAATACTCATCATAAACTTTGATGAAAGATACATGTTTAACATATAATTAAAGATACACTGGTTCTTAATGCAACCGCGGTGTTAGATTTAAAAAATAACTTTAGTAAAAAGCACAGCATGCAATAATCTGAGACAGCGCTCAGCCATTCTCCGCCATGTTGGAGTCAACAGAAATACGAAATTACATCATAAATATTCCCTTACCTTTGATGATCTTTCATCAGAACGCAGTGCCAGGAATCCTAGTTCCACAATAAATCGTGTTTTTGTTTTATAATGTCCATTATTTCTATCGAATTAGCAACTTTGGCTAGCATGTGTAGTTCACGTGTCCATAGAACTTTACGCTAATGAACGAAAACTTCAAAAAGTGATATTACAAATCAAATAAACTGGTCAATCTCAGTTGAGAATCAATCTTCAGGATGTTTTTCTCATATATATCCAATAACGTCCCAGACGGAGCATTTCTTCATGTCTATCTAACGCATTACAGACAAGGACATGACATTCCCAATGTGCGGGGCCGAGAACTGGCAATATGCATAACCTGTCACTCCAAAGGCTCTCATTCGGTCCCACATCAGGCTAGACGCTTCATTCCACGTTTTACTGCCTGTTGATATCTAGTGGAAGGCGTATGAAGTGCATACAGATCCATAAATATAAGGCAATTGAATAAGCGAGGCCTTTCCCAGCGACCCATTTCAGAATTTTCACTTCCTGTTTGGAAGTTTGCCTGCCATATGAGTTCTGTTTTACTCACAGAAATAATATTATGCGTATCATATGATCAAGGACAGAGTACAAGGCCGTTTAATTTGGGCACCAATTCATCCAAAAGTGAAAATGTCGCCCCCTAGTTCTAAGAAGTTAATGCTCGCTTCTAGGCAAGCAACACTGAAGTATGCATGAGAGCACCAGTTGTTCCGGATGACTGTGTGATCACGCTCTCCGTAGCCATTGTGAGCAAGACTTTTAACTTCTACTTGGTACTCATCCCGGATCCGGGAGCACCCTCATCAGTAAAAAAGCTGACTAGCATAGCCTAGCATAGCGCCACAAGTAAATACTAGCATCTAAATATCATGAAATCACAAGTCCAAGACACCAGATGAAAGATACACATCTTGTGAATCCAGCCATCATTTCCGATTTTTAAAATGTTTTACAGGGAAAACACAATATGTATTTCTATTAGCTAACCACGATAGCAAAAGACCCAACCGCATATTTTCACAATTTTTTTACTGCATAGGTAGCTATCACAAATTCGACCAAATAAAGATATAAATAGTCACTAACCAAGAAACAACTTCATCAGATAACATATTCTGATATGATATTCTGATAACTACGTCTGATAACATATTTATTGTATAGCATATGTTTTGTTCGAAAAATGTGCATATTTCAGGTATAAATCATAGTTTTACATTGCAGCCACCATCACAAGTCTCACCAAAGCAGCTAGAATAACTACAAAAACCAACGTGAAATACGTAAATACTCATCATAAAACATTTATGAAAAATACACGGTGTACAGCAAATGAAAGACAAACATCTTGTGAATCCAGCCAATATTTCAGATTTTTTAAGTGTTTTACAGCGAAAACCCAATATAGCATTATATTAGCTTACTACAATAGTCTACCACACAACCGCATTCGTTCAAGGCACGTTAGCGATAGCGAATAAACCAGCAAAAGATATTAATTTTTTCACTAACCTTCTCAAACTTCATCACATGACAGTCCTATGACATCATATTACACAATACATATATGGTTTGTTCGAAAATGTGCATATTTAGCAGTACAATTCGTGGTTGAACACTGTGAATACTAGCCAAACTGCACAAAATAATCCGGATATATTTCTGACACTCACATCATCTAATCAAATAACTAATCATATACTTCACTAAAAAATACAGGTTGGACAGCAAATGAAAGATACACTAGTTCTTAATGCAACCGCTGTGTTAGATTTTTAAAAATAACCTTAGTACAACATACAGCTTACGTTATAGCGAGACAGCGCCCGAAATCTGGGCGGAATATAGTCTAAACATTTTCGACAGAAATACGAAATAATATCATAAATGGTTCCTACTATTTGATGAGCTTCCATCAGAATCTTGTACAAGGTGTCCTTTTTCCAGAATAATCGTTGTTCGGTTGTAAAATGTCGTCTTCATCTGTCGATTTAGCTAACAAAGCTGGCCATGCGGCACGGAAGTGTCCAGCTCACCAGAACGCATAACAAACAAAATACCGAAAATCGCAATCAACTGATATGAACTGATATAAGTCGGTTTAATATAACTAGTTTATGATGTTTTTAACACATATATCAAATAAAATCAGAGCCGGAGATATCTAACGTCGATAACGAAAGCTTTTCAGAACGCAATCCAGGTGACCCTTTCGCGCCATGGTGAAGAAAGGAAAGAGTGGTAGCGTCATTCCAACAGGTCTTATTCGGCCTCAGATAGAGCTATACACCCCATTCAAATTCTCACTGCCTACTGACATATAGGGGAAGGCGTATGCAGTGCATGTAGACCCATAGATTCCATGCAAATTAATAAACTGACCCTGGAACAGAGCCCTCGATTTCAGATTTCTCACTTCCTGTAATACCTTCATGTTTCAAGCAGACCACAGTAGTCCCTGTGCCCAAGAAAGTGAAGGTAACCTGCCTAAATTACTACCGACCCATAGCACTCACATCGGTAGCCATGAAGTGCTTTGAAAGGCTGGTCATGGCTCACATCAACACCATCATCCCGGAAACCCTAGACCCACTCCAATTTGCATACGGCCCCCAACAGATCCACAGATGACGCAATCTCAATCGCACTCCACACTGCACTTTCCCACCTGAACAAAAGGAACACCTACAGTTGAAGTCGGAAGTTTACATACACTTAGGTTGGAGTCATTAAAACTCATTTTTCAGCCACTCCACACATTTCTTGTTCGCAAACTATAGTTTTGGCAAGTCGGTTAGGACATCTACTCTGTGCATGACACAAGTAATTTTTCCAACAATTATTTACAGACAGATTACTTCACTTATAATTCACTGTATCGCAATTCCAGTGGGAATACACTGGATACACTAAGTTGACTGTGCCTTTGTACAACTTGGAAAATTACAGAAAATGATGTCATGGTTTTAGAAGCTTCTGATAGGCTAATTGACATCATTTGAGTCAATTGGAGGTGTACCTGTGGATGTATTTCAAGGCCTACCTTCAAACTCAGTGCCTCTTTGCTTGACATCATGGAAAAATCAAAAGAAATCAGCCAAGACCTCCACAAGTCTGGTTCATCCTTGGGAGAAATTTCCAAATGACTGAAGGTACAACGTTTATCTGTACAAACAATAGTATGCAAGTATAAACACCATGGGACCACTCAGCCGTCATACCGCTCAGGAAGGAGACGTGTTCTGTGTCCTAGAGATGAACGTACTTTGGTGCGAAAAGTGCAAATCAATCCCAGAACAACAGCAAAGAACCTTGTGAAGATGCTGGAGGAAACATGTACAAAAGTATATGGTTTGATGAAACAAAAATAGAACTGATTGGCCATAATGACCATCGTTATGTTTGGAGGAAAAAGGGCTAGGCTTGCAAGCCGAAGAATACCATCCCAACCGTGAAGCACGGAGGTGGCAGCATCATGTTGTGGGGGTGCTTTGCTGCAGGAGGGCCTGGTACAATTCACAAAATAAATGGCATCATGAGGGAAGAAAATGATGTGGATATATTGAAGCAACATCTCAAGACATCAGTCAGGAAGTTAAAGATTGATCACAAATGAGTGTTCCAAATGTACAATGACCCCAAGCATACTTCCAAAGTTGTGGCAAAATGGACAACAATGTCAAGGTATTGGAGTGGCCATCACAAAGCCCTGACCTCAATCCTATCGAACATTTGTGGGCAGAACTGAAAAAGCGTGTGCGAGCAAGGAGGCCTACAAACCTGACTCAGTTACACCAGCTCTGTCATGAGGAATGGGCCAAAATTCACCCAACTTATTGTGGGAAGCTTGTGGAAGGCACCCTGAAATGTTTGACTCAAGTTAAACAATTTAAAGGCAATGCTACCAAATACTAATTGAGTGTATGTAAACTTCTGACCCACTGGGAATGTGATGAAAGAAATAAAAGCTGAAATAAGTCATTCTCTCTATTATTATTCTGACATTTCACATTCTTCAAATAAAGTGGTGATCCTAACTGCCCTAAAACAGGAATTCTTACTAGGATTAAATGTCAGGAATTGTGAAAAACTGAGTTTAAATGTTTTTTGTCTGTGTATGTAAACTTCATTAACTACAGCTCAGCGTTCAACACCATAGTGCCCACAAAGCTCATCACCAAGCTAAGGACCCTGGGACTAAACACCTCCCTCTGCAGCTGCCTCCTGGACTTCCTAACGGGCCGTCCCCAGGTGGTAAGGGCAGGCAACACCACATCAGCCACAGTGATCCTCAACACGGGGCACCTCAGGGGTGCGTGTTTAGTCCCCTCCTGTACTCCCTGTTCACCCACGACTGCATAGCCAAGCACGTCTCCAACACCATCATTCATTTTTCCGACGACACAACAGTGGTAGACCCGACAACAATGAGACAGCCTATAGGAAGGAGGTCAGAGAGCTGGCAGTGTGGTGCCAGGACAACAACCTCCCCCTCAACGTGAGCAAGATAAAGGAGATGATTGTGGACTACAGAAAAATGAGTACTGAACACGCCCCCATTCACACCGACGGGGCTGTAGTGGAGCAGGTCAAGATTTTCAGGTTCCTTCGTGTCCACATCACCAACAAACTATGATGGTCCAAACACACCACAAAAGTCATGAAGAGGGCACAACAATGACTTTTCCCCCTCGAGAGACTAAAAACATTTGGCATGGGTCCTCAGATCCTCAAAAAGTTCTCAGCTGCAACATTGAGAGCATCCCGACCGGTTGCATCACCGCCTGGTAAGGCGCTACAGAGGGTAGTGCGTACAGACTAGTACATCACTGGGGCAAAGCTTCCTGCCATCCAGGACCTATATACAGGTGGTGTCAGAGGAAGGTCCAAAAAATTGTCAAAGACTCCAAATACCCAAGTCACAGTGTCAGTCTTAAAAGGCTCTTTAACAGCTTCTACCTCCAAACCAATAAGGACCTCGGCGTTACTCTGTACCCTGATCTCTCTTTTGACAAACATGTCAAGACTGTTTCAAGGACAGTTTTTTTCTATCTATGTAACATTGCAAAAATCTGAAATGTTCTGTCCAAAAATGATGCAGAAAAATGTATCCATGCTTTTGTCACTTCTAGGTTAGACTACTGCAATGCTCTACTTTCCGGCTACCCGGATAAAGCACTAAATAAACTTCAGTTAGTGCTAAACACGGCTGCTAGAATCCTGACTAGAACCAAATGTTTTTATCATATTACTCCAGTGCTAGCCTCCCTACACCGGCTTCCTGTTAAGGCAAGGGCTGAATACAAGGTTTTACTGCTAACCTACAAAGCATTACATGGGCATGCTCCTACCTATCTTTCCGATTTGGTCCTGCCGTACATACCTACACGTACGCCTCGGTCACAAGACGCAGGCCTCCTAATTGTCCCTAGAATTTCTAAGCAAACAGCTGGAGGCAGGGCTTTCTCCTATAGAGCTCAATTTTTATGGAATGGTCTGCCTACCCATGTGAGAGACGCAGACTCGGGCTCAACCTTTAAGTCTTTATTGAAGACTCATCTCTTCAGTAGGTCCTATGATTGAGTGTAGTCAGGCCCAGAAGTGTGAAGGTGAACAGAAAGGCACTGGAGCAACAAGCCACCCTTGCTGTCTCTACCTGGACGGTTCCCCTCTCTCCACTGGGATTCTCTGCCTCTAACCATATTACAGGGCATGAGTTACTGGCTTACTGGTGCTCTTCCATGACGTCCCTAGGAGGGGTGCGTCACTTGAGTGGGTTGAATCACTGACGTGGTCTTCCTGTCTGGGTTGGCGCCCCCCCTTGGGTTGTGCCGTGGCGGAGTTCTTTGTGGGCTATACTCGGCCTTGTCTCAGGATGGTAAGTTGGTGTTTGAAGATATCCCTCTACTGGTGTGGGGGCTGTGCTTTGGCAAAGTGGGTGGGGTTATATCCTGCCTGTTTGGCCCTGTCCGGGGGTGTCATCAGATGGGGCCACAGTGTCTCCTGACCCCTCCTGTCTCAGCCTCCAGTATTTATGCTGCAGTAGTTTATGTGTCGGGGGGCTAGGGTCAGTCTGTTATATCTGGAGTATTTCTCCTGTCTTATCCGGTGTCCTGTGTGAATTTAAGTATGCTCTCGCTAATTCTTTCTTTCTTTCTCTCGGAGGACCTGAGCCCTAGGACCATGCCTCAGGACTACCTGGCATGATGACTCCTTGCTGTCCCCAGTCCACCTGGCCGTGCTGCTGCTCCAGTTTCAACTGTTCTGCCTGCAGCTGTGGAACCCTTGCCTGTTCACCAGACGTGCTACCTGTCCCAGACCTGCTGTATTCAACTCTCTAGAGAGTTGGCTATGAAAAGCCAACTGACATTTACTCCTGAGATGCTGACTTGTTGCACCCTCGGCAACTACTGTGATTATAATTATTTGACCATGCTGGTCATTTGTGAACATTTGAACATCTTGGCCATGTTCTGTTATAATCTCCACCCGGCACAGCCAGAAGAGGACTGGCCACCCCTCATAGCCTGGTTCCTCTCTAGGTTTCTTCCTAGGTTTTGGCTTCTACACCTGCTTTGCTTGCTGTTTGGGGTTTTAGGCTGGGTTTCTGTACAGCACTTTGAGATATCAGCTGATGTAAGAAGGGCTATATAAATACATTTGATTTGATTTGATAAGACTGCTGAACAATTAATCAAATGGCCACCCAGACTATTTGCATTGACCCCCCTTGGTTTTAACACTGCTGCTACTCGCTGTTTATTATATATGCATATTCACTTTACCAATTACAAATTTACAAATTACCTCGACTAACCTGTAAACCCTCACATTGACTCTGTACCAGTACCCCCTTGTCACGCCCTGACCATAGAGAGCCTGTTATTCTCTATGTTGGATAGGTCGGGGTGTGACTAGGGTGGGTCATCTAGGCAATTATATATCAATGTTGGCTTGGTATGATTCCCAATCAGAGGCAGCTGTTTATAGTTGTCTCTGATTGGGGATCATATTTAGGCAGCCATTTCCCGTTTGTGGGATCTTGTCTATGTATAGTTGCCTGTGAGCATTATATTTGCTTCACGTTTCGTTTCTTTGTTTTGTTGTTTTGTTCTTTAAAGTTTTCTATTCCAAAATGAAGGTTGGAAACATCAGGTGGCTGCAATCTATACCCACTGAATTGCCCTGCACTATAACAATCACACATGATTACATTACCCGAAGAGAAAGTCAAGGCTATGACTTTGAAAATTGCTTGACAACTGAATTGAAATGACTGTTCTTGTGTAAGGTGTCATGACGCTGGCCTGTGGGTAAGGTTTATGACCCCTCCATAAATACCTTTCTCACTTTCCTCTCTCTCTTGACTCTACAGAGGGACTCTTGAATAGCCTTTGTTAAACAGAGTCTGGGAACATCAAAGAAGTTGGGGGGAAATAAACCATATTTTGGTTATCCGACCAGTTGAATATATGCGTTGGTACTTAATGAATATGATGTCAGTTCGGTTGTCATCTGAGACATTCTCATCAATGATAGGATGACATAAACTCTACAGTGGAAAGTCTATAACTTATAGTTAGCAGATTCACATGGAATTGTTGTGCAACTTAAATGTTTGAATATAAAATTATTGGTGAAAAGATTAAATGTAATTTTAGCTTCCAAATGTGAGAATTGGGTTTTCATAAGGTTAGGGCTCTGCTCAATCAGTGGCCCGCCCCTGTGAAGAGACATGGGTTATAAAACTATGAAGACACACCCTTCTCCCTCCACTATATAAAGCCCTTGACGAAAATGTAACCTCCTGTTCCGAGGACGTGAGGACGACGGTCCATACGTTAAAAAGGACTATCATGTCAACTACAGAACTAAGCCAACCTCAGCGTGAGCTTCGGTTGTGAATGGTATGAACTTTGAACTCTTATTCACTAAAGAAGTGAGACATCCTAGCCGTTGAGTTAGCAAGAGCAGCTGTAAACGTGGGCTAGGAAAGGACAGACAGGGTATTCTGTCTACCACACAACGACGACACTACAACGTATCCCGTTCACCACCAGAGATACTCTTCAAAGGACAAAGGACTCTGTTGGGCAACACGGCCTTCCATCTACCACCAACCTATTGAAGCGCAGCTCAGAGTAAATATTTCTTACATTTTCCTTTTCCAAATGGGCGGTAATTTTTATTTACGATAGAGTAGCTGCCTACGGCCCGATAGAGACATCGCTTCTCCCTTTGTTCTTCAGTCTTCCCGCTCTTTCACTCAAACCCAGCCCCCTTTTCTTTGTGTAACCAGCTGTCATATCTGTTCCGTCCGCTAGGGACGTTTTCCTTTGTGACATCATTTGTAATCAAGGTATGATTCATTCTGTGTATATGTAATTCTGTGTGATTAGTTAGGTATTTAGTAAATAAATAATTAAACCCAATTTTGTATTGCTGATTCAACTTGTTAGCCAGGGTTCGTGAAGATAACAAAGAATTTACAACTTTCAGATGAGACTGAAATAAGGTGACGATTAATATTGACTGCTATTGATGTAAAATATTACTAGGTCTTTAAGAGTTTATTCGGAAGATAACAGCTCTATAAATATTATTTTGTGGTGCCCCGACTTTCTAGTTAATTACATTTACATGATTAGCTCAATCAGGTAATATTAATTACGGAGAAAGGATTTTATAGAATAGCATGTCATATCACTTAATCCGGCATAGCCAAAGACACGACAAAGGGCAAGGAGAAATTACAATAAACATGGCCAAAAGTCCCAGACGACTTGTCATTACATAAAGAGGGAAGAAAGTAAAAGAAAACACCCATTGAAAAACAACATTGTATCATCTATTATACAATGGGCAGATGGCAGGTAGCCTAGTGGGTAGAGTGTTGGGCCAGTAACCGAAAAGTTGCTATTTCAAAGAGCCGATAAGGTGAAAAATATGTCAATCTGCCCTTGAGTAAAGGCACTTAACCATAAAGGCTCCAGGGTCGCCGTCGATAATGACTGATCTTTGGCTGTGACCCCCCCTCTCCGAGGGTGTCTCAGGGGGAGTTGGGATATGCAAAAAACACATTTCACACTTCACACTTGTACTGGTTACCCACTTGTACATGTAGTGAAACAATACAAATATAAGCACTCCCTATTTTACCTTTTGAAGTCCAGTCCTATCATAAAAATCTGTATGTAACTTCTAAATGAGCCAAACCCTGACAGCACCTAGGCTTTATTTCCTTTTCATCCTCACCTCTTCTTTTATACCTTTGATTATAGATACTCTATGTGATTCAAAGTTGGATCTTGAGGCTAATGTAATGACAGCCCTGTGAGTGAACATACTGTACATGGGTTTTGTATGACCGGATCAGTCAATCAAAGGAAACAGAAAATGAGGCAGAATAGCCTAAGGTAAAGAGGCATAATATGTAATGTTCATGTTGGATGCAGAGCAACTTGGCCCTAATCTAAGTCACTACAAGCTATACTTAAGCACCTTTCTCTGCTGCAGTGATAAATAATTGAGCATTATGTTGTATACTGAATCATAGAATCACTGCACACGTTGTATCCTTTCCAAAACATATTATTTTGGAAATTGGTATTTTAAGCTACATTTGCATAGTTTTACATTCAACATACCTTTCAATTGACTTGTGTGTCGCGTTGGTATATAATAAATGAGGCCCTACAATTGCAGGTTGATTCCATTCCAAAACGCTATATTTCCATTTTGAGAAACGTTGGTAAATTGGCTTTACTGTTTAAAGAAATGATGAAAGAGATTGGTGTGCTTTTTCACTATTTAATCAAGGCATGGGGTTGTTCAATGACTGTCACATGCTGATCTGTTTCACCTGTCTTTTTGCTTGTCTCCACCCCCCTCCAGGTATCGCCCATCTGCCCCATTATCCCCTGTGTATTTATACCTGTGTTCTCTGTTTGTCTGTTGCCCGTTGGTCTTGTCTTGCCAGGTCTTACCAGCATGCTTTCCCGTCTTCCTGTTTCTCAAGTTCTGTTTCCTAGTTTTCCCGGTTCTGACCATTCTTTCTTCCCTGAGCCTGCTTACCGTCCTGTATCTGCCTGACTGACCTGATCACGAACCTCTGTCTGTCCTCGACCTGCCCTTTGCCTGCCCCGTGTTTATAATAAATTATCTGAGAACTACTATCCGCCTCCCGTGTGTGGGTCATATCCCGAGTCGTGATAATGACAGACATGAATGTTTAAAACCTATCACTTGATGGTTTCATTTCAGAGACAAATAATCATGTTTTTCTTGCTAAATGCAATATATCCGCATCACTCTCAGAGAAATAAATACTACTGCTAGGCTTTATACAGTCAAATGTAACAAACAGCTACATTTGTAATAAAGAACTGTACAAATATTACGGTGGGGGGATAGCAGACTGTGAAGGTAGGAGCCAATCACACAAGGAAATGGGTAGAATGTGTCACAACAGCCTAGCAGAGGGAAGCAGTGAGTCATCTTGATTCAAACAAACCCATCTCACATTCAAAATGAACGAGAGAAATAGAAAAGGAGGGAGAAATAGTACCGCGCACATTAAAGCAACTTAAAGAAAATCAAATTTGAAGGCCAAAGTTCAAAGACTTTGCAATCAGTGGCTGATGGTGAGTCTAAATGGGTTGACACTGGGGATTTCTCAGAGCTGAGCTCTGTGTAGATCCAGATTCTTCTGGGAGGGGATTATTTCTCTGAGGTACTTAACACTCAGCTCTGGTGACAGATTCCTCAGTTTCCTCTGGTTATGTTTGCTCTTGTAACGGCAGTCGTAATCCTCCTCCTCAGACGAGGAGGAGCATGGATCGGACCAACATGCAGAGTGGAAAGTGGTCATATTTTAATGAACTTAAACTGAACACTTACACATACAAAAACAACAAACGTGACCAAACCAAAAACAGTCCCGTGTGGCACGAACACTGACACGAGATACAAACACCCACAAAACACACGTGAAACCCCGGCTGCCTAAGTATGATTCTCAATCAGGGACAACGATTGACAGCTGCCTCTGATTGAGAATCATACCAGGCCGAACACAAAACCCCAACATAGAAAATAACACATAGACAACCCACCCCAACTCACGCCCTGACCAACTAAATAAATACAAGAAAAAGGAAAAACAGGTCAGGAACGTGACAGCTCTACAGTATCAAGAAGCTTAAGTTCAGCCCAATAATAAACATTCAATTCATTTACTGCATGGCATGATGCCTTTTACTTTATGCCCCTCCCTATCGAGATTTCTATTACACATACTGTACACTGCAGTTATAGAAAGGTCCCACCTAGAAAATCTTGCACCACAAAAGACCACTAAGTGAACTACATTTAGCCCTAAAAGGTTCCACTTTAGCATACATTTTTTTCACCCTCTTTTGGAAATACACGGTGGAGGGAGGGCTGGTGTTATCTAGGCGACAGGGACAACACCATCTTCAACAGGGTAAAGGACACTTTCACCACGTGATGTTGTGCTTCTCCATCCGGGTGGGTCTAGAGCGGCTCTAAGTGCCACACCAGGTTCAGGGTTAGGTCAAGTTCTATTGGAGGGAGACCTTCAGAACACTATTTTTATTTCCTTGAGCCCCCAGATCCCTCCCTGCTGCCTGCTGTTCTATTGACTCTCCATTTCCACAGAGAGGGGCTATGGTGATGTCACGCTGCTGTTATATTGCAGCTCTATGGCTGGAGCCTGATACTTTCCTCCTAGCTGTGTGTAGCTGTGTGTCCACTCCTGTTTGGAAATGGTGGTGTCGTTCCTTTCGCCCACCTATACACACGGAAATGTATGTGTAGGTAGCTGACTGATAAATCCCTGGTGTGTGTTCAATACGTTCTCAGCAACACCCGGACGAGTCATTAGTTGAATGTCATCCGCTGAGTGTGTGCTGACGGGGCCTTGGCTTTTAAGTAATCTCTCTACATGAAAGAAGACTTTTAGTTAGACCCATGTTAAACCACGCTGTAATTTAATAGCTTGCTGTATTTTGATAGAGAACTCCATTGAATAAATTACCTGCGAACCTCTTGCCCTCTCATAATTTAAAATATTCACATACTGAAAACTTAAGAGGACTACAGCAGGCCTATCTGTATGGATGGCTTGTAATTTTGAGATAGCGTACATCACTTCAGCTCACTGGTCCACACATGCAATAAATACAATTTTTGCCTCTAGTTCATTTTGAAATAGATTGGCCAATCTACAATCAGTCATCATAGTGGATCCTTCTAGTAAAGTCTATTTCCCCAAATCACAATGCAAAATCATATGCACTGAGTATACCAAACATTAGGAACACCTTCCCAATATTGAGTTGCACCCCCTTTTGCCCTCAGAACAGCCTCAATTTGTCGGGACATGGACTCTACAAGGTGTTGAAAGCGTTCCACAAGTTGGCTGGATGTCCTTTGGGTGGTGGACCATTTTTGATACACACAGGAAACTGTTGAGCGTGAAAAACCTAGCAGCATTGCAGTTCTTGACACAAACTGGTGGCGCTGGCACCAACTACCATAACCTGGTCAAAGGCACTTAAATATTTTGTCTTGCCCATTCAACCTCTGAATGGCACACATACACAATCCATGTCTCAAATGTCTCAAGGCTTAATTAAAAATATTTCTTCAACCTGTCTCCTCCCCTTCATCTACACTGACTGAAGTGGATTTAACAAGTGACATCAATAAGGGATCATAACATTCACCTGGATTCACCTGGTCAGTCTGTCATGGAAAGAGCAGGTGTTCTTAATGTTTTGTACACTCAGTGTATGTCTTACTCAGCAAGACAATGATGGTCTCTATCTTTATGGGTCCAGAATATGTTAAAGCGTACAAGTGATATTAGTCAATCCTTTGATTAACCAACCCAAACCTATTAACACTCCAAGCCCATACCCACCATGAGCAATGGGCAGAGAATGTCAAAACCTGTTCTTTATGCAGCAGAAGTAGAGCCACAGCTTGTGATTGATCTTAGCACCCTTTGCATGCTAATTCCTCCAGACTTTGTCCTTCAGAACCGTGCCGTTAATAATGAATGCAGTACGACTATATGCCAATGGCTGGGGTGAGCGGCATAGCTGTAAATCACTGAAACATAGCACTGGATTTGCAAGCTCTAACACTCATTTTTATCCTCCATCTAAGATTTAGGCTAGGTGCCGTTCAACTTTCCCCACAAAAATCATGTTTTGTGATGTTACATTTATCCTCCCCAGAGGCTCTGCAACAAGATGCAGGAAATCAGTGGAATGTGTTCATGTATTCATAGCTTATACCATAGATGCTGCACAGCATCCCAACTGTTTGCGGCCAACCTTCCCGAAATCACTTCCACCCTGACGGAAAGACACAGGATCCATACTCAGTCAGTTATGAAGATCAGCAGGAAATAACCTTCCTCTCTAAACCGCTGACGTTTTACCCAATCTTTAGGGTTTTTTAAACAGTGGCTTAAACTGCAGTACATTCAGTACATTCTGACATTGTCAGAGCGTACAAAAGAGATTCCTCACATTATTGTCAGTCTACTGTGTACAAATGAAAGGAGAGGCAAATTAGTAGACTGGGTTGCAACAATGCAGTTCAAACACGTTCCTCTACTATGAGCCTGTATCTTTAATGCATGTTCATAAACGGAGACAACTTGGCCCTGTTCCAAATTTAGATTCACACAGAAACAAGTCTTCTGACAGCAACACCATTTGCGTCATTCCCACCCTGGATGCAGCTTCATTAGTGGGCTGTGGAATCGGCTGATAAGACACCATGCTGAAAGCAAGACATTCACTTATTCCTATGTGTGATCTCAGAAAAGATACAGTCTGAAGGGAATGATAATAGTTAACATGTAAATACTGCATGTTGTGTGCACTATGAGTACCCAGAATAAATTAGCTAGCTACAGACTCCTTAGCTGGAGCCTGGAGACTTTTTCCTCATCTCAAGCACTTAACAAACTTTAAGAAGTTAAACAAACACAAGTTACATATCACTGATTAAAAAATTAGTAATAGGACTTGCAATTGGTTAAAGAAAATTGTGATAAATAAAAAAGTATACCAGTTTCATTTAATGACCAAAATATGTTTAGTTGTGCCATACAGATGGCAAAATAGTTGGGGAGAGATTTTCGATGTACCGATTCCATGGCACATGGTTTATTTACTGATACACATAATGACGCCGGATTCAAAACGTACAGTTTTTCAATTTAAATTATTATACAGATTTTGCTGCGAAGAGACAGAGTCATTAGATAATTTGTTTTGGTACTGTTGGGATCGACATTTTGAACATTGAGATATTAAATAAATGATAGAGAAGAAGCATAGAATCAAAGGAGAGAGTTAAAGCCAGAAAAGAAAGCCAGAAGGCTTTGGAATGTGTTTGATGGAGGAGAGGAAAGCAACGTGTTGATATAGGGAAGACAGATGGATATCTGTGGATTAGGTGAAGGAGGGGTTGAGGTCAGCAAATGAGGGGTGAGGTCAGTTCCCCTTAAGGGAGTAATCAGGGTTTATTATCTGGTTACCTTCTTCCTGTTGGGCATAAACTGTAAGGATTGGAGAGAGGGAGTGTCTTAAGTGGGATTTAAATATCTGGATGGGACAAATTTTGGGTAGTCTGATTACAGCTGTACAAAACCTTTGGGAAGAATTAAACTTGGTTAAAGCTTCTCTAGTGTCCGTGGGTTATTTACTCTGAAAAATAAGAACCTAACAGTAGTATCCTTATGTAGCTTGTTTTTAGTCGCAGGTTCAGGGATGGCTGAGGAATTGCAACATTTAACTGGAGTTAACTCTGCAAATAGCACTGCTGGGTGATCGGAAAAGTCACTGTCAATTGATCAATAATCAATAATAATACTCTTGGCAAAAAATGTTATCTTTAATTTACAATCTGTAGAAACTATGAGAATCGAAAGATTCAGAACATTTGTGAAACATCACAGTTGAAAAATACATATATAAATAAAAACTGGATGGTCTTCAGAGATAGATGGGAGGGGTTGAGGGTAGCTGAAGGATGGGATTAAAAACAAACAAAAGATAACTATTGTAAAAAAAAACTGCGTCCGTAAAATGTATATATAGTGCATTCGGAAAGTACTCAGACCCTTGACTTTTTCCACATTTTGTGACATTACATCCTTATTCTAAATTGGATTAAATCATATTTTTTTCCTCATCAATCTACACACAATACCCCGAAAATAGGTCTATAGAATTTTTTGCAAATGTATAAAAAACAACAACAGAAATATCTTATTTAGTATTCAGACCCTTTGCTATGAGACTCAAAATTGAGCTCAGGTGCATCCTGTTTCCATTGATCATCCTTCTACAACCTGATTGGAGTCCACCTGTGGTAAGTTCAATTGATTGGACATGATTTGGAAAGGCACACACCTGTCTATATAAGGTCCCACAGTTGACAATGTATGTCAGAGCAAAAACCATACCATGAGGTCGAAGGAATTGTCCGTAGAGCTCCGAGACAGGATTGTGTCGAGGCACAGATCTGGCGAAGGGTACCAAAAATGTCTGCAGCATTGAAGGTCCCCAAGAACACAATGACCTCCATCAATCTTAAATGGAAGAAGTTTCTAACCACCAAGACTCTTCCTAGAGCTGGGCCGCCCTGCCAAACTTAGCAATTGTGGGATTAAGGCCTTGGTCAGGAAGGTGACCAAGAACCGATGGTCACTCTGACAGAGCTCCAGCGTTCCTCTGTGGAGATAGGAGAACCTTCCAGAAGGACAACCATCTCTGCAGCACTCCACCAATCAGGCCTTCATGGTAGAGTGGCCAGACGGAAGCCACTCCTCAGTAAAAGGCGCATGACAGCCCGCTTGGAGTTTGCCAAAGGGCACCTAAAGGACTCTCAAACCATAAGAAACAACATTCTCTGGTCTAATGAAACCAAGATTGAACTCTTTGGCCTGAATGCCAAGCGTCACGTCTGGAGGAAACCTAGCACCATTCCTACGGTGAAGCATGGTGTTGGCAACATCATGCTGTGGGGATGTTTTTCAGCGGCAGGGACTGGGAGAGAAATCAGGATCGAGGGAAAGATGAACGGAGCAAAGTTTTTAGCCTCTAGTTCATTTTGAAATAGATTGGCTAATCTACAATCAGTCATCATAGTGGATCCTTCTAGTAAAGTCTATTTCCCCAAATCACAATGCAAAATCATATGCACTGAGTATACCAAACATTAGGAACACCTTCCCAATATTGAGTTGCACCCCCTTTTGCCCTCAGAACAGCCTCAATTCATTGGAACTCTACAAGGTGTTGAAAGCGTTCCACAGGGATGCTGGCCCATGTCGACTCCAATGCTTCCCACGGTTGTGTTAAGTTGGCTGGATGTCCTTTGGGTGGTGGACCATTTTTGATACACCCAGGAAACTGTTGAGTGTGAAAAACCCAGCAGCATTGCAGTTCTTGACACAAACCAATGCAGCTGGCTCATGCTACCATACCCTGTTCAAAGGCACTTAAATATTTTGTCATTCATCCTCTTTATGGCACACATACACAATCCATGTCTCAATTGTCTCAAGGCTTAAAAATCCTTCTTTAACCTGTCTGCTCCCCTACATCTACACTGATTGAAGTGGATTTAACAAGTGACATCAATAAGGGATCATAGCTTTGCCCTGGATTCACCTGGTGAGTCTATGTCATAGAAAGAGCAGGTGTTCTTAATGTTTTGTACACATCAGTGTATGTCTTACTCAGCAAGACAATGATGGTTTTTGGCACCAACCCTACGTTGAAGCATGGTGGTGGCAACATCATGCTGTGGGGATGTTTTTCAGCGGCAGGGACTGGGAGACAAATCAGGATCGAGGGAAAGATGACCAGAGCAAAGTACAGAGAGATCCTTGATGAAAACCTGTTCCAGAGTGCCCAGGACCTAAGACTTTGGCAAAGGTTCACCTTCCAACAGGACAACGACCCTAAGCACACAGCCAAGACAATGCAGGAGTGGCTTTGGAACAAGTCTCTGAATGTCCTTGAGTGGCCCAGCCAGAGCCCGGACTTGAACCTGATCAACATATTGTTTGTATTTCAAAATCTCTCTGGGGGGAGTGCAATCTTGTATGAATCACATTACGCAAAGATACATTTTGCTTTCGCTTATCTGATTGACAGTATGTAAAATGATCCAAGCTTCATTAGTTAAACACTCTGAAAGAGGCACATATGCAGCTCTGTTAAATGAGTTCCAATTTTGGTCATATTAGTGCTGTCCCCTTCAATGTAGTCTGTATGTAACAGCTGTCCAGAGAAGACAAAAAAAGTGGACTGCAACAGATGTGTTCTTACCTCGTAACTCTCTTGCGTTATGTTTTTAAAGAAATTCAAGCCAGCGGTCCCAGGTGATTGGTGTTTATTCTGACGATAGACACAAGGAAGCACATTAGATGTGCAGAACAACAATATGTTGATGGCTGTAGATTTGTGATTTGTCTGTTAGTATGGAAATAACTGTGAATTAGCAGAGAGCTAATGTGACCATTACAATTAAAACATGCTAGCTAACTCGTACGTACAGGAATCAGACATACAAAAGCACATCACAGGAAGTTCCCAATATCTAACAGGTATCGTACATGTACACACATCAGGACATGTACATCGTGAACTCGTATAGATTGTAAATATGAATATAGAATACAGTACTTGAGAACGTGACCTACCACCTGCATGTCAATATCAGACTGGGAAGAATTTACGTTTGCGATCTCCCACTATCTGCTAGCATGACCAATGGCATAACATCTTATAGATACAGTATGTAAATTCAACAAACCAATAGGAAAACATAAACATCAAATACATATTTCTGCAGTTTCAATTGGAAACATAACCAACCCTGTTACATTTACAATACAATAACTATACAACACAATAGCTAAACTGTCATTGCATATGCGATGGAACAGTGGTACATTTCACAGATAAAAGAGTCTGCGTAACACGGCAAATATTCCCAAATCTTCCACAGTAAGTCATTGAAATTCTGAGACAGAGTTTGGACACAGTTGTCACGTTCCTGACCTGTTTTCTGTTAGTTTGTGTATGTGTTAGCTGGTCAGGACGTGAGTTTGGGTGGGCAGTCTATGTTTTCTGTTTCTATGTTGGTTTAAGGGTGACCTGATATGGCTCTCAATTAGAGGCAGGTGGTTTTCATTTCCTCTGATTGAGAGCCATATTAAGGTAGGTGTTTTTACACTGTTTGTTTGTGGGTGGTTGTCTCCTGTGTCTGTGTGATGTTACGCCACATGGGACTGTTTCGGTTTTGTTTGTTCGGTTTATGTAGTCTGTTCCTGTTTTCATGCGTTCTTCGTTATACGTAAGTTCTTATGTTCAGGTGCGTCTACGTCGTTTGTTGTTTTGTAGTTATTCAAGTATAGTTCGTTTTCTGTCTATGTCGTGTCTTGTTTAAATCAATAAATCATGTCATCATACCTCGCTGCATATTGGTCTTCAGATCCCTCTCTCCTCTCCTCGTCTGAGGAGGAGGAGGATTTAGAGTATCGTTACAGAACCACCCACCAAATTACCAGAACCAAGCAGCGGGGAAAAGGGCAGCGAAAGCAACCACAGAAATCCCAGGACTTGTGGACTTGGGAGGAAGAGTTGAATGGAGAAGGACCCTGGGCACAGGCTGGGGAGTATCGCCGCCCCAAAGCTGAGCTGGAGGAAGCGAAAGCTGAGCGGCGGCGATATGAGGAGGCAGCACGGCAGCGGGACAGGTACGAGAGGCAACCCCAGAATTTTTTTGGGGGGGGGCTAGAGAGGAGTGTGGCTAAGCCAGGTAGCAGACCTGAGCGCACTCCTCGTGCTTATTATAAGCAACGCGTCACTGGTCAGGCACCGGGTTATGCGGTTAAGCGCACGGTGTCGCCAGTGCGTGCCCATAGCCTGGTGCGCTATAGGGCAGCCCCCCGAAAGTGTCAAGTGAGTGTGGGCATCCAGCCGGGGCGTATTGTGCCTGCTCAGCGCGTCTGGTCTCCGGTACGCAGTTTCGGTCCAGGGTATCCTGCGCCGGCTCTGCGTGCTGTGTCTCCGGGGCGCTGGGAGGGTGCAGTGCGTCCTATGCCTACGCTCCGCTCGTACCGGGCAAATGTGGGAGTGGAGCCTAAGGGAGAAGTGCGCGTAGTAGGCACTAGATCTCCAGTGCTCATCCACAGCCCGGTTCAACCTGTGCCTGCACTCTGGAGGGTACGGGCTGGAGTAGTATGCCAGCCTGGGGGAGTGGTGCCAAGGCTGCGCACCAGAACTCCAGTGCTCCCCCACAGCCCGGTCCTTCAGGTGCCTTTTAACATCAAGCCTCCTGTAGGTCTCTCCAGTCTGGTGGGTCCTGTGGCAGCCCCACGCACCAGGCTGTCTCTCCGTCTCCTCCCTACAGGTGTGCCCGTCTGCCCAGCGGCGCCTGAACTGCCCGTCTGCCCAGCGGCGCCTGAACTGCCCGTCTGCCCAGCGGCGCCTGAACTGCCCGTCTGCCCAGCGGCGCCTGAACTGCCCGTCTGCCCAGCGGCGCCTGAACTGCCCGTCTGCCCAGCGGCGCCTGAACTGCCCGTCTGCCATGAGCCTGCAAAGCTGCCCGTCTGCCATGAGCCTGCAAAGCCGCCCGTCTGCCAAGAGCCTACAGAGCCGCCCGTCTGCCAAGAGCCTACAGAGCCGTCAGCCAGACAGGAGCCGCCAGAGCCTTCCGCCAGACCGGAGCCGCCAGAGCCTTCCGCCAGACCGGATCAGCCAGAGCCTTCCGCCAGACCGGATCAGCCAGAGCCTTCCGCCAGACCGGATCAGCCAGAGCCTTCCGCCAGACCGGATCAGCCAGAGCCTTCCGCCAGACCGGATCAGCCAGAGCCTTCCGCCAGACCGGATCAGCCAGAGCCTTCCGTCAGACCGGATCAGCCTTCAGAGCCGTCCAGCCAGGACCAGCCTTCAGAGCCGTCCAGCCAGGATCCGCCAGAGCCAGCCAGCCGGGATCCGCCAGAGTTTATCAGCCGGGACCTGCCCCTTGTCCCGGTGTTGCCCCTTGTCCCGGTGTTGTCCCTCAGTCCGGAGCTGCCGTCCCTCAGTCCGGGGCGGCCCCTAAATCCAGCGGGACCCATGTCTAGGGTTCCCAGTCCAAGGTCGGTGGCGAGGGTCGCCACCTTGAGGAAGACACAGAAGCGGGGATTTATTATGGTGGGATTGGGACAGCGTCCGGAGCCGGAGCCACCACCGTGGTCAGATGCCCACCCAGACCCTCCCCTAGACTTTTGGTGGTGCGTTCGGAGTACGCACCTTGAGGGGGGGGTTATGTCACGTTCCTGACCTGTTTTCTGTTAGTTTGTGTATGTGTTAGCTGGTCAGGACGTGAGTTTGGGTGGGCAGTCTATGTTTTCTGTTTCTATGTTGGTTTAAGGGTGACCTGATATGGCTCTCAATTAGAGGCAGGTGGTTTTCATTTCCTCTGATTGAGAGCCATATTAAGGTAGGTGTTTTTACACTGTTTGTTTGTGGGTGGTTGTCTCCTGTGTCTGTGTGATGTTACGCCACATGGGACTGTTTCGGTTTTGTTTGTTCGGTTTATGTAGTCTGTTCCTGTTTTCATGCGTTCTTCGTTATACGTAAGTTCTTATGTTCAGGTGCGTCTACGTCGTTTGTTGTTTTGTAGTTATTCAAGTATAGTTCGTTTTCTGTCTATGTCGTGTCTTGTTTAAATCAATAAATCATGTCATCATACCTCGCTGCATATTGGTCTTCAGATCCCTCTCTCCTCTCCTCGTCTGAGGAGGAGGAGGATTTAGAGTATCGTTACACACAGTCAAGTACACCGAGGATGGATGTGCTGATGATCCCTCTCATGAGCAGATAGCTGAAACATAGGCCAATGTTGTTTTCCTAACAAAAACAAGCGCACCTTCTATATCAGTCAATGGTGGCGTGAAACACAGAAACATGGCTTCAGCAGGATTTTACCCTCTGAATGGTGTCCATCTCTCAAATGTAATGGCTTAGAAAATGTAGACGTCTTTACAAGGCAAAGGGTATCGCAGTCATATGGGGGTCACTTAACAAACCTCACCCTGATGACTTTTCCAGCTCAATCTACCCCATCTGACTGTGGTAGTCAGTAACTCACTAACCTTCTTGATAGTATCTAACCTTTCCCTGTCACTTGCATGGTTACATGACTCAGAGTAGAAATATTTAATAAATGAAATGGATTTATGTATGGTCATAATACAGACACCAATAAAAATACAAAGTATATAGATAGACCCTCACAACCACAAAAAAACATGTTCTCATTAGTTTGTCTGCAAGATTTACCTCCATTAGCCAGCTTATGCTGTAGCTTATAGCCTTTCAAAGCTTCTTAACGAGTAAGCTCAAAACGGACCTAGTTATTCAAGGACAGCCCCCATCTCTGGCTGATGATGGTGAGTCTTTCAAATCAAGCTCTTCTAGATTTAGAAAATTAAAATTAAAATTCAATGTTATCTACAGTATATTACAAAGTTCACACATTCACAGAAAAACTTTTCTGTACTGAGACACACCTTAAAGGCTTAGTGCAATCAAAAATGTGATTTATCTGCGTTTTATATTTCCACACTATGAGGTTAATACTGTGAAATTTTGAAAATGATGATAAAACCGTTTTGGTGTAAGAGCTGTTGAAATAGACCAATAAGAAAGAGAGTTCCTAACCTCTCTGCCAAGAATAGCAAGTTTTCAATATTTGCTAAGAAGCAATTTTTGTTTCTTGTTGACCATTTTAATTGAAAACATTCACATTAAGGTAGTTAATTGTTACCCAGAAATAATTTGATCTTGACAGAAAAACGGCTGCATCGGACATTTAAGAAATTAAAGTTGAATACATTAGTCTGTCACATTCATCTCAATTGTTTCAAAGGGACAAAATTACTTTTGCTGAGATGAACATTGGCATCAGTTAATCTGCTGTATCCTTACTGGGTTTCTCGGCCCTAAGATTTTGCATTTCAACATATTCCCATCTGATATTCTTCACACGGATCTGATAGGACAACACAAATAAAATAGACTGAAGATTGAGAATGGTCATTGGCTTCTTTTTGAATTTTGAATATTTAGAGCGATTTTGTTTTAAGTTAATTGCTCTTGAACTTCACTGAGACATTGTATCAATACAATATTTCATATCTAATTTGTGCTGATGGCAATCCCTATGAGATACATAAACTTGACTGCTGTTTAAATGTGTTGCCATAATAACTTCCAGACATTTAAATACTGTTAACTGGATGGAAGAACTTCCCAGCGTGAGCTTGTGGAAAAACAGGCAACCTTGCATGACCTTGTGGAATGTCATGGTTACCTTATATGCTACGTTTAAATTGGCCCCCCCTTCTCCTAAGTCTAGCAGTCATGCAGTACAGCCCTAGCTGGCTGCAGATGGGAATTTAGGACACAGTCTGGGATGAAAGTGGTAAATGATTTCAATTGATAAATATACTGAAAGAACCTGTGTGATAGATAGTGTGACGATAGTCTATGTCGTCCTCCTCATCGGACGAGGAGAGGAAAGAAGGATCGAACCAATATGCAGAGTGGTTAGTTTCCATGGTAATTTAATAGACACGAAAACAATATGCGATACAAAATAACAAATGAAACTACCCTGACAGTCCCGTGTGGCGAAACACTAACAAGGAACAAACACCCACAAACCACATGTGAAACCCCGGCTGCATAAGTATGATTCTCAATCAGGGACAACGATTGACAGCTGCCTCTGATTGAGAATCATACCAGGCCGAACACAAAAACCCCAACATAGAAAACACACATAGACAACCCACCCCAACTCACGCCCTGACCATACTAAATAAATACAAAATAAGGGAACATAAGGTCAGGAACGTGACAGAAACCCACCCCCCCCTTAAGGTGCGAACTCCGGGCGCACCACCTAAAACTCTAGGGGAGGGTCTGGGTGGGCGTCTGTCCGCGGTGGCGGCTCTGGCGCGGGACGTGGACCCCACTTCAACAATGTTTTTGTCCGCCTCCTTAATCGCCCCGTGGCCTTTTATGAGCGGCAATCCTCGCCGCCGACCTTGGCTTGGGGACCCTAGCCATGGGTCCCGAATGCACAGGGAATTCCAGCAGCGCCGGACAGGCGGGAGACTCCGGCAGCGCTGGAGTGAAGGACGCCTCCGGCAGCTCCAGATTGAAGAGCGATTTTGGCATCGCCTGGCTGACTGCAGGCTCTGGCGGATCCTGGCTGGCTGGCAGCTCCTGGCTGGCTGGCTCTGGCAGGTCCTGGCTGGCTGACTCTGGCAGTTCCTGGCTGGCTGGCTCTGGCAGCTCCTGGCTGGCTGACGGCTCTGGCTGGTCATGGCTGGCTGACGGCTCTGGCTGGTCATGGCTGGCTGACGGCTCTGGCTGGTCATGGCTGGCTGACGGCTCTGGCTGGTCATGGTTGGCTGACGGTGGCTGACGGCTCTGGCTGGTCATGGCTGGCTGACGGCTCTGGCTGGTCATGGCTGGCTGACGGCTCTGGCTGGTCATGGCTGGCTGACGGCTCTGGCTGGTCATGGCTGGCTGACGGCTCTGGCTGGTCATGGCTGGCTGACGGCATTGGCAGGTCATGGCTAGCGGGCGGCTCTGGCTGCTCCTGTCTGGCGGACGGCTCTGGCTGCTCCTGTCTGGCGGACGGCTCTGGCTGCTCCTGTCTGGCGGACGGCTCTAGCTGCTCGGGACAGACGGGCAGCTCTAGCGGCTCGGGACAGACGGGCAGCTCTGACGGCTCGGGACAGACAGGCGGCTCAGATGACGCTGGGCAGGCAGGCAGCTCAGACAGCGCTGGGCAGGCAGGCAGCTCAGACGGTGCTGGGCAGGCAGGCAGGCAGCTCAGACAGCGCTGGGCAGGCAGGCAGCTCAGACGGTGCTGGGCAGATGAGAGACTCTGGCTGCGCTGGAGAAGAGGAAGGCTCTGACAGCGCTGGACAGGTGGGAGCAACTGGAGAGAGAACCCGGAGAGACAGCCTGGTGCGGGGGGCTGCCACCGGAGGACTGGTACGTGGAGGTGGCACCGGATATACCGGACCGTGGAAGCTCTTGAGCACCGAGCCTGTCCAACCTTACCTGGTTGAATGTTCCCCGTAGCCCTGCCAGTGCGGCGAGGTGGAATAGTCCGCACTGGACTATGCTGGCGAACCGGGGACACCATTTGTAAGGCTGGTGCCATGTACGCCGGCCCGAGGAGACGCACTGGAGAACAGATGCGTTGGGCCGGCTTCATGGCACCCGACTCGATGCCCAACCTAGCCCGGCGAGGTGGAATAGCCCGCACTGGACTAAGCACGCGTACTGGGGACACCGTGCGCTCCACCGCATAACCCGGTGCCTGACCACTACGACGCCCTCTCACTCCACGGTAACCACGGGGAGTTGGCTCAGGTTTCCTACCCGGCTTAGCCACACTCCGCGTGTGCCCCCCCCAATACATTTTTGGGTCTGAATCTCGGTCTTCCAACCGCGTCGCCGCGCTGCCTCCTCATACCAGCGCCTCTCTGCCTTCGCTGCCTCCAACTCCGCCTTGGGACGGCGATATTCCCCTGGCTGAGCCCAGGGTCCCTTCCCGTCCAGGATCTCCTCCCAAGTCCAGGAGTCCTGTGTCTGTTTCTGCTGCTGCCCTTTCCCACTCTGCTTGGTCCTTTGGTGGTGGGTGTTTCTGTAACGATAGTCTATGTCGTCCTCCTCATTGGACGAGGAGAGGCGAGAAGGATCGGACCAATATGCAGAGTGGTTAGTTTCCATGGAAATTTAATAGACACGAAAACAATATGCGATACAAAATAACAAATGAAACTACCGTGACAGTCCCGTGTGGCAAAACACTAACAAGGAACAAACACCCACAAACCACACGTGAAACCCCGGCTGCCTAAGTATGATTCTCAATCAGGGACAACGATTGACAGCTGCCTCTGATTGAGAATCATACCAGGCCTAACACAAAAACCCCAACATAGAAAACACACATAGACAACCCACCCCAACTCACGCCCTGACCATACTAAATAAATACAAAATAAGGGAAAATAAGGTCAGGAACGTGACAGATAGATCAAATCAAATGAATGAAACCACCACCAAGCAATGTTTTTACTCCAGTCAACACACATTGAACATGATGAATCTTATTAACATCTACATGTAGTCTTTCATGATTACGCAGATGTTCTACTCATATGCCTCTGAGCAAAGGTGGGAGGTAGACACAACTTTGCTTGCATGTCACAAATTATGAAAATACATGTAAGGGACCAAAGAAACAGGAAAATGAGACTCAGAGCCCTGTTTGGAGCTTTTAGTCAAATTTCAAATTACCTTAATCGCTGCGAGTAGATTCACAGTCAGGTCACACTGCCCCTACAACAATAATAATATCAGGCTCTATTCCCTCTTCTCACTGAATTGCCTGCTTAGGTAGTTTATCAGCTGTCATGCTGACACACTTACAGCTCAATGTAGTCATCACCTGATTATTTGATTAACTCCCATATGAACATTAGGATTCACCGTGAACCTCACTAGCCAGCCAAGTGAATGCAATTGTCAAAAACTCCAGGTAAATCTAATTTGATTCGAAGGATGAAGAGTTTAAAATGAAGACGTACTCCCAGTTACATGTGATGTGATCTCAAAATAAATGAGTCATTTGCATGCTGATGTGATGTGACTGCACTTCAGGATGAGTGGACTGTGTTGGATGGACTGACATACAATGTCCCCCCTGCAGGAACTGTATGCCTTGAACCTATTCAGGGAACCTAAGCATACATTTGTAATAATTATGAGGAGCTATGGAGAAAATGTGAAAACCGTGATAATGGTTTTGCATTTTAAGAGGTAGATTAAGGTTGATGCATAGAATCACTGGAGAAGAAACTTGGAGGCGTAATAAATATATACTGCCATGCCTCAACATTATGCAGTCAAACAAGCAAATTAAAGGTGCATTGTGCAGAAATTACTCCGCCATTTCCTGTTTGCTAAAATTCTAATTGTTTGCCTAATTTCAGTTTGTGAAAAAACAAGCAATTATAGTGTCGAGAATCATTGTACCATCTAAACCGCTGTGAAATAACTTTTCCATAACCAAAAATATAGCATTTTCAACTGATGCAAAAACTAAACTTAAGAACGGAAGCATAGAAATAGCGCACATAGAACAGATCTACCGCTTCTTAGACTTAGACTATAGACAGATCTATAACTCACATTTCTATGTGAATTTGGTCAGGCCACCCAAAAAGTTACATATTGCAGCTTTAATCATGAATTTGATGACAACAATACATTTCAGCAAAGCCCAGCAAAATTCTAATTATGGCTGGAAATAGGAAATATGTGCATACTTTGCATACTAATGCAATGCTTTATGTACAAATGGATTCCTGAATCTACTTAATGTTGACTTTATGAGTTGTCTCCATACAGTTCAGTAACCCTTTAGCACGTGATAATTAGACCATTAAGTGTGAAGCCAAACTTTTACTTGTAGATAAACACCAGAATTATGCTTCCTTTTTAGTTACCTCTCGATGCCAGATATGACAATTCTATAACTATTAGGCTACTATTAATTTGGAGTGTTTTTGATTACTCAGCCAAACTAAAGCAAGTGGCTCACAGTGATAGCTCAAATTCTTTCATGGTTAGTATCCTTGTAATTAAGAGTTACAGAGCCATCTATATTTGGGAGACCGATGAGAGACCAGATGCTTCTTTAAAGTGGTTTTGGGGTGCCAGTAGGAGGCACTCTTTCCTCTGGTCTAAACAAATACTGTATATACCAATGTCCCAGAGCAGTGATTGGGGTCATTGCCCTGTGTAGGGTGCTGTCTTTCAGATGGGACATTAACCGGGTGTCCTGACTCTCTGTGGTCACTAATGATTTCATGGCACTTATCATAAGAGTATGGGTGTTAACCCTGGTGTCCTGGCAAAATTCCCAATCTGGCCCTCATACCATCATGGCCACCTAATCATCCCCAGCTTCCAATTGGCTTATTCATGCCACCTCCTCTCCCCTGTAACTATTCGCCAGGCCGTTGCTGTAAATGAGAATGTGTTCTCAGTCAACTTACCAGGGATATAAAGGGAAAATAAATACAAAATAAATATGTATTAATAACCTTTTTACACTAACAAGATTCCTCTGAAATTTGACTGTGAAATATGTTTGCTCAGATCATTTAAAAATGTGCTTATTTGTAATTGCAAGCATCTCTGAAAGGCACAACCTAATTTGCTATCCACTAAATTGAATGAGTAACATGATAAACAGTATTTAAACAAATTGGGATCTACTGTACATATATTTAGAAAGCCATTCACCATCAGAGAACTGAATGCAAAATATAATTTCTGTGTGATACAGAAAAAGGTCACATCAGAAGGAAATATGGCATTCACAGTGGAATATAGCTGTTTCTTGATCATCCAGGATGGAATAGAGCTGTTTCTTGATCATCTCTACAATATAAGTCATATACCATTTTCCACAGGGTATGCTATCCATCATTAAACGTTCAATGTGTCTGAGAAGTTGGTTTGAAGTGCTGAATCCAGCCCAAAGCTAAAAGTCTAGGCGCTTCATGCCATCCTGGCCTTGTCACTGAACAATGGCTCAAAAAATACAATTTAAATGTCTAACACTAAAGCTGGAGATCAGACTGACTTGTGACTGGAAGCTATTGTTATCCTAATGTCAAGAGAAGCTATTTCTGAGAGCCCATTACAAACCAGGTCAGTATGACCAAGCTACATTTTCATTTAAGACAGAAAGTGCTGTGCTGCGTCCGTATCTGTGCTCAGGCAAAAAAATGGTGGAGCTTTGGGCTCATCAGCCATATGGTGAGGGCACTGATTAGGGCTTAGCCTTGCTGAGAAGTACACCATCCCCTAAGTAAAATAAATATGGAGGTGCATCTGTTTGGTTTGATCCACATCTTTCCAATGTCCTTATCTGATTCAAGGGGACAATTAATTCAAGTGTCCACTTAACTAACTAACAGGTACCCTCCTCTAAGAGGCATCAGCTTAGTCACAACTGGCAACATTAGTGTGATAATTGATTCAAAACAAAGCATCCAGTCAGAAATGAGTCAGAAACTGCCAATCATGTAATAGAATGGCTGGTTTCAACTAAATACAGACCAAAAGGTTTCTGCAGAAAATGTCTGCATTTTCTCTGAGGGGAATTGTTTCCTTTTAGCTTATACTGTACCAACAAACTTCTGGAATATTTGATAAGTTATAGAAGGTAGTATTTTGTATTGATGTATTATTTGTATTATTTGTAGTTTGTGCTCTATGCATGCTCAAATACCCCAACAATCTCCCCTGATGCACATCCCCAATATATTGTTAAAACCACTTCACTTGTCCTTTAAAATGGGTAATCTACGGTTGAAGTCAGAAGTTTATCCTAGTAACAATTCCCTGTTTTAGGTCAGTAAAGATCACCACTTTATTTGAAGAATGTGAAATGTCAGAATAATTGAAGAGAGAATGATTTATTTCAGCTTCTATTTCTTTCATCACATTCCAAGTGGGTCAGAAGTTTACATACACTCAATTAGTATTTGGTAGCATTGCCTTTCACTTATTTAACTTGGGTCAAATGTTTCAGGTAGCCTTCCATAAGCTTCCCACAATAAGTTGGGTGAATTTTGGCTCATTCCTCCTGACAGAGCTGGTGTAACTGAGTCAGGTTTGTAGGCCTCCTTGCTCGCACACGCTTTTTCAGTTCTGCCCACACATTTTCTATAGGATTGAGGTCAGGGCTTTGTAATGGCCAATCCAATACCTTGACTTTGTTGTCCTTAAGCCATTTTGCCACTATTTTTTTGTGGTGGTTTTGGAGCAGTGCCTTCTTCCTTGCTGAGTGGCCTTTCAGGTTATGTCAATATAGGACTTGTTTTACTATGGATATAGATACTTTTGTACGTGTTTCCTCCAGCATCTTCACAAGGTCCTTTGCTGTTGTTCTGGTATTGATTTGCACTTTTCGCACCAAAGTATGTTCATCTCTAGGAGACAGAATGCATCTCCTTCCTGAGCGGTGTGACGGCTGCGTGGGCCAATGGTGTTTATACTTGCGTACTATTGTTTGTACAGATGAACATGGTACCTTCAGGAGTTTGGAAATTGCTCCCAAGGATGAACCAGACTTGTGGAGGTCTACAATTTTTTTCTGAGTTCTTGGCTGATTTCTTTTGATTTTCCCAAGATGTCAAGCAAAGAGGCACTGAATTTGAAGGTAGGCCTTGTAATACATCCACAGGTAGACCTCCAATTGACTCAAATGATGTCAATTAGCCTATCAGAAGCTTCTAAAGCCATGACATCATTTTCTGGAATTTTCCAAGCTGTTTAAAGGCAGTCAACTTGGTGTACAGTATATAAACTTCTGACCCACTGGAATTGTGATAAAGTGAATTATAAGTGAAATAATCTGTCTGTAAACAACTGTTGGAAAAAGTTATTGTGTCATGCACAAAGTAGATGTCCTAACCGACTTGCCAAAACTATAGTTTGTTCACAAGAAATTTGTGGAGTGGTTGAAAAACGTGTTTTAATGACTCCAACCTAAGTGTATGTAAACTTCCGACTTCAACTGTACCTGCAAGCCTGGACACACCATCTGAGAGCTCCAAAGTCCTCTACTCAGAACTCACTCTCCTGCAGCACAGTGAGAGTCTATGATAGATTGAATGCCTGGGCAGATTTGGTTTGATGTTATGCTGTAAACCTGCAAACACCAAGTTTTAACGATTCTTCCGCTGCCACTACTACAGCCTCAGCACAACAATCATCAACAATCATCAACACAGAAGGTCATAATCTGATAAAAATGTGCTTTTGTAATCAAACAAACAAAAGTTAATGGTACGTATTTAAAACAGTCCATTTAAAAGTCTGCAGCATCACAACTCATATTGCATGATTTATATATCTACAGATTCTGTTCCTTAAAATACAACATAATAGAGCAACTAATATAGAAATTATAGCTTTTAAAGAGAATTATCTCGAATCATTGGTAGACCACCCAACATTTAGCTATAAGGGTCCGTTCTTAACACACTGATCTTGCGAGTTTACATAAATTATTTGCTATACGGACCCTTATAACGAATAATTTATGTAAGCTCACGAGATCAGTGTGGTATACTGTACGAGGCTACCCAAAATGGTTTCAGACCAAAATCAAAGAAAAATTATTATATTTATAAATTATTATTATTATAAATATTATCTATATTTATAAATCCATCAAGCCAAAATGGCATTCATTCTCTTCAGACCTTTTATAGAGCAGGCGTCACAACATAATGTGCAGCTTGTCACAGATGTGGGCACTCCTTTTCACAGCTGGATTTCTGTGAATAATTTGATATTGTGCCTATGTAGATTTCAAAGGGCTACAGGGGATACATCTTTTTCAAGTCTTTTTTCCAGGAAGACACCTCAAACCTGAGATATTGAAATAGAAATGTTGGATGGCTAGACAGCAGTCCTCTCCTCACACTGATTTATACGTAAATGGCATCTTTGACGACCATAAAATGCACAACAGATCTCACTGTCTCATCGGCAGAAGACTCTCCCCCTTAAAACTATTGGGCTGACAGCCAACTGCCAAGTGTCTTCCTCCTTCAGTTGTCTGATCTGAGGATAACTGTCATGTCAAAGTTCAAAGATCTGCAGAACTGTCAACATGCTTTACAGACACTTACAGACTGGAGGCCTCAGAGCTTCATGATGTGATTACCCTATGCATTACAATTACATATCTAGATAGCTTTAGCAGAAACAAAGGTTGAACACCAAAAAATACATATTTCAGTTAACAGCGCATAATAGTTTATTTATTAGATCATCATTAGAGATTTGATATGTTTTTATTGCTTGTCAACCTATATTACTAAATATGTCAAGTACTGACTCAATAATGTTGGCAAATGACTGGCTATCGGTACTGTATACAGCAATGCCATAGGGGTTTACATGTAATAATAATACGACATTTAAAAAATCTACTCCAGATACAAACTTATACATACAAACAGGCGAACACAAACAATGACTACATCTCATTTGCCCAGACCCGTATGCTCACACCCCCATCCCTAGTGTCTGAATTATTGTTTGCCACTTGGCTGTAAATTGTACCAATAAATTATTCTTGGTCGCCCATGCTATTTCAACATTTAATAATGAATATTGAGATATTTCCATTGTGTTAATGATGGTAAATTGATTGATTTCCATGTTTTTACATTTAATTACATGTATAAAAGAGATCAAAACAATGTTATCAGCATGCCAGTCTGTCCCAAAAATGAAAGACGGGGCGCTACGGCTAGATGTCTATCCCAGTCACTTAATCGACTTCTCCAGCCCTACCATGGATCAAAGGGGTATCCATGTGCTATTACTGTGCTAATGCCACGTGCTCAGTCCTGTTAGAGGATTTCTCTGCCATTAGCTCCTTTGTATCCTGTAGAAAAGTATTTTTTTCTTATCATAAAGAAGCTTGCATCCAATCATCCAGCAAAATAAACACAGAGCAGCTGCTGTAAAAAGAAGAGAACATTAACTGAATAAGCAAAACATTTCTGTTTGGGAAGATTCATCTTCTCGGGGACATATAGATTATCACAGTGACGCTTTAAAACAGCACACAGTATTGTGAACCATTGATTCATTATGTGTATGGTAATACGTCAGCTATGGGCTAATGCAATGCAATGAAATCATGCAGGGAGGAAATGTACAAGGAGGGGTCACATTTACAATAAAAGGAAACATTGTATTGCCCAAGGGAAACAGAACGTTTACAGAATAACTGTTGTTACTGATTGTGAATTGTTGGTAAGTTAAGTTCATGAACAGTTTGTTGACAGTTTATGAACCCTTTTGTTCATCCAAATAGAACGCAAATACTGCATCTATTATCTGTTTTTAAATAAATATGAACATGTATTTTTGAATGTAATTTTATCTGCATTAAATAACTAAATGAGCCTGTCGTTAATCATGCATAGTGGGTTTGATTGTGGTGGAGTGTGGTGAAGTGGAGAGAAGGTATTTATTCATCTTGGCAGATTAATTGTTGCTAATCCTGGTCACCCCGACTGCGTCCCAAATGGCACCCTATTCCCTATATAGTCCACTAATTTTGACCAGAGCCCTAGTCAAAAGTAGTGCACTATATAGAAATAGGGTGCCATTTGGGACATATCCCTTAATTAGGTCCCTATTCCCAGCCAGGGGTAGAAATACTGTTTGATGAGATCTCCTGATGACTGGACTAGTGAGTGAATAAACAGCCCATCAACATTGACTGAGTGCATGTATCATCCACCCTGCATCTCTACTGAGGATGTTTGTCATTTATTGGACAATAAAGTAATAATCTCAAAGAGAACCATAAATTCTGAGAAAAGGCATGATATGTGTCTATAAATCATATGCCAGCTAAATATCGAATTCGCTAATTCATTTTTGAAGCATATCTTCAATTATTTGTTGGTTCTGAATGTCATATAGACTGCTCTGATTTTGGTATTCTAACAATGGAAAGTATTCATATAGCACTTTTCCAGGTATCTGAACACAAAGCTTGCATGCTCTGGGACATGCTTGCATCACTCTTATCAATATGATGGCTGACCTTCTACTTGTCAGAATTCAGCCACACATTTCCTCCTGACAGGTATGACTGGTAGTTTGCCATGTCTCAATGCATTTTGAGAGACAGGTTTGCTGTGGGCAGACAGGGCCTGTTATGTCACTGTTTTCTATTCCAACATGTATTCGTTCTGAGTTGGTGGTTGGTGCTTTTGTTTTGTCAATTCACATCTCATGCAAGTCAATGTCAGCCACCAATGATGTGCTCGAGCACCCTGTATACGGAGAGGATAGTCTTTTGAAACCACTCACGCCTTCCATATGGACTGATACATCAAATACAACAATGTCACTTACTGAGTACATATTTACAGGTTCGAAATTTACCCAAGATCTCACATTTCTTTCAAGTTTTGCTTCTTTGTTTATGACACTCATATGGTAGGTATCTAAAAAAAAACAGTATATTCATCTTTGGAATGTTAGTCATGCAACAAAATGCAACTACTGCTTTTTGGCTTATTTAACTATTATATGTGAGCTCAGTCTACAGTTTAATACTGCGAGAGTGTATGAATGATCTTCAGCTCTTATTGGAAGCATGACCCTTCACCTTGGAACTGGTGTGTTGAACTAGCAAGCTTGTTGTTTCTACACGCCTACAAGCAGTCAATGATCAGTTGGAGGTTCTTAAGTGCATTTGAGATACATATAAAATAATACAGGCATCAACACATCATGTTAAGTACAACCATTTCATGGATATAGGTCTGTTGAACAGATTCAGTTCTAATGCTAAGTGTCTACACTCCAGTAGTGTTCCTTTGAGCTATTTATCAATTCCCTTACATCATACATTCTCTCTGTGATTGTCAAATCCACTAATTACCTATTGGCATCGTTTTTCAATGGGGTACCACAGAGGACAGCATGTCTATAGCAGCAATGCGGCAGCTATAGACATAGACTCATAATATGCATAAGTATACTTTTTGCTCTACAGAGAGTATTTTCGAACAATCTTCAGAATTATTCAGTAAAATGCAAGGTCAGTCTGACAACCTTTCTTTCAAACTCCAATACGCGGTTTCATTAAAGATTCAAAATGAAGGAATAACCCCGAAGAACATGGCGGGACTATGAAAGAGAACTTTGTAGTTTATTAGCTTATCTTCTGATACATTCCCTTCAACCAGCAGTGTGCTGAGCTGCTTTAGATGAGGAAGTACAACTACCTGACACATTTGAGACAATTGGTTTACAAAAGTATGGCAAGTGGCATAGATTATTCAGGTCGTTTATATCCTGCTGAGGAAGTCTACAGGCAGATTGGACCGGCTACTGTTTTAACATCAGACAGCCATCCAAACAGAGGAAATTAAGTGATTGTGCTATCACAGACAGTTGCTGCTGGGCTGGTTGCACAAGAATAGTTTATGTTTTTTCTAGTTTGACTGCAGGGAAGGGTCAGCCGAGATGTCTGCTACAAGGTCTGCTACAGAGCTTGCTACAACACTACTTGGCGCCCAAGGCAATACTGTGGTGTGAAATTGTATTGGAGCAAGCGATCCATGCTGCACTTATAGGGCCGAAGGAGTCCTGGTCGACCAAACACACTAGACAGCCCAAGTCATGCAGAGTAAGTGTAAAAACTCACCTTATTGAGTGAGTGTTCGCAAATGATGATTACCACAACAGCAATCATTGTTACAATGTAGCTTTGACCCCTGCTCTCCGTAGCACTAAGGCCCATAGTAACTACAATGCCGAACCCCCTTAGTGCAGGGTTCGGTAACAGGCAGCCCGCGGGGCCAAAACCGACCCGTGATAGATTTTTTATCGTTTTGAGTGATTTTCGTTTTTGGTTAAAAAAAAAGAGACTTAAAATCACCAGGAATTCAACTAAAAATGTGTTTCATTTACGAAATCTGTTCAAGTGTTCCTATAAATAAAAAAGTAGACATACAGTGTATGTGAACATGTCTCATTGTAATCAAGGTATGAAATGATAGTTATTTTCAAATATAATCTATTTTTTGGGCTTAGTTGTGGTCAATTTGCAGTGTACAAATTATTCTAACTATGTTCCGGCCCCCCGACCATCCGCTCCGCCCAAAAGAAACGGGCCATGGCTAGTTGCCTTGCCCTGCCTTAGTGAATGAGCATCAAAGAGCTTAGAAAAGTGCTAGTCTGGGAGATCAGCCTAATCAATATCATCTGATGCAGCTACTGAAAGTATATCCAGATCAATGTCACCTTCCTTGATTCAAGGAGCAGCTATGGTCTAACAGCTTGGCTGGTTGGCTTGGCTGACTACTACAGTACATCAAACACTAGTTCTTTGGTGGATAATAATATCATATCTCTTAATTTTAATGCCCCTATAAAGACAGTGACATCTATGTCCTGTAGCAGTAGTCTAAAACTGTGTCAAAGGTGGAACAGCCACACTGTATGGGAGAGGTTCTTTGGGGAGACAGGTGCCACCTGTAATCTTGTTATCTGTGCGCCATAGAGTCAACAGAGAGGCTGGGAGGCTGGTAATATGACTTGGGTATAAGAACTCTCTTTAGCAGTGGCAGTTAAGGTATGAGATGCTCCAAAGAAAATTACATTGTCAATATGTCCATCTTCCATCTGAATCAGGATACTAATGAACCTAGCTCAACTTGCCCTTACCTGTCATTGGAAATCCATCTGCTTCTACCTTGAGTCCTCATCTTTGCCTTCCAGTAGTCAACTGATCACACCCATCATCAAGCTATAGAGGCTGTTTCTGCTCCATAAACACCTTGGTTTTCTGCCTCCTCTGCTCCTCTGTTACCATGTGCTCCCTCCCTGCTGACTGTTGTGACCTTTGCCCCCACCCCCCATTGTTCTCTGCTGCCCTTGAGCTCCATCCTACATCTGATGCTCTGCATGCCGCATGTACCAGGTCAACGCTTCAGCTCCCCAGCTCCAGGACCCAGCCTGGTTTATCTGCTCAGCATCTGTCCCAGGATGAGATGCACGCTCCAGGCCTATGCTCATCATCCAGTACTAACAGAAAATTCCCCTTACGCTGATTTCAAGCTCAACTTTGGGGGCGAAGAAAGGAAAGCCCTTATGTACAATAATGTATCAACCGACCGATCATTCAAAAAGATGTTTACTTAGATAGAATACCACATTTTACATGAGAAAGAACCAGCAGCATTATCTAGTTTGAAATACACACCTATCATGCTGAGTGTCTGTGATGTATGTGTAGGCTAAGTTGTTTGTTGAAATGGGAGTATAACTACATTTTGCATTTTTTTTTTCTCAATGTTAACTCATCTTTAATATAACAGTATGCAAATGTGTGTTAACACTTTTCAAACACAACTTGCCGGCAATGGGTACATTTTTCATTAATTGTGTACTGATTCTACTGTGGCTACTCCAATAGTAAATGAAAGTGGCAATATTGTTTCCTGTGAAGTTATCTTACACATAACAAAACAGACATTGTTTATACAGCTGTTTGACATCCAGACCTCATAGAGTGCAGCTCTACAGTGGGTAGGCTATGCATAATGGTTTTCAAATCCAGATTTTCATTCATTCTCCCCATACAGATCTGGTACTTTTGGCGTGTCTCTTCCCTCTCATTTCTGCAGTGGCTGATAATACCCATATCAGCCCTGATTTCATAATGCTAACACATGACAGCAGCAACCAGAGCAGCTGCTGTAACACAATGCAACAGACTGGCAAGCCAGAGAGGCTACATTAATCTCACCCTACTGCCTATACTGCCAAACTAGAAAGCAGCAGAAACCTTCCCACCTATCTGCTTGTGGATCTGTTTAACTATTACCTATTGGAATTTGAAATTATTCTCACATATTTCTTGATATTGTGTGTATTCATGCATCCATATTGAAATCCATGTAGTCAGTGTATGATAATGAGGATCTCATGATACCTGATTTCATTAGGCAAAGGCATGGCACCAGAACCCTGGGTATCTACTGTAACACGGTCCAATGCTCTGACAAGCTAGAGAAGCGGTGATAACCTATCTCACCCCAACCGCTGCATAGATAGTCCAAATCTAAATACACAACAACCCACTGGGCACACACTGGTTGACTCAACATTATTTCCACATCATTTCACTGAAATTACGTTGAACCAACGTGGAATAGACGTTGAATTGACGCCTGTGCTCAGTGGGATGGCCTGTTGAACTTGTTAATGAATTCAAATTACTAATCCAATAGGGCTCAAACGTATTAACCCTCCTAAGAATAAACCTCATTAACCTCTGTGTTCAGATGTCTTTACAAGCCACTTAAAGCAGGCCCTTATTATGTACAGACATGGAGCAAGTATTTAAAATACATAATCTGGTTCTGTAGCATCAAATGTCAATGGTTCTTACTGAAACAAATGTTTCAACAGCTCATTCAAATATTCAACATGCACACCCAAAGCAATACATCTCCTAAATTCTATATGCTTGGGGCTATTGACTCCTATTGTTGTAGTCTTCATTCCTGTAAAGGACCCAGCACTTTTCTCCATCCATGTCTAGGTTGTTTTATCTGTGTGTTGAATGTGTGTCTCTTATCTTCCCCTATGAAGGCATCCGTCCGACAGGGAGTGGCCATTACAACACATAAACCATGTGACAGATCCTCTCCATCTCAGCGCTTCATTGCACTGGGCAGGCTGGGCAGCTGTGGAGAGGTGGTGCCCCTGATGTGCCAGAACATGGAGTCCCATTCCTGATTGAGATGGAGGAGTGGATACTGCTGCACCTGGTAAACGGTACTAACCAGTGGTGGAGTGGGACTGCAAGCTGCTATGTAAAATGCATGTGGCATACTGTACTACTGATGTAGCAACTCTGCAAATTGATGTACGCAGTTTCCCCTTGGTATGTCTTATGAGCGTGGTCCGAAATAAAATGGTAGTGATATGAGGGGATGTATGCTTCATTTAACAGTAAGTGTTTAGATATTTTGCCTCCATCTCTCTTTAATGGATTTACAACCTTCCCTACGACCCTGTTTACATCTGACAGAGCACCTTATTTCTGCCATCTACATTCCCTGAGTGAAAAAAAAAATATATATAATCCTATAAAAGCCACATGCTGACCTCTTTGAGTCCTCTACTGAGTCTGAAGGGTTGGCAAGGACACAAATACCTCCATCTATGGAAACTGTCCACAGAGACATAGCCTATTATTCCAGAAACTAACAATATAAATATTGAATGCCTGAAAAAGAGAGAGGAGAAAATAACCATAGAAAAATGGCTACCAGTTATTACTTCTTTTGACCATAAGACCACATTCGAACTGAGGTCCATCAGAGTGGTTGGGCAGTGAATAATACCTTTGCTAGCTGCTAGAGATAATATTGTGTTGTTATTGTTTTTTAACTTACTTTTTTGAAGTCCTGTGTTTTCTTTTGAACTGAATAAAGACTCTTAATTAACATTTCTAAGAGTGCATCACTCACAACTCATTAATGAGCATATTAATTGGTGAGCTAACTAACTAATTTGCATATTGAAAAAAAAGATTTCCTGTATAATAGCGTCACTTTCAGGAGTGTACCTAATACAACATGCAGCTTTCTGTGGCGACTTTGTTATGATGTAAAAGGGTATGTGGAGCCAATGTAAACAACCAGATTCAGCACCATGGACAGCCATGAGCTCGGAATCCCGGAAGTTCAGCACCACAGGGCAGTGGACAGCGACCGTAATACACAGGGTCAGATATGTTGCTGCACTGTAGCGTTCTAGTCTACTCATGATCATGAATTATACTATATGTCATATAAACACATTTGAGCAGAAAAATGACCGTTACATTGGGCTATGCTTCCCTCTCAATGTCCCTCCTATGGGTAACGTTAGGTCTATGAGAAAAGCGTGCTTTGATTTGTAACCCATGGATAAAATTCGGAACATTCACATTCGTTCCGTATGAGTTCGATTGGTCGGTACTGAAACGAATAATAGACGGTTGTAGCTTAGCAGTCAGTGTCCCCAAGCGGTCATTTGACATTTCTGCAGTGAGAAATATTCTCCAGTGCTGATGCTAACTTGTGAAAGTCGACGTTGTTCTGATGCAGACACGCCCGTGCCACTCGCGCTCCAAGCAAGCTGGTCTGTGCTCTCAACCAACGTTGGCAACTTCAATGGTGGATTCAACTCACCGAGCTATGTGTGGCCCGTCTGTTCCTTATTCCTTTTGATTTGAATGCCCATACAGCTTCAGCGGTTGTAGCCAACACAAACCTGTGATAATAAATGCAGAATGCATGCTGCTTCTGCAGACACAGACCGGCCTTGAACCAATCTATTCTCTGATTCCGTTCCCTCTGACAATTTGATTACACACATCACTTAGCAATAGCCTAATTAGGGTCCATTACAACGAATCCATACAAGGGTAAGTATTTCTTAGGAATTCATCTTTATTGGAATTCCAAACCAGGTGAATAACCCAATACTGCGAAAGGTCAATTGAAATCCTTGTGTGTTATTAGTCTACAATGTCAACCATCTCATATGAAAATGAATGAGTCATCAATCAACATACAAATATCATATTATTTTGCCTGTTTTAGCCCAGCTGCGCGTTGTCTCACAGCATTAGTTTTAGGCTACAGTCTACTATTTATCATCCCTATTTATCATTTTGATAGCGCGCTTTTGGACCTATACAGATGTAGGCTACAGGCTACGTGACTTAAATTAGCAAAATAATTCAACAAAACTGGTCCAAAACATCAAACGCTATTCAAATATATCATAATTCAATAGTCAGGCAATACTTTAGATTGAATAGCCTATGCGGCATGAACGCATTAATAGCTTATAGCCTATACTAACAAATAGCAGATTAGATTGTTATTCAAAATAGCATCACCTGAACATTATATACCTAGCAATATATCTGTAAACACTGCACACAATAACAAATCATGCACCAAAGTGGAAGGTCAAAAAAAGTATATAGCACAAAGCTAATTTGCTTTTTATTGAGCATGCAATTGCTATGATCAAATATAAAATATATGGCTGACTTACCTTTACCGTTGTCATTAATAGGATTCGCCGTGGATGTTAGGGGTAGACACATGGGCGTTATTTCCACGGTTCAAACATTGTCTTACTGAAGCATTTCTAATCGGAGAGGAGTGAAATTGACGAGAGAGGTAGTAACCAACAACGGGTTGACTTTTACTTCAGAAATTGGTCACCAAATTGGTAGGCGAAGTCCTTTCTTAAACCATCATTATCAAAAATCCAGTGACCAAGACAAATGTCATGGGAAATATATCTCCCTGTTATCTGCATCGGGTTAAAACCTCACCTTAATCCCAATACGATCCAATTGAGACAGAAAAAGATATACAAACTGAAAACAGAATCTGAAATCCAGAGCTATCGTCCAAAGAACGTGTCAGTGTAGCCTCAGTCAAATTAGCCTTGAATTGAATAAGAAACGTTGGACTGTATCAGAGGTATATTCATATAGTGCAATATGCATGTACCGATATTGTCATTATGGATGATGGAGGTAGAAAGCCATGCAGTTAATGATCCTTTGAAGCAATGGGTAGGCAGCTAGTGTTGTTGAACAGACACGGGCATGGAATAAACGCATTGGGGTTGGTTTTAAATTCAGCCACGCGGTTTCTGCTATTCTGCGTATCTAAAAGTCTGAGATGGTCATGAAGGTCGACGACTACAATAGCCTAGAATAGTTAACTCGTATGTATTTTATTTTATGATAAGCAAATCAAGGTTGACAAACATACTGCTCTCCTTGATAATGTTGGACGTTAACTTCCCTTGTCGATTGAATGAATTCCATCCACGCATAGTTTAAAGCGTGTATTCTTTCTTGATAGCCAATATATGCTTACCCACGCGAGCAATTCGTTTTCATATATGGCTTGCTTCTTTGTCCACCCGTTCAGCAAAGACAATGCAGACGATTTTTCCGGGCAGGGTAGTGGGATAATGTATCCTGCTTAATTCCACAGAGCGAGCAGGCAATATTTTGCAATGCGTCTCTACTCAACAACCTAACACTTGCGTAATAGGAGGATCACGACTGATAGGCTTACAAATGAAAATATATTTCCTCACCATCATGTCTTGAACAGATGCAGAACATATAAAATCTTTACAAAATGACCCATGGACGAATTCATGTTATACGAAGAACATTACTTTGCGACACCTTCTCTATGACAAGCACAGCATTGCAGCAATGTGATGTCATTAGGGTAATACACCAAACAATGCGTTTTCTGGTCTTGGATGTGATGCTGCTTAGGGTCTTTGATTTCTGGAAAGTGTATCCATATTGGTGGGATGCCAAAGTGACATGGGATGGGACTTCAGGGTGGGCTGGCTGTTGTGACCAGCACAAAATGAGATACTGTGTGGGGGGTTGTCGGGATGCCAGTTGAGCTGCACATTGTAAAAGTATTCTTTTTTTACATGATCACCCCTTTCAACTTCACACTCCACCTAATCCATATCTAATGGAACGTTGATGGAACAAATAGAACACATCATCTTTATTTTAGAGGTGCAAACCTTCCCCTGTAAGGGACATGTGGTTGAGAAAAGTATATTGGTCAGGATCAGGATTACAATAACACCACCATAATGCTGTCTCTAAGACACCTCATAGTTCCTGACACACTCAGTCCTGTGCTGGATCAATGGAGCTGAACAAACAGTGCATGAAAATACAACCTTGTGAATATCCACCCACCAGAAAAGCAATGGGTAATCCACTCAGGGCTGCAGAGCTACAACCAGCCAAATCATCTCATGGTGAAATGAATTGGGAGCATGTATAGTTGTGTGCTCTCTACACTCTCTTTGTAAGAGGAGGAAGACTATTCTGTCTATCTGAAAATTCTGCATCTTGAAAGGCTATCAATGCCTGTAAACGAGTTAAATGTAACAAACCTTATGGGATACAGGGCTCAGTGCCGACTGAGGGAATGTGTACTGTGGTGGTTATCTATTCTATTCTAGTCTTTTATATGTATAGTGTTTTTAGAGTAATTTACCACAGAACTCAACACCCAAGTCCAATGCCTAAGATTATGGCAACAAAAAACCTCTGCCACTGTTGCCAGCTGTATTCATGAAAAATGGTTTGCTGCTTTTTCAGGTCAGGCTTATATGACATTTTATAACAATATGTCAGTGCAGATGAGATTGTGGATTTACCTTTCACCTTGACACATTGCGGTCATTATGTTTATATAAAATATTATTATAATAACCTTTCAATAATTTACTTGAAAAGAAAGATCCAAGGTTAACAATCCAAGTACGATCAATTGGGTGTATTTCTCATACTCACCTACTGATTTGACCGCAATAACCTAATATCCACCAAGAACAGTTACGCAATTGAATACTGTGATATTTTGCACTGTTTCGTTTTTCTTCTTATTTGTTCATAATTAAATGTTGGAAATGAGAGCAAACCCACCATGATTTAACATGCATGTACCTATACCAACAAAGAGATAATTTGATAATCTGCATTCTCAGAGTCTGTGTAGCCTACAGAATTTAAAGTCCATGAATATCTGTATGTTCATGGAATGGATGAACGCATAGGGCTCATGCACTGCATACTGATAGAAATAAAAAGAGAGCAAAGAAGGAAAGCCAATCCACTATTTGTGTCAGGCTGCACCCCATGGGGCCAGGCTTCCTCTCCCAGTAATGCACTGTAAAAGTGATTGATTAGTATGATATGGAGAGACTGTCCATCTGAACTGTCTTCACTCACCAACATGATGAAATTACTGTGCACTGATCTCTGAAAGCATAATCGCAGATTAGGTCATTGCTATCCATCTATTCTGATACGGAAACTTGCCATTTCCTGCAGATCATAAAAGAGGTGAATACACATGTACAGATCCAGAACTCACCACCCGGACACTAATATCCTTAGAGGCTGTGCTTAATGTTCTGGAACATATTACAAGATTATGTTTCCTGGCCCGGGTTCAGGCGCACATGTGTCTGATATGGGCAGGCCCCCAGTGTCCGGTCTGGAGCGTGAAGTCACAAGCTCTGCTGTTTGGTGTTTGGCTACTGCGTAGCAACCTAGCGGTTCCAAAAGCCCTGGTCTGCCCTAGAGAGCCTATCTAAATTGTGATCGCCAGAACAGGCAAACACAGTTTTTTATGGTTGTATTAGGCACTAAAATTAGATTATTATTATCAAGTTCGATCCCCATGGTGAATTATTTTAAAGTTCGTTACAATTCGAGATATTTAATTAAATAGTGATCCATTCTGACTACTACATTTGTCATCACACAGGACCATGTGCTGACACAGACCAATCACTGGCCGGCAGGCCACGAGGAGGCTGGCGCCGCTCACAAATCACTCATAAGACAATATAGGATATACTGTAGGTAGATTATATTCATGTTAACGCAGGTAACATATGTTGAACAATGTAACTCATACCACACACCATGAGATAAATCCGTATGAAACACAGGATAACCACAACCAAAGACTTGCGCATTCTCAACACCATCAACTGGTTTTAATGTCTATGGATATGGGTCAGGCTCAAAATGCCATTTCTGACACAACATAGTTGCCCTCGCTACTGCGATCAATTTCCATTAAGAACACTGTAGTCCCCAATCCCTTCCTGGTGAGTGAGCCCAATGGAGCCCTAATGTGATGCTCCATCTGTTCCTGTGCCCATGCTCTCCAGTGTAGTCCTTTGTGGCTTGAATAAGGATCAGTATTATTATATTCAGGTATACAGACTATTGAATAATACTGTGAAGAGCCATCGTTTAGGAGCTGCAGGAACAAAAACACCATTACAGTATTTTAGATGGTCATATATCTACAGTTGAAGTCGGAAGTTTACATACACTTAGGTTGGAGTCATTAACGTTTTTCAACCACTCCACAAATTTCTTGTTAACAAACTATGGTTTTGGCAAGTCGGTTAGGACATCTACTTTGTGCATGTCACAAGAAATTTTTCCAACAATTGTTTACAGACAGATTATTTCACTTATAATTCACTGTATCACAATTCCAGTGGGTCAGAAGTTTACATACACTAAGTTGACTGTGCCTTGAAACAGCTTGGAAAATTACAGAAAATGATGTCATGGCTTTAGAGGCTTCTGATAGGCTAATTGACATAATTTGAGTCAATTGGAGGTGTACCTGTGGATGTATTTCAAGGCATACATTCAAACTCAGTGCCTCTTTGCTTGACATCATGAGAAAATCTAAAGAAATCAGCCAAGACCTCAGAAAAAAATTGTGGACCTCCACAAGTCTGTTTCATCCTTGGGAGCAATTTCCAAATGCCTGAAGGTACCACATTCATCTGTACAAACAATAGTACACAAGTATAAAAACCATGGGACCACGCATCCGCCATACCGCTCAGGAAGGAGACGCGTTCTGTCTCCTAGAGATGAACGTACTTTGGTGCGAAAAGTGCAAATCAATCCCAGAACAACAGCAAAATACCTTGTGAAGATGCTGGAGGAAACAGGTACAAAAGTATCTATATCCACAGTTAAACGAGTCCTATATCGACCTAACCTGAAAGGCCGCTCAGCAAGGAAGAAGGCACTGCTCCAAAAACGCCATAAAAAATCCAGACTACGGTTTGCAACTGCACATGGGAACAAAGATCGTACTTTTTGGAGAAATGTCCTCTGGTCTGATGAAACAAAAATAGAACTGTTTGGCCATAATGACCATCGTTATGTTTGGAGGAAAAAGGGGGAGGCTCGCAAGCCGAAGAACACCATCCCAACCGTGAAGCACGGAGGTGGCAGCATCATGTTGTGGGGGTGCTTTGCTGCAGAAGGGACTGGTGCACTTCACAAAATAGATGGCATCATGAGGCAGAAAAATTATGTGGATATATTGAAGCAACATCTCAAGACATCAGTCAGGAAGTTAAAGGTTGGTCGCTAATGGGTCTTCCAAATGGAAAATGACCTCAAGCATACTTCCAAAGTTGTGGCAAAATGGCTTAAGGACAACAAAGTCAAGGTATTGGAGTGGCCATCACAAAGCCATAACCTCAGTCCTATAGAAAATCTGTGTGCAGAAATGAAAAAGTGTGTGCGAGCAAGGAGGCCTACAAACCTGACTCAGTTGCAACAGCTCTGTCAGGAGGAATGGGCCAAAATTCACCCAACTTATTGTGGGAAGCTTGTGGAAGGCAACCCGAAACGTTTATCCCAAGTTAAACAATTTAAAGGCAATGCTACCAAATACTAATTGAGTTTATGTAAACTTCTGACCGACTTGGAATGTGATGAAAGAAATAAAAGCTGAAATAAATAATTCTCTCTACTCTTATTCTTGCATTTCACATTCTTCAAATAAAGTGGTGATCCTAACTGACTTAAAACAGGGAATTGTTACTAGGATTAAATGTCAGGAATTGTGAGAAACTGAGTTTAAATGTATTTGGCTAAGGTATATGTAAACTTCTGACTTCAACTGTATTTCTCAGTGAGCACATTATTGAATCCCTCCTACAACCTGCAGCCCCACTGCGCGAGATGTTCGTCTTAATGCAACTTAAAACTCCTATTCTTATGATGAGAGCATGCAGCCTTCCTGTGTTTTTCATTATAACAGCCTGTACTTGGCTTGTCAGGAGGGATGTTCACACCCAGAAGAAATTCATCCTCAGAGAGAACAGAACAGTGTGTATCCTCCGAGGTCAGCCTGACTGGATGTGGTCCTTTGTGTTCTGTTGATTTATTTCTGTGGGTTAGCACATGCCTACAAACCCTGGTGGATAAAGAAAAATCTCAATTCTGTTTTTCAATAGGATCATTAAGAGATTCATTATCCATATTATGCTTAATGTGTACGGGCAGTCCATAGGGTTTCCTGGCTTTTGTTGCTGCCTCATCCTGCAACTGGAGCACACCATGTGGCATAGCACTAATGACTCAGACATGCCAGTTAAAACTGTAGCTACTGCAATCCAATTTACCCATAACAGATACTTAACACATTTTGCATCCATTTAGCAGACACTTTTATCCAAAGCAACTTACCTGCACGTGCATACATTTTTACATTTGGGTGGTCTCGGATATCAAAACCACTATTCTGGCTTTACAAGCACCATGCTCTACCAACTGAGCTACAGAGGACCACATTAGAATCTCTATCTGTACTATTCTGATGTTTTGATAGATTTTTTTGTATTATTCTTGTTTATTGATTGCTTAAATTGTGTTACGAATTGTGTGGTTCAGTAATTATGGCTCAATTACATGAAATAGACTCTGCCTCACAGTGACACCATGTGCTGATTTTAACAAACCATAAACCTAATCAAGTGTTGATTTAATTTGTTTTTATACATTGCACAAACAACATTGAAACATATCCTGTCTAGGACTAGGGTGCCGCTAGCGGCACACCCCCCCCACCCCCACTGAAAAGGCAGAGCCGCGAAATTCAAAAAAATTTTTTTTTTTAAATATTTAACTTTCACACATTAAAGTCCAATAGAGCTAATGAAAGACACAGATCTTGTGAATCCAGCCAACATGTCCGATTTTTAAAATGTTTTACAGGGAAGACACAATATGTAAAGATGTAAATCTATTACCTAAAAACACATTAGCATAATCCACCATCTTTTATTTGTCCACCAACACCAGTAGCTATCACCAATTCGGCTAAACTAAGATATTTATAGCCCCTAACCAAGAAAAAAACTCATCAGATGACAGTCTGATAACATATTTATGGTATGGGATAGGTTTTGTTAGAAAAATGTGCATATTTCAGGTAGATGGCATAGTTTACAATTGCACCCACTGTCACAAATGGACTAGAATAATTACAATGAGCAACGTGTTTACCTAACTACTAATCATCAAACATTTCGTAAAAATACACAGCATACACTAATCGACAGACACAGATCCTGTGAATACAGACAATATTTCAGATTTTCTAAGTGTCTTACAGCGAAAACACAATAAATCGTTATATTAGCATAGCACATGTGCAAACATTACCCCAGCATTGATTCTAGCCAAAGAGAGCGATAACGTAAACATCGCCAAAATATATTATTTTTTTCACTAACCTTCTCAGAATTCTTCAGATGACACCCCTGTAACATCACATTACAACATACATATACAGTTTGTTCGAAAATGTGCATATTTAGCCACCAAAATCATGGTTAGACAATGGGAAATGTAGCCCAGCTGGTGAGAAAATGTCCGTGCGCCATATTAGACAGTGATCTACTCGTATACATAAATACTCATAAACGTGACTAAAAAATATAGGGTGGACAGCGATTGATAGACAATTTAATTCTTAATACAATCGCGGAATTACATTTTTTTAATTATCCTTACTTTTCAATACAGTTTGCGCCAAGCGAAGCTACGTCAAAAAAGATGGCGTCCTAAGCCACTAACATTTTTCGACAGAAACACGATTTATCATAATAAAAATTTCCTATTTTGAGCTGTTCTTCCATCAGTATCTTGGGCAAAGGATCCTTTCTTGGGTCTAATCGTCTTTTGGTGGAAAGCTGTCCTCTTGCCATGTGGAAATGCCAACTGCGTTCGGGATGAACTGGAAGCGTGCCCAGAGATTCACAGCGTCTCAGAAATAAATGTCCTAAAATCGCACTAAACGGATATAAATTGCTATAAAACGCTTTAAATTAACTACCTTATGATGTTTTTAACTCCTATAACGAGTCTTAACATGACCGGAGAAAGATTACTCCCAACACTAATGCTTGGAACAAGTGCGGGTCGGTGTCCTCCACGCGCATGACGCAGCTGGAAAAGAGTTCCTAGCTACAGGGTTTTTTAATTTATAGTGCCTGTGATTGCGCAATCGACCCCATTCAAATCGTCATCACGTAAAGGCATCCAGGGGAAGACGTAAGCAGTGTCCGTATACTCATAGGAATAACATTGGCCTTAAAACTGACTCCAGAACAGTGGCCAAAATTTCTGAAATCTGACTCCATGTCAGGGAAATTGCTGTAGAATGGGTTCTGTTCCACTTAGAGACAAAATTTCAACTCCTATAGAAACTATAGACTGTTTTCTATCCAATAATAATAATAATATGCATATTGTACGATCAAGAATTTTGTAGGAAGCCGTTTCAAAAATTACACGATTACCATAAATAGTGACAACAGCGCCCCCAGCCTTAACAGGATATACTACCGTTCAAAAGTTTAGGGTCACTTAGAAATGTCATTGTTTTTGAAAGAAAAGCAATTTATTGTCCATTAAAATAACATCAAATTGATCATAAATACAGTGTAGACATTGTTAATGTTGTAAATGACTATTGTAGCAGGAAACTGATTCTTTTTTATGGAATATCTACATAGGCGTACAGAGGCCCATTATCAACAACCATCACTTCTGTGTTCCAATGGCACGTTGTGTTAGCTAATCCAAGTTTATAACTTTAAAAGGCTAATTGATCATTAGAAAACCCTTTTGCAATTATGTTAGCACAGCTGAAAACTGTTCTTCTGATTAAAGAAGCAATACAACTTGCCTTCTTTAGACTAGTTGAGTATCTGGAGCGTCAGCATTTGTGGGTTCGATTACAGGCTCAAAATGGCCAGAAACAAAAAACTTTCTTCTGAAACTTGTCAGTCTATTCTTGTTCTGAGAAATGAAGGCTATTCCATGCAATAAATTGCCAAGAAACTGAAGATCTTGTACAATTCTGTGTACTACTACCTTCACAATCAAACCCACAAATGCTGATGCTCCAGATACTCAACTAGTCTAAAGATGGCCAGTTGTATTGCTTCTTTAAATCAGAACAACAGTTTTCAGCTGTGCTAACATAATTGCAAAAGAGTTTTCTAATGATCAATTAGCCTTTTAAAATTCTAAACTTGACTCCTTGCTGTCCCCAGTCCACCTGGCCGTGCTGCTGCTCCAGTTTCAACTGTTCTGCCTGCGGCTATGGAACCCTGACCTGTTCACCGGACGTGCTACCTGTCCCAGACCTGCTGTTTTCAACTCTCTAGAGACAGCAGGAGCAGTAGAGATACTCTCAATGATCGCTATGAAAAGCCAACTGACATTTACTCCTGAGGTGCTGACTGTTGCACCCTCGACAACTACTGTGATTATTATTATTTGACCAAGCTGGTCATTTATGAACATTTGAACATCTTGGCCATGTTCTGTTATAATCTCCACCCGGCACAGCCAGAAGAGGACTGACCACCCCTCATAGCCTGGTTCCTCTCTAGGTTTCTTCCTAGGTTTTGGCCTTTCTAGGGAGTTCTTCCTAGCCACCGTGATTCTACACCTGCATTGCTTGCTATTTGGGGTTTTAGGCTGGGTTTCTGTACAGCACTTTGATATATCAGCTGATGTAAGAAGGGCTATATAAATAAATTGTATTTTATTTTATTAGCTAACACAACGTGCCATTGGAACACAGGAGTGATGGTTGCTGATACTGGGCCTCTGTACGCCTTTGTAGATATTCCATTAAAAATCATCTGTTTCCAGCTACAATAGTAATTTACAATATTAACAATATCTACACTGTATTTCTGGTCAATTTGATGTTATTTTAATGGACAAAAAATGTGCTTTTTCAAAACAAGAACATTTCTAAGTGACCCCAAACTTTTTAACAGTAGTGTACATATACCTATTCACTTGAAATAACAATACTGCAACAGAAAGTGTATTTGGTTGATGGTGAGGTTCATCAATGACTTTGTTTCTAATTACCTTTCCTCACATGTTGTGTTTTAATTCTGCCTCTCAAGTGGAGCCAAAGGTCTGTTTCTGAAGTAGGCAGACAGAGAGCAGAAGTCAGGATCACTATCGGAGGGGAAAATCTCAGCACTACATTTTTCAGGGTACCATGGCAACCGGCATTCAAAAGAATTTTGATGAGAGCAGCAGGGAAGGAGAGGCTGATGTCAAGGGAGACAATTTGTTACCCCAATTGCAACAGCAACAGAGCCTGATTTCACACACAAGTATTTTGGCATAGTTCTTATCTGGACTAGCAAAAACCCTGTTGTCTTCTGCTGTCATCCTATCACAATATTCCCTCAGTAAGAGGAGGAGAGAAGTCTGCAGCATCTTGATTTCCCTTAGATGAAGCACTCAGTTCAGGTTTCTGTTGAATCAAGGACACTGAGACCGCAACTGAATCGTTGGCATAGCGATGGGAGGTGGACACTGAGATGTGATTGGCATTGCTGCAGCATGAAAACTTGTGCTAGAGAATTTCTAGTCATCTGGTGATTTTCAGTACCTATACTGTTCTCTTTGAAGTAGAAAGAAGAGTCGATAAGTTTAGACATGTGTAAGCAGAATGAAGGCTGAGCGTGAGTGTACAAAGCTGGATCAACATTGAGTTAACCATTAGACATGTAGAAAACAGAATGTAAGCAGAATCTGTGTTGATGAGGCAAGGTAGACCAACAAGACGTGACTGGTCTGGGTCATATCTGACTTGTGAAGGCTACTGGACATACACATAGGATAATCATCATAGACAACATCGGCCTGAACTTGTGAAGACTTTTGGACAGGAACATTAGCTAATCAGTTATAGGCACCATTAGATCTGCAGTAGGAGTGTGCATGTCACGCCACCAATTGAATCTATGCCCCAATGTCTGAGCCAATAAGAGAATGGAAACTAAGCAAGACAACAAGATTCATAAAGTGGAGTGACAATGTTATGTAAGGGTAAGACTGTATAAAAGCAGAGTACTAAGAATGGAGAGTCAGTTCTTCCATGGAATTGCTCGGCTTTGTTACTTTTTGTAATAAAGTCTATTTGAATTCGCAAGCTTCGGTATCTGAGAAATATTTGATTCAATGTTTCCACGACACTTGCATGTGCTGCTGTAAATGGGTGGGGACCAGTCAGTGCTTTCTGAAAAAGTCAATTTCTGATCGCATTGGGGGGGGGGGGGGGGGGGGGGAGTGGCAATCAGCATAACAGTCCAGCTGTCTATCTTGGGCAGCCATTCTCTTACCCATCCAATCTCACTGTTCAGTGCTCGGCAAACGGGAACGCTGTCTTGACAAATATAATCACACACAACACAGAGATCCAGAAACCGTTTGTCAGCACAGAGCCGGCTGAACAAATGTCACACACACCCACAGTTAAACACCTTTTACACAAGTCAATAGTATACAACCCTGAGCTGATTATTATCATTTGATGACTTCTTCAGTGGAAACACACGCTTGGTAAAAGCCCCCCTCCATAAACATTTTGACAGGAAACAACATTATAATTTGTTAGCATTCATGAACAGTTGTTTCATTTGTCATGGCTGTAACAACTTAATTTGCATTGAAGTCAACACACTGAGCCACCCTGAGTGGTGATGCCATATGGATTGAAGGTGCATGAATATGTACGCCTGATGTGATGTGAAGAAAGCATAGGGCACATAATGAACTTATGTCTAATAAGTTATGCCTATTACCATGTCATCCCATCACGTTGTAGCTTCATATCTGCAGTAACATTTCTTCAAGCTCATCAAACTACAGTGCATTTCTGTGTTTACTTGACTTTACCACCCACAGTGAAAACAAGCCTTCTGTGGTTGTATACAATTGTACCAGTTGTAGCTGACAGTATTAATATTTAAATTATGTTTCACCCTTTAGTTAGGTGCTTATTATCTGCTAACTCCAAATTCTGAGAAGATCAGTTAAGGTCAGAGCAGGAAAGCGAGAGGAAAGCCACATCTTATTGAAATGTAACCTCATTGAAATGGAAAATCTAAATGGGATTAAGGTTTAGAGAGGTGCTACCAATGAGTGAGCTACGCACCTTTATTCCCTAAGATCGCAGATTGAACTGGAGGGTGAGAGAAAGGATACAGATGTAGGATCTTAACTTGATGCAGGACATTTTATAAAGGCTTCTGCAGTTAAGAATTTTCGCGTTTAAATGTCATACTTGATTTTCCATTTTGAAAAATGTATCAATGCCTAAAAAAATGTGCATTAATTATAATCCACATAATTATTCACTATTCCTGTTGCTGCAGGATTATATTCCTGTTCTAGCAAGCTGGCTCAAATTAAGATCCTACATCTGTAGTTGACTAGATAAATGTGTCGGCTGCCTCTGTACTGAGCTGATGGAGGTGAGCTTCAAGGTTCATTGTGGTGGTTTTATGGACCTGTAGAATAGATGAGTGTTAGGGTTCAGTGGCTGTATGGAATAGAGGGGAGCAAGGTGAAGGTACAGGAGGATGCTGGCTAACACAGGGGAATGCTATGGTGACAGAGGGCCCTACCTAGGAGCAGAGCAGCTCTGATCTCCTCTTCTACCTCGGGCACCGGGTGGCCTGTCAGGGATGACTCTCTGATGGAGGAGCGTGTTATCAGGCAGGCAGGCTAAATCACTGGTTGAGCAAAGGTTACAGCCACTGGTCTGTTCCTCTGCCTGGGAGGGCAAGTGGGTGAGTGACAAAGCAGGCTGAATCACAGGGGACAAGCTCAGGGGTGGAGGAGGGTGAAGGAAGGGGACTTTATCCCCCCCTGGGATAAGGCTGTGATTTATACATTACTAACACTCAATGATGCAATGCAAAATCAAATCAAGCAAGTGTATAATGAGACGTGTGTAATATGTGAACAGCAAAGAGCTTCCTGTGGTTGATTATGGGAGTGTAAACAATTATGAAAGAGATTAAATCTGTTTTTAACTCCTGGCAAAAACAACTCCTTGTTTTTCGAGCTTGGTAAGGAAGTCATAAATTAGTATATTCCTGTGCTCACCATGTGTACAAACGTAGGGGTGCCAGTGAACCATTTTCACTTTCACACAGTCATTTGTAAATAATACAAGAGTGGTAACAGAGCACATTGAGCATTTTTACACTGAGCTTGTATGGAAAATTAAAGGTCTTAATTAGAATACAAGAATACGATGGTCTTGTCACTCTCCGACCTTAGATATCTGTGTTTGCTTTATATTTTGGTTAGGTCAGGGTGTGACGAGGGTGGGTACGCTAGTTTTTGTATTGTCTAGGTGTTTTGTATTGTCTAGGGTTTTTGTAAGTCTAGGGTTTTGTAGGTCTATGTGATGTGTATGTTTATGTTTATGGTGGTCTGATATGGTTCCCAGTCAGAGGCAGCTGTTGATCGTTGTCTCTGATTGGGGATCATATTTAGGTAGCCATTTTCCCTTTTGTGTTTGTGGGTTCTTGTCTATGTGTAGTTGCCTGTCAGCACTCATTTGTATAGCTTCACGTGTCGTTTTGTTATTTTGTTTAGTTTGTTCAGTGTTCATTCTTAAAACTTCTTATGGCTGCAAGCCTGAGGCCGCCCACAATATGACAACAGCCAGCTCAAGTGCAGGGCGCGAAATTCAAAAGATTTTTTCTTTTCAATATTTAACTTTCACACATTAACAAGTCCAATACAGCAAATGAAAGGTACACATCTTGTGAATCCAGCCAACATGTCCGATTTTTAAAATGTTTTACAGCGAAAACAGCACGTATATTTATATTAGCTCACCACCAAATACAAAAAAGGACAGACATTTTTCACAGCACAGGTAGCATGCACAAAGCCAACCGAACTAACCAAGAACCAACCAAACTAACCAACAAACAACTTCATCAGATGACAGTCTTATAACATGTTATACAATAAATCTATGTTTTGTTCGAAAAATGTGCATATTTCAGGTATAAATCATAGTTTACATTGCAGCTACAATCAGAAGTTGCAGCCATAATAATTACAGACACCAACGTCAAATACCTAATTACTCATCATAAAACATTTCTGAAAAATACATAGTGTACAGCAAATGAAAGACAGGCATCTTGTGATTCCAGCCAATATTTCCGATTTATTAAGTGTTTTACAGCGAAAACACAATATAGCGTTATATTAGCTTACCACAATAGCCAGAAAGACAAGCCATTTCCCAGTAAAAGATATATATTTTTTGACTAACCTTGATATTCTTCATCAGATGACAGTCCTATAACATCAGGTTATACATACACTTATGTTTTGTTCGAAAATGTGCATATTTAGAGCTGAAATCAGTGGTTATACATGTTGCTATCGTAGCTACTTTTTCCACAACGTCTAAAACAGCAACGATATTTTTCTGACACTTTTTCTGACACACATATTCTGACCAAATAGCTATTCATAAACATAACTAAAAAATACATGTTGTATAGGAAATGATAGATCCATTAGTTCTTAATGAAATCGCAGTGTTAGAATTCAAAAAAATAACTTCATTACGACATCCAGCTTCGGTATTGCTAGAGTACCCCAAAGTTGGGCGCCGGCGACTAGTTCATGTGCACGACAGATATATGAAATAGCATCATAAAATGTTTCTTACTTTTGCTGATCTTCCATCAGAATGTTGGACAAGGTGTCCTTTGTCAAGAACAATCGTTGTTTGGATTTAGAACGTCCATTTTCCCTCTTGAATTAGCAAGCGCACTAGCCAAGTGGCTTGAAGCTCTCCATGTCAACAAACGGAAGAGAACGGAACACTGTAAAACTCCCGAAAAATGTTCAATAGTCTGATGAAACTATATTGAAAAAACATACTTTACGATGATATGGTCACATGTATCAAATAAAATCAAAGCCGGAGATATTAGTCGCCTATAACGGCAGCTAAACAGAAGGCAAATCCAGGTCCCACTTCGCGCTCTCTGAAAACAGGAAATGGGCGGACACGTCATACAAAGAGCTTGTATTCCACTTCAGACCAAGATAAACACTAAATTTCTTCTCTCACCGCCTCTTGACATCCAGGGGAAGGTCTATGAAGTGCACGTATACTAATACGTATCATGCCCATTTATAGGCAGGAAGTAGAACAGAGCCTCGATTTCAGACTTTCCACTTCCTGGTCAGGAAGTTTGTGCCAAATGAGTTCTGTTTGACTCACAGATATAATTCAAACGGTTTTAGAAACTAGAGAGTGTTTTCCATCCAATAGTAATAATAATAAGCATATTCTACGAGCAAGAATTGAGTACGAGGCCGTTTGAAATGGGCACCTTTTATCTGGCTACTCAATACTGTCCCTGCAGCCCAAACAGGTTAATATATTAAAGAATGTACGCATACCACGCTGCGCCTTGGTCCGATTCATACGACGAACGTGACAGAAGAACCCACCATAAAAGGACCCAGCAGCGTGTTCAGGAGGAGCAGACATCATGGACATGGGACGAGATTTTGGACGGTAAAGGATCCTGGACGTGGGAGGAAATATTGGCAGGAGAGGATTGCCTACCTTGGAAGCAGGTGGAGATAGCGCAGGAGGAACGGCGACGATACGAGGGGACACGGCTAGCACGGAAGCCCGAGAGGCAGCTCCCATAAAAAAAATTGTGGGGGGGGGGGGGGGGGGGGGCACACGAGGAGATTGGCTGAGTCAGGTTAGAGACCTGAGCCAACTCCTCATGCTTACTGTGGGGAGCGTGTGACTGGTCAGACACCGTGTTACGCAGTGATGCGCACGGTGTCTCCAGTTCGCATTCATAGCCCGGTGCGCTGGCTGGATGCCCATTCTAGCCCGGAAAATGCGAGGAGCTGGAATATTCCAGCTCCTCGCATTTTCCGGGCTAGAATGGGCATCCAGCCAGGACGGATGGTGCCGGCTCAGCGCTCCTGGTCTCCAGTATACCTCCTTGGACCAGGATATGCTGCCCCGGCTCTGCGTACTGTGTCTACGGTGCGTCTGCACAGCCCAGTGCGTCCTGTGCTAGCACCGCGCACTTGCCGAGCTCAAGTGAGCATCCAGCCAGGACGCATTGTGCCAGCTCTACGCTCCAGATCTCCAGTGTGCCTCCACAGTCCAGTACGTCCTGTGACTCCTCTCCGCACTCGCCCTGAGGTGCGTGTCCTCAGCCCGGTACCACCAGTTCCGCCACCACGCATCAGGCTTCCAGTGCACTTCCACAGTCTAGAGCTTCCGGCGACAGTTCCCAGCCCAGAGCTTCCGGCGACAGTTCCCAGTCCAGAGCTTCCGGCGACAGTTCCCAGTCCAGAGCTTCCGGCGACAGTACCCAGTCCAGAGCTTCCGGCGACAGTACCCAGTCCAGAGCTTCCGGTGACGTTTCACAGTTCAGAACCTCCAGCGATGGTCCCCAGTCCGGGGTCTCCAGAGACGGTTCTCAGCCTGGGGTCTCCAGCAACGGTCCCCAGCCCGGGGTCTCCAGCGACGGTCCCCTGTCCGGGGTCTCCAGCGACGGTCCCCAGTCTGGGGCCTCCGGCGATGATCCGCAGTCCAGAGCCTCCGGCGATGATCCACGGTCCGCTTCTACAAAGGCGGCGGGATCAGCATAAGGAGGGGGGCTGCATCCAGAACCGGAACAGGCAGCGAGGGTAGATGCCCACCCGGACCCTCCCCTTTAGGTTCAGGTTTGCGGCCGGGAGTCCGCACCATTGGGGGGTGGTACTGTCACGCTCTGACCTTAGATATCTATGTTTTCTTTATATTTTGGTTAGGTCAGGGTGTGACGAGGGTGGGTATGCTAGTTTTTGTATTGTCTAGGGGTTTTGTATTGTCTAGGGTTTTTGTAAGTCTAGGGTTTTGTAGGTCTAGGTGATGTGTATGTTTATGGTGGCCTGATATGGTTTCCAATCAGAGGCAGCTGTTTATCGTTGTCTCTGATTGGGGATCATATTTAGGTAGCCATTTTCCCTTGTGTGTTCGTGGGTTCTTGTCTATGTGTAGTTGCCTGTCAGCACTCATTTGTATAGCTTCACGTGTCGTTTCGTTATTTTGGTTAGTTTGTTCAGTGTTCATTCTTAATATATTAAAATACCACGCTGCGCCTTGGTCCGATTCATACGACGAACGTGACAGGTCTTCCGATGTCTGTTTAGTAAACAGTGAAAAAAGCAGGTACCATCGCGCTCTGCCTTAAACTTAAATAGTCGTAGTGCATAAAACTAATAAACAATGAGACCCAAAAATTTGTTGTTCGCACAATATATTTTTTGTATATTTTTTCTTGCTTTTTACAGCAGGCAAATCGTAAAAATGCTTATCTTCATTTACATCACTTTCTAAGTGTTGAAATGTTTCCTACTTAAGTGCTCTGAAACACTTTACATGTTGCTCTTATACCTGAGCAGTAGCACTGTAATTACTATAGCAACAACATGGTGAAAGAGTCTGGCTAATAAGTCTGACTGTGCATCTGACTGGCTGACTTGCTGCAAATTGAGAAATTATGTGACTAAACTCAACAAAAAGAAGAGGAAATTGTATTATGATACAAAGATCAATGATATAAAGAATGATGGAATGGAATGAAATTATGGGCAGAAAGACAAATTCAACTCCATCTTTCATCGAATCAGATGGCTTATTCACCACAAAACCACTTGATGTTTACAACTGTTTTAATGATTACTTCATTGGCAAAGTGGGCAAACTTAGGCGGGAAAAGTCAACAACAAACAGTGAGCCATCGTACTCACGCAACAAAAAGATGCAAGACTTCATTTTGTAAAAGTAGTGTGGGAGAGGTGGAGAAATGATTGCTATCGATCAATAACGACAAACCTCCTGGCATTGACAACTTAGATGGAAAGCTACTGAGGATGGTAGCTGCCTCTATAGCCACTCCTATCTGTCATATTTTTAGAGGAAAGTCTTTGTCTTCAGGCCCGGAGGGAAGTTAAAGTAATTCCGCTACCCAAGAGCGACAAAGCAGCCTTTACTGACTATAACAGCAGACCTATCAGTTTGCTTCCAGCTCTTAGCAAACTGTTGGGAAAAATTATGTTTCACTAAATACAATGCTATTTCTCTGTATAAAAATTAACCACAGACTTCTGGCATGCTTATAGAGAAGGGCACTCAACATGTACTGCACAGACACAAATTACTGATGATTGATTTGCAAAGTCAACTTACACAAAGCTCTGACACACACACTTACCCCACCAGACATTCCACCGGGCGTCTTTTCACAGTACCCAAATCCAGAACATATTCAAAAAACAGTACAATACTACAGTTCATTCTAAAAGTTTTCAGACACCTTGACTTTTTCCAAAAATAATTTACTTTACAGCCTTTAAAAAAATATAATCAATCTACACACATTAACCCATAATAACAAAGGGAAAACAGGTTTTTAGACATTTTTGGTTAAAAAAATAACAATACAGAAATACCTTATTTACATAAGTATTCAGACCCCTTGCTATGAGACTTGATATTGATCTCCGGTGCATCCTGTTTCCATTGATCATCCTTGAGATGTTTCTACAACTTGATTGAAGTCCACCTGTGGTAAGTTCAATTGATTGGATATGATGATTTGGAAAGGCACACACCTGTCTATATAAGGTCCCACAGTTGACAGTGCATGTCAGAGCAAAAACCAAGCCAAGAGGTCAAAGGAATTGTCCGTAGAGCTCCGAGACAGTATTGTGTCAAGACACAGATCTGGGGAAGGGAACCAAAACATTTCTGCAGCATTGAAGGTCCCCAGGAACACAGTGGGCTCCATCATTCTTAAATGGAAGAAGTTTAGAACCACCAGACTCTTCCTATAGCTGGCTGCCCGGCCAAACTTAGCAATCGGGGTAGAAGGCCTTGGTCAGGGAGGTGACCAAGAACCTGATGGTCTCTCTGACAGAGCTCCAGAGTTACTCTGTGGAGATGGGAGAACTTTCCAGAAGGACAACCATTTCTGCAGCTCTCTACCAGTCAGGCCTTTATGGTACAGTGGCCAGATGGATGCCACTCCTCAGTAAAAGGCCCATGACAGCCTGGAGTTTGCCAAAAGACACCTAAAGGACTCTCAGACCATGAGAAACAAGATTCTCTGGTCTGATGAATCCAAGATTGAGCTCTTTGGCCTGAATGCCAAGCGTCACGTTTGGAGGAAACCTGGCACCATCCCTACAGTGAAGCAAGGTGGTGGCAGCATCATGCTGTGGGGATGTTTTTCAGCGGCAGGGACTGGGAGACTAGTCAGGATCGAGGGAAAGACGAACGGAACAAAGTACAGAGAGATCCTTGATGAAAACGTGCTCCAGAGCATTCAGTACCTGAGCCTGCGACGAAGGTTCACCTTCCAACAGTCCAATGACACTAAGCACACAGCCAAGACAATGCAGGAGTGGCTTCGGGACAAGTCTCTGAACATCCTTGAGTGGCCTAGCCAGATCCCAGACTTGAACCTGATCGAACATCTCTAGAGAGACTTGAAAATAGCTGTGCAGCGATGCTCCCTATCCAACCTGACAGAGCTTAAGAGGATCTGCAGAGAAGAATGGGAGAAACTCCCCAAATACATGTGTGCCAAGCTTGTAGCATCATACTCAAGAAGATTCAAGGCTGTAATCGCTGCAAAAGGTGCTTCAACAAAGTACTGAGTACATTTTCTGAATACTTTTGTAAATTTGATATTTAGAGTTTGAAAAAAAAGGAGAAAAAAAAGGGATATTGTGGGTAGATTGATGAAGAAAAATAAAATATTTTATCCAATTTAGAATAAGGCTGTAACGAAACAACATGTGGTAAAAGTCAAGGGGTCTGTATACTTTCTGAATGCATGGAACTCCGTTCCTGCTCATATTGCTCAAATGAACAGCAAACCTGGTTTCATGGCACCACGCCTCTCCCTTATTTGACCTAGATAGTTTGTGTTTATGTATTGATATGTAGACTATGTTTGCCTTTTTTAAATGGATGTAGTTCTGTTCTTGAGCTGTTCTTGTCAATTAATGCTCTGTATTATGTCATGTTTCATGTTTTGTGTGGACCCCAGGAAGAGTACCTGCTGATTTTGCAACAGCTAATAGGGATCCTAATAAAATTGAACCGAACATTGTACTTAGTAATTGCATTGTAATTGCATAATAAGATGGACGTTTTTTGTTATTACACAAGAGAACTAATGAAGAGTCCCATTCCACTTGTATAATAACAACAATAGAATTAGTAGAATATAGGCTATGTTTACTAAAAATAGTGTCCTCGTGCTAAAACACTGTACCCTATCTCTCTTGGACCTCAGATAGACAGATTTTGAAAGGACATTTGTCTTCTTTTTACTGGCTCTTAGGCAGCGCTCTCTAAAACTTCTACTCTAGTAATTGCCAATCCTAATTCAGCTGATCTGGGCCTGGTAATAAATGAAACTTTGCAGGGTTCCATTAGTACAGCTGTCCAACAGAGACAAGCTGTTTCAGAGCCCTCTACTCCATCACTGCTTTGGAAAACAAGTTATACAGCTTATCCTGCTTCACACACCCAGAGGAAAAAAATGGTTTGTCTCTGTCTTCTATGTGTCATATACTCCCCTCTGATGTCATCATACCTTTTTCTTGATGTTGCTAGTTATGCACAATGCAAAAGAGGAGTTGGTGCAGTTGCTATCAGAAAGAGAAAGAGAGAAAGCGCTCCCTCTCTCGCTATACAGTAGAGCAGCGCGTTCAAAATGTTCCCTGACTGACAATGAACCTATGCTTCACACTGGTGCTGCATTTGACAGTCCTTTATCCAGGAATCCCCAGTTGGACAGCGGTGCTTTAGGTCACACAGCTGTTGTTGCTCTTTCCGCAGTGCTGCTGAGCGCGTACACAGAAAGAGGGTGAGCGCTGAATAGGTGGGAGAGGAGGAGCCACCCGGAGCCCTGTGTGCCTCCACAGCAACTTCAATAGATAACAGTCAGTCCAATCAGCCATGTTTTGGCCCATGGCACTTTTTCCTTTCCGCCATCATCATTATTACCACAGCCGGGATCCAGCCCCTCCACTTTAATACTCCATTAATTTCCCCTGGCGCCCATCATTCAGTATTCAATAGGTACTGTTCTGCGGCTCCAACTGTGGATCAAGCTGTTGAGGTTGCCTCCCTCCGTTCCTCCATCCAATATCATCAATGCTCAGACAGGCACTTCGACAAAGGTGCATCACCTGCTCTTTGAGAGCTGGAACATAACCTGCTGTGGTTTGGGATAGAGGAATACAGTCACGATTCTTCACGCTTTGAAAAAAGGGAATTCATTATTTGATCAAGTTAATGAACATGTCAAACTTTGAAGAGATTTCTGAACTGTGCAGAAAACCCCTGTTGGGATATCACAATTCCTCTTTGATTGTGTTGGTTTTATTCTATACACAATAATGTATTTCACACAGTGTGAGAGATTCTAACGATGCACTAAATGTTCTATTCAACCGCATAACAACATACATTTGAAAAAGCCAATTAGCACCAATTAATGAACTTTTAACTGGAAAAGACTGTCAAAATATGTTTTAGTTATAATTCAGCAAACCAATGTAACTGTAGTAGGAAAGTGTTAACATTTCAGAAAATAACTGACAGAAAGACTAAGTCATAGAAAGGCCAGATAAGAAATTAAGAACTAGCTTGACTTTCGGGGTGTTGGTGTGTTTTACAGGAAGCGGTGAGAACCAACTGGCATGCCAGGTCATCGTCTGATGATACTTTCTCTCTCTGAGACTATTGTGCGGTCAGAGAGAAGACCAGAGTCACTGGAGCTTCATCCTGGCAGTAACACTTACTGTCTGACCAGTGGTAATGGCTGCCTGCCCTCCACTGCCAACACTCAACTTGCCTGTTAGTGTGACTGGTTGTTCTCAGGGTGACTGGGTGAACACACTATAGGGTAATGAAGTTAGGAGATTATGCCTGAGATATTGTCTAAGTTGTTTTAAGTGTCAATTCTTGACGTCACATGGCAGCAGAATGGGACTCGGACTAACTGTAATGGAAATTATATTGTATTAGCCGACAGTACAATGTCACGTTTTAATCCATTTTCCTCACGGTACTGTAGACTGTGAGTCCCTGTACTGTAGACTGTGAATCCCTGTACTGTAGACTGTGAATCCCTGTACTGTAGACTGTGAGTCCCTGTACTGTAGACTGTGAGTGCCTGTACTTTAGACTGTGAGTGCCTGTACTGTAGACTGTGAGACCCTGTACTGTAGACTGTGAATCCCTGTACTGTAGACTGTGAATCCCTGTACTGTAGACTGTGAGTCCCTGTACTGTAGACTGTGAGTGCCTGTACTTTAGACTGTGAGTGCCTGTACTGTAGACTGTGAGAGCCTGTACTGTAGACTGTGAATCCCTGTACTGTAGACTGTGAATCCCTGTACTGTAGACTGTGAGTCCCTGTACTGTAGACTGTGAGTGCCTGTACTTTAGACTGTGAGTGCCTGTACTGTAGACTGTGAGACCCTGTACTGTAGACTGTGAATCCCTGTACTGTAGACTGTGAATCCCTGTACTGTAGACTGTGAGTCCCTGTACTGTAGACTGTGAATCCCTGTACTGTAGACTGTGAGTCCCTGTACTGTAGACTATGAATCCCTGTACTGTAGACTGTGAGTCCCTGTACTGTAGACTGTGAGTCCCTGTACTGTAGACTGTGAGTCCCTGTACTGTAGACTGTGAGTCCCTGTACTGTAGACTGTGAGTCCCTGTACTGTAGACTGTGAGTCCCTGTACTGTAGACTGTGAGTCCCTGTACTGTAGACTGTGAGTCCCTGTACTGTAGACTGTGAATCCCTGTACTGTAGACTGTGAGTCCCTGTACTGTAGACTATGAATCCCTGTACTGTAGACTGTGAGTCCCTGTACTGTAGACTGTGAGTCCCTGTACTGTAGACTGTGAGTCCCTGTACTGTAGACTGTGAGTCCCTGTACTGTAGACTGTGAGTCCCTGTACTGTAGACTGTGAGTCCCTGTACTGTAGACTGTGAGTCCCTGTACTGTAGACTGTGAATCCCTGTACTGTAGACTGTGAATCCCTGTTCTGTAGACTGTGAGTCCCTGTACTCTAGACTATAAGTCCCTGTACTGTAGACTGTGAGTCCCTGTACTATAGACTGTGAGCAGAAAAGTAAATGTGTATGTAAAATGAGATTTGGGTCAGGATGAAAGGCCAGTCTCAATATTACATAATAGGCTGTTTGAGTGAACTTCAACTGGTTTATTCAAGTTGTTAGAAGCACAGATGCACACAAATGTGTGTTTAAAGCCTTCTCAATATAAAAATTCACATAACTTATTCGCATTTGCTTACCATTACTTATACACTGTACATTTATTGTGTGCAATTCATCAAAGTTTCGATTTTTGGAGGTTAATGAATTAAAGTCTGATTTTATCAGGACATAGCTTCACACTGTGCTACTTTGTTCTCTTTATGGCATGACTCAGTTGATGTTCCTCCTCTCAGTCCAATGATACTTCTGCAGGGGAGAGCTGTTCCTCCTCCCAGTCCATGGATACTACTGCAGGGGAGAGCTGTTCCTCCACCCAGTCCAATGATACTACTGCAGGGGAGAGCTGTTCCTCCACCCAGTCCAATGATACTACTGCAGGGGAGAGCTGTTCCTCCACCCAGTCCAATGATACTTCTGCAGGGGAGAGCTGTTCCTCCACCCAGTCCAATGATACTACTGCAGGGGAGAGCTGTTCCTCCACCCAGTCCAATGATACTACTGCAGGGGAGAGCTGTTCCTCCACCCAGTCCAATGATACTACTGCAGGGGAGAGCTGTTCCTCCACCCAGTCCAATGATACTACTGCAGGGGAGAGCTTCAAATACTTTCAAGATTACAGGCTCAAGGTCTAGCTCCTGCTGTGAGTTCATGAATTCCACATCTTTTCGTGAAGAACTAAATAATTATTTCTGTACTCTCACCCCGGGTAGAATATTGCAGGGGCACAAAAGGTGTTTACTTCAGGCAACAAAAGAGAGCCCCTGGTCAGAGATAGAAAAAAGTCTGAGAAGCCAAGCCACTGGAGGTACCCACAGTGAGTAGAAAAAAACAGAATGAAAGGGACTTGTACAGCACAGTCTGACCCCACATACAGGCAGCCTAATGCTAAAATGTAGGTATCTTGGCTAGTGCCCAGGAGCATAAAACACGGGTCTTCACATTTAATCTACGCTCACAACAATCTCCAGATATTCACTGATATTACAAAAAAGCATATCTACACAGACATATACTACTACTGTAAACGTTCCATAGTGGCATAGGAATATGCCATTTTTGCCATTCGTTGTTAAGGATGAAAGATAAGTCTGTGGTTATAAGGCTGCTTCCACAGAAAATTGAATATAACAATTCAATTTACAGGCTGGCATTGTTATGTGAAAATAAACTATTCTTAGCCTGAACAGCTGTACTGTGCACTCAGACTGGCTTCTTTGTGCCATTGTCAGGTTCACTCTCTTACCTTAAATGAAACACTTCGTCTAAAACACTCTCTCTAAATGGAAATTCTTATCAATGTTCCTGCTGCTCTACTGAAAGATGAATAGATATTGGAGTTTCTCATTTCCATGATTACTTGTTAACCCTCAGTGAATTTGGAGTTGCGTTTGATGTTGTCAGTTGCCACAGTGGAAATTGCTACAGCGAAAGTTAAAAATAAAAGCTGTTAAAGTTGCTTTGGATGTTTTTATGAGACAGTATAGAGAACTAGCATTTTCAGTAGCGTCAGGGTAGCAACCTTACTAACAGCTGACGTGTGCGTTAAAATATGTTTGTCTTCGAATCAGATGTAACTTTTGAAATCTGTCCAGTGATTATTCTGTTGATTGAAAATCTCTCCACAGCTCATTACCAGAGTACACATTAGTTATACTTCAACAGAGACACAAAAACGTGCTGAGGCTGATGAAACCATCAAAATGGAAAAGAAAAGCCTCAGGGACTTGTGGGTTTATTTGTACTACAACTACATATAGATGTGCTTCCTGTTACCGTAAGCTGCCACCCACCTTCAAAACCAAAACAAGATACTGTAGCTGATCATAGGGACGTAACTTCACATGTTGCAGGTATAACTGACACATACTGTATGAATGTATGTCAATGGAAGAATTACACAATGACTCAAGTTCAGCATACATATTTCAATTTAGGATTCTGACCTAATTCAGTTCTAGAGGTACTGTATATATCATGGTATGTGTCCCCACGTGTCCAGTATGTTCTTAGAGAGCACTGCATGTGAAGATTCCTATATGTAATGAATACTTAAGGAGAAAATGATGTAGATTCACACGCAGAGCACAGCAGGTGTTTATTTCGCATTCGCAAACGGCAGGAATCGTGGTCACAGGCAAGCAATACACAGGTAGGCAAACAGGCAGGTGAATCCAAGTTAGGACTGAAGGCTATAACTGGTTCTCTCAAACGAGCTAGGAAAAGGCTTAGTAGAGTCATAACGAACAATACCTCTCAAAGGCACAAACAGAATGAACTGAACTAAATAAGGAGCTAATGAGACCAGGTGAGTAACTAACACAGGTGAAATCAATGAACAAAAATGAAAGACAGGCCTACGTTCAAGAACACAAAGAAACAGGGCTACGTTCAAGAACACAACGAAACAGAACACAAGGCTGACTAAGAAAATAAATACAGAACCTTATACTATAAAAGCTGTAGAATCAATAGCCAGAGAATATATATGGACTGAAGAGGTGACATGGGGTGATTCTCAGTATTTTATAGCAGTTTCTAAAACAAAGTGCCAGATGCAGAGATGTTGTGGAGATACTTTCGATTGAGCTGAAGGAATGATTTGTATTTGACAGAAAAGTGCTCATCAGAGAACAAACAACAGCTGGTGGTATGGACGCTTGTGCTCGGCGGGTAATGGATTCAACGCCTGTGAAATGAAATGGAGACACTCACTAAAAACACATGGCAGTCTTAAAATGCATTTCTATCCTACATTTTTAAAAGTATTTATATTGAGAATTGTAACTATGGTTTGGTTGAAATTAGATAAATCTAATCTGGTTGAAAGAACAGCTATACCGAGAACAAAGGCATATTCCTCATTATGTTATTTCACACTCACAGTCAAGGACATCTGAGTGCATCCAGCGTCATGCTGCCTCTTATTGGCCGACTCAGACTCAACCTTCCTCTCTGTTGCTACCCACCTTATCTGGTGGGGTAGTGACTGACATTCAAAATATGACACACACGGCTCCATGTGGACATGCTTTGACAGACCTGTAATCCAAAGAGCAAAAAGCTTGAATGTTGATGTAGGAGAGACGGACAGAAAGAGCGATGTAGCGATGCTGCTGGGCATCCCTGGTATTTCATTCTCACCTATATTGAGACTACAGACCGATGCATGTTTAGTCAGAGAGGAGGTAGAGAGGAAGTAGAGAGAGGAGGTTGAGACGCAGCCCTCTCAGTCTGCCTCAGCGCCTCCAGCTCCCTCCTTGATTGCCTGACATTCTTTATCAACAGTCAAGTATTTCTGTTCCCTTGGCAACGGCTTCCCTCTGATACAAAGAATCAGGTCTCACCTTGAAAGTTTAGAGAGAGGCTGACAGTCTCTTCTGTTTTCTGACCTGTGCAACTGCAACCTTCGCTTGCCAAAGGAAGTCTGGAGTTGTCATGTCCGATCTTATGTAAGTAAGGCGCTTCCCTTACTGTTCCTCCTCGATTAGGTCCTAAACGGCTCTGTTTCTTCTGCATGTTACATGTGATGGCAGTTGTATGCCTCTGCTAGTATACGGATTAGATTCACAGTCTCCCAGGGGGAAGAACAGGGTCTAACTGGGAGGGCTAAAACTACATCATGATAGACTTGGAAGAAGTCTGTATCTCTATAGTCTTGGTTGTATCCTTGCCATCAGTATTGTTGGGCCTCTGATGTACTGTGAGTGTGAAAAATGTTTCGGGGACATCTTCCAATACCCACAAGCCGGATTGGAACTCTCATGCTCTTTAGAGCTGCAAATGGAGCTACTCTACTTTCACCTGAGCTATGCATGTGCATAACATCAAACCAGATGTCTCCCGTCCTATCCTTCATTTCCACACACGTTCTCAAGGGGTGAATTGAACTACCAGCGTGATTATAGGTGGGTACAACCAAACCCACGCTCTATACAGCACTCCAGCTGTGGGTCTGAGCTGTGCTAAAGTGATACTTGCCAGATTGTTAGCAATCAACCTCAATCATTTGAGTCATTGCATGGGGTATAAATAACATATTATTGCAACAGATCAGGCAAAAATTATTTGGTCCCAAATGAATTTGACAGGAGGCTTATCAGTACATTCTGTACAATAGATTTAGACGTCATACTCTTAGATAAGGAATACAGCAATGATTTATCCTTGTCCTAAAATAATTTGAGACATTACTCCTTTCAGTACATATTATAGAATCAGACTTCATACCCTTTGAAAAAGAATACAGAAATCCTCTGGTTTATCCTGCCTGGTAGTACCACGGTAATGATTAGTAGAATATTCCTCCTCACATTTTTCTTGTCATATGTTTGTAGTCACTCACCATATATTTCACCAGAGCACCGTTCATTTCAGTTAACTTCACTACTAGGTACATGTGACATGAACCCCGTTCAGCAAACAGCAAGAGACAGTCTGTGTCAGCCTTAATATCACAAAAGTATTTTGAGACGTGCAAAAGATGATAGCAGTTTCATGAAGTGAATAATGTACCTTTCCACAATCTAAAATATGTTTGATTTCAGCTTTATGAGGTGTAAGAGGGGATGCCTGTGCATTACAATATGCAGTATTGATAAAAATCATTGATGGTTTTCAGGGGACACGGAATAATCATCTGAATGAGTGGTGTGGCCCTCTCGGCCCTCAGGTTGCTCCACACTTCTGATGAGTGGCGGACGTACAGGTAATGGCGGACTAAACGAAGTTAAGTAGAGCACCTCAAGATAAAACGTAATATTCAATATCGGCAAGTTAGACTAAAATATTAGCACTACATAATCTGGTGGATGATAACCTTCAATCTAGATAATAACACAAAACAAATCTTAAAACTAGAGACATTTATCGACAAATATTACGAAAACAAGCAACACCCAAACATGAAGGAGAGTATGACAGGGGAACCGATTTCAAAACGGAAACGTGACTCTTCTACAGACACAGACGATTTAATACACTGCTCAAAAAAATAAAGGGAACACTTAAACAACACAATGTAACTCCAAGTCAATCACACTTCTGTGAAATCAAACTGTCCACTTAGGAAGCAACACTGATTGACAATACATTTCACATGCTGTTGTGCAAATGGAATAGACAAAAGGTGGAAATTATAGGCAATTAGCAAGACACCCCCCAAAACAGGAGTGATTCTGCAGGTGGTGACCACAGACCACTTCTCAGTTCCTATGCTTCCTGGATGATGTTTTGGTCACTTTTGAATGCTGGCGGTGCTCTCACTCTAGTGGTAGCATGAGACGGAGTCTACAACCCACACAAGTGGCTCAGGTAGTGCAGTTCATCCAGGATGGCACATCAATGCGAACTGTGGCAAAAAGGTTTGCTGTGTCTGTCAGCGTAGTGTCCAGAGCATGCAGACGCTACCAGGAGACAGGCCAGTACATCAGGAGACATGGAGGAGGCCGTAGGAGGGCAACAACCCAGCAGCAGGACCGCTACCTCCGCCTTTGTGCAAGGAGGTGCACTGCCAGAGCCCTGCAAAATGACCTCCAGCAGGCCACAAATGTGCATGTGTCAGCATATGGTCTGACAAGGGGTCTGAGGATCTCATCTCGGTACCTAATGGCAGTCAGGCTACCTCTGGCGAGCCCATGGAGGGCTGTGCGGCCCCACAAAGAAATGCCACCCCACACCATGACTGACCCATCGCCAAACCGGTCATGCTGGAGGATGTTGCAGGCAGCAGAACGTTCTCCACGGCGTCTCCAGACTCTTTCACGTCTGTCACATGTGCTCATGTGCTCAGTGTGAACCTGCTTTCATCTGTGAAGAGCACAGGGCGCCAGTGGCGAATTTGCCAATCTTGGTGTTCTCTGGCAAATGCCAAACGTCCTGCACGTTGTTGGGCTGTAAGCACAACCCCCACCTGTGGACGTCGGGCCCTCATACCACCCTCATGGAGTCTGTTCATGACCGTTTGAGCAGACACATGCACATTTGTGGCCTGCTGGAGGTCATTTTGCAGGGCGCTGGCAGTGCACCTCCTTGCACAAAGGCGGAGGTAGCGGTCCTGCTGCTGGGTTGTTGCCCTCCTACGGCCTCCTCCATGTCTCCTGATGTACTGGCCTGTCTCCTGGTAGCGTCTGCATGCTCTGGACACTACGTTGACAGACACAGCAAACCTTTTTCCCACAGTTCCCATTGATGTGCCATCCTGGATGAACTGCACTACCAGAGCCACTTGTGTGGGTTGTAGACTCCGTCTCATGCTACCACTAGAGTGAGAGCACCGCCAGCATTCAAAAGTGACCAAAACATCAGCCAGGAAGCATAGGAACTGAGAAGTGGTCTGTGGTCACCACCTGCAGAATCACTCCTGTTTTGGGGGGTGTCTTGCTAATTGCCTATAATTTCCACCTTTTGTCGATTCCATTTGCACAACAGCATGTGAAATGTATTGTCAATCAGTGTTGCTTCCTAAGTGGACAGTTTGATTTCACAGAAGTGTGATTGACTTGGAGTTACATTGTGTTGTTTAAGTGTTCCCTTTATTTTTTTGAGCATTGTATTTTCACCACCGGGAATGGTAAAGGTCGAAACCGATCTGTTAAAATCAATATATGACAAACTGGGTATACTTGAATTAGTTAGTAAGGATATAAAAGAGTTGAAGGCAAGCCTCGAGATGAGTGATGAAAAAGCTGCGACATTGGAGAAGGAAACACCCAAGCTAAAAGGGACAGTCAATAAGATTGAAACCGAAATGAATGAAATTAAAAAGGAGAACACCGTTCTGAGGGAAGCCTTACTGGACATGCAAACTACATCAATGAGAGATAATCTGGTACTTACAGGTATCCAGGAGAAAGAAGGGGAAGTTCCTGAATCTGTAGTTAGAGTTCCTCCTTACAGCGCTTCAGATCCCACGCGAAGTTCTCGACAAAATCCAACTTGAACGTGTACACCGCTTCGGACAGAGAGGCCAAAGGTATGAACGCCCAATCGTTGCCAAATTTGCTTCATTTAAAGATAAAATAATGGTTAAAAGCCTGGGTAAAAGACTTGCTGGGACCAAAATTGGCATGAATGATCAGTTTCCGAAGGAAATTGCAGAACGGCGCAAAGTTCTGTATCCAATTTTCAAAGAAAATAGATTAAAAGCGAAACGAGTAGCTCTCGTCGTTGATAAACTATATATTGATAACCAGTTGTTCAGAGACACAAAGACTACTCCATGGTTATTTTAAAAATTACAAAGTTCTCATAGATCAGGAAAATAAACACAATTCTAGCCCGGTTATGGATTGTAACAATACAATTAAAAATATAGCTTTTCTATATATCTTCACATATAACTAATTGAACACACAAGCACTAATTCAACATAGTGAAGATAAAAACTAAGTAAACAGAAGGCACAGTATGTGTGGATGGTGTGGTGTGTGTTTATTTTTTATTTTATTTGTTATGTTTGGAAAGTTGAGTGAGTGAGTAATGAAATGGTTGCATATCCCAGAGCCAATGTATTGTTGTGAGCCGGGGTATGAGAGGGCTTTCAATGTTGTTCAGATGATGGATATACTTTTATAATGAATTATACGTCTTATTTATTTATTGTCCTGTCATGGTGGAACAGTTTTAAAATAAATGATACATTTGATTTATTATTGTCCTATCATGGGGAACTACATCTTTAAAATAAATGATATCTAATTATTTATTTATGATCCTATTTTAATGGTACGGTCCATGACCCTATACCCTAGACACCCACCTGAATGACCAAGATACTAAGGAGAAGTCCCTAACTGTTTTATGTGCCTGCTGTAAGCGGTCTGTATGCAGCCAAAATGAGGTCAGAGACCAAGAGCAGCACTGCCCCCTCAAGATTCTGAGCCTGCTTGGCAGGGTTGGTCCTGCAATGCCAAAGCCCCCTAAAGGGAGAGCATACTACACAAGGAAATTCTCAAAGCTGCTAATGAGAACCTTGACGACCTTGTACCTAGCTGGTGGGGAATCTGGTGGGGTGCCCCCACCCAGGCAGTGGCAGTGCTGGCAACACTAGCTGCAGCAACCCATGGGGAGGGGGTCACACTCGGACATTCAGAGAGGGGGTATATTATTGTGACCCTAGTGGCACAAAATCAAAGTCGGACTGCATGGAGATGCTTGGGAATATGGTCAATACGGGTGACCGTATTGTGGGTGTTTCAGGGAAAAGGTGTACAATTGACCTTCATCATCTAGGATGTGACCATGGTAAATAAAATCTCTAAATTTTTGCCTATTTTTTGCACGGTCTTGCAGGCCTTCTCATACAGCTGCAACTGCAAGTGCATTTGTAAATCAAGACCTATCTTGAGTTGGGCTCTGGGTTGGTGCAATTGTTGAGAAAGTGAGCTTATGGTTGTGTGGGGGTAAGGGTTGAGTGTGGATGGGTGGGTGGGTGTATCCCACAACTGTTGCGAAGGAGTAAAAGATGTTAGGGACAATAGAGGATGATCCACAGCTATATATAATACAAATCGAGGTGAGGGCAATGGAAATGCATTTGGCAGTTAATCTACTTCAATCCGGTAAAGGCACTGTGTGCTCTTTTCAAAGGATAGATCCCAGTTGGTTATGGGCTATGGGATACAGGGGGTCAAGGGTGGTCTGCCGGGCATTGGGATGACAACCCAACTCGGGATGAGGAGGGCTTTTAGCGGGTGGAATAGTAGGGACCAATTGGAGGTTTACTTAGTAGAAATGCAAATGTCATGGTACAGTTATATAGACACTCAATCATCATGTTACTTTTTATAAGTATAGCCAGTTACAATTGTAATGGCCTAGCAGTTAATATGAAAAGACAATCAGTATTTACCTGGCTAAAAGAGAAGGAATATGATATATATTGTTTACAGGAAACCCATTCAACAGTTTTAGATGAAGTTTTGTGGAAAAAGAACTGGGGGGGCGAAATATACTCCCATGTGCAAAGAAATTCAAAAGGGGTGATGGTTTTAATTAACAATAATTTTGATCCAAATGTGCAAATTGTCCAAACAGATCCTCAAGGTAGATGGATTATTTTAAATATGTTATTGGACAATAAACAGATATGGGTTATTAACCTATACGGTCCGAATAATGATGATCCAAGCTTCTTTGAAAATATATATAAGAATTTATCAACTCTACAAGCAACACTAGACTCTATTATTATGGTGGGAGATTTTAATACGGTTTTAAATACCTCTATGGACCGGAAAGGAAATCACACTACAAACTATCACCCTCATGCACTTAAGGAAATCATGAATGTCATGGATATATTGGAATTAGTGGATATATGAAGACTTAAATACCCTGACCTAGTGAGATATACATGGCAGAGGCTTAATCAAGCTAGTCGTCTATACTACTTTCTTATACCATTCTCTCTGGCACCAAAAGTTTAAAAAGGGTTGATAGGGGACAGAATGCGGTCGGATCGTCACATAATTGGCATATATATTACTCTTACATAATTTCCACATGGGCGGGGATATTTAATCAAAGCCTACTAGATGATAAATTGTTTAGAACTAGGACAGAAGATTTTATAACTGACTTTTCAGACATAACATAGGTACAGCAGATCCCCTTATTGTATGGGACACTTTTAAATGTGCCTTCAGAGGCCATGCAATTCAGTACTCATCTATAAAACAAAAGCAATTTAGATCAAAAGAGTCCATATTAACAAAGGAAATTGAAGGACTAACAGTTCAGTTAGATAGCAATAAAAACGGTACCATAGAGGCACAGAATAAGTTAGAGGAAAAACAAAAAGAAATGGAGGAACTTATTCAAGAAAGATCCAGTGTAATATATTATAAAAATAAAGCGAACTGGATGGAATATGGGGGAAAATGCACCAAATTCTTTTTCAATCTTCAATATAGAAATGCTACCAAAATAAATGTATTAAAACTTGTTACAAATGATGGAGTCACGCATGATTCACCAAATGATATTTTGAAAGAGGAAGTAAAGTACTTTAAGAAGATGTTTTCGTTTCAGGCTCCTCCATCTCCACTAACTGAAACTTATTGTATGGATTTCTTTCCTAATAATAATGTAAAATTAACATCTGTACAGAAAGACTCATGTGAAGGCCAAATTACAGAGGAGGAACTGCTTGATGCAATTGGGGCCTTTAAGGATGGGAAAACTCCAGGGCATACCAGTGGAAGTATACAAAACTTTTTTTGATATACTCAAAGGACCATTATTAGCTTGTTTTAACCACTCCTATATAAATGGTAGATTATCAGACACGCAACAAGAAGGTCTGATATCATTATTACTGAAACAGGACCCAAGTAGTATATATAAAGATCCAGTCCATTAAAAAAATTGGAGACCTCTCACACTTCAGTGTTGTGATGAAAAAATCCTAGCAAAATGCTTGGCGCATAGAATTAAAAAAGTATTGTCAGATATTATTCATCCTAATCAGGCAGGTGTTTTACATGGACGATACATTGGAGATAATATAAGACAAGTACTGGAAACAATAGAACACTATGAAATATCGGGGACACCAGGCCTGGTTTTCATAGCTGATTTTGAAAAGGCTTTTGATAAAGTACGACTGGAGTTTATATATAAATGCCAAGAATATTTCAATTTTGGGGAATCTCTTATAAAATGGGTTAAAATTATGTATAGTAACCCTAGGTGTAACATAGTAAATAATGGCTACATCTCAGAAAGTTTTAAACTATCTAGAGGAGTAAAACAAGGTTGTCCCCTATCGGCATATCTATTTATTATTGCCATCGAAATGTTAGCTGTTAAAATTAGATCAAACAATAATATTAAGGGATTAGAAATCTGTGGCTTAAAAACTAAGGTGTCATTGTACGCTGATGATTCATGTTTTCTTTTAAAACCACAATTAGAGTCTCTCCACGGCCTCTTAGAGGATCTAGATACTTTTGCTATCCTCTCTGGATTAAAACCAAATTATGATAAATGTACCATATTACGTATTGGATCACTAAAAAATGCACATTTTACATTGCCATGTAGTTTACCAATAAAATGGTCTGACGGAGATGTGGACATACTCGGTATACAAATCCCAAAAGAAAGAAATGATCTCACTCCAATAAATTTTTATAGAAAGTTAGCAAAAATAGATAAGATCTTTCTACCATGGAAAGGAAAATACCTGTTTATTTGTGGAAAAATCACCCTGATTAACTCTTTAGTTATATCACAGTTTACCTATTTGCTTATGGTTTTGCCTACACCTAGTGACCTGCATTTTAAATTATATGAACAAAAAATATTCAATTTTATTTTATTCGGCAAGTCAGATAAAATTAAAAGGGCCTATTTATATAACGAATATGAATTCGGAGGGCAGAAATTATTAAATATTAAAGCATTAGACCTCTCACTAAAGGCATCAGTCATACAAAAGTTATACTTAAATCCAAACTGGTTCTCTAGTCAATTGGTACGAATGTCTCATCCTATATTCAAGAAGGGCCTTTTCCCCTTTATTCAGATTACACCTGCTCACTTTCGGTTGTTTGAAAAGGAAATAATCTCCAAAATATGTTTTATTTTTTAAACAAGCCTTAGAAAGTTGGTTGCAATTTCAGTTTAATCCACCTGAAAGACCAGAACAAATATTGTGGTTAAATTCAAATATACTAATTGATAAAAAAAACTATTTATCGAATATTTTTTTTAAAAGGTATAATTTTAGTGAATGATATCATAAATGGGACTGGGGGAGTTATGTCACACATGCAGCTAACACAGACATATGGAAATGTCTGCTCTACCCAAAATTACAACCAATTAATTGCAGCATTACCACAAAAATGGAAGAGGCAAGTAGAAGGGGAAAAAAAGTAAAGAACCTGTATTAAAGAACATAAATGGTTACAGAAAAGTGCGATAAATAAAAACATATACCAATTTCATTTAAGGACCAAAAAACTGACAGCTGTGCCATATAAATTGCAAAATTGTTGGGAAGAGATTTTTGATGTACCCATTCCATGGCACATGGTTTATGAATTGATACGCAAAACAACGCCAGGTTCAAAACTTAGAATTTTTCAATTTAATGTACTATACAAAATTCTTACAACTAATAGAATGTTATATATATGGGGGATACAATCTTCCCAGCTCTGCAGATTCTGCTGTGAGGAGGCAGAGTCATTAGATCATTTATTTTGGTATTGTCCATATGTAGCTTGTTTTTGGTCACAGGTCCAGGAATGGCTGAAGAATTGCAACATTTGCCTAGAACTAACGCTACAGATAGGAATACTGGGTGATTTGAAAAGCCATAGTCAATCAATCAATAATATAAGAATTATTTTAGCAAAAATGTTTATTTTTCATTTACAATCTGTAGAGCTATGAGATTTACAATCTGTATGAGAAGCTATGAGAATAGGAAGGTTCAATTATTTTGTGAAGCTTCACAGCACAGTTGAAAAATATATGGCAAATAGAAATCCGAAATGGATGATGTTGAGAGACAGATGGGAGGGGTTGAATGGAGCTGAAGGGTGGGACTAATAACAAGATAAACAATGCAAAGCATACGGGATCTGTAAAATGTATATAGGTTCGGAACTTTTGTGAAATAGCATAGTTACAAATAGAAATCAAACTGGATGGACATCAGAAATAGAGGAAGGACTAAGAACAAACAAGAGATAACTATTGTAAAGTAGACTGTGTCTGTAAAATGTGTATAAGATGTATAAATTGAAGGTGAAAGCAGAAATGTTTATCAGTTTACTCCAATTGGGGGATCGGTGGTAGTGTTTTCGGGGAATAATAATAAAAGTATATTCTTTAAAAAAGTATGTATGTGTATGTATATACAGTATGTGTATATGCATGCATGCGTGTATGGATATATATATTTACCCAAAAAATATGGGGGATTGGAAATGATGCAGACAATTACATTGGAAGCAACATTCTTTCCGCAATATTAAGCTGATCCCCTTAAAAAAATATATAAAAAATAATAATAACAATAATTGATGGTTTTCAGGGGACACAGAATAATCATCTGAATGAGTGGTCTGGCCCTCTCGGCCCTCAGGTTGCTCCTCACTTCTGATGCTTCCACACGGTCTTTCAATTATTCACATTGGAAAGGTTAGCGCATGTCAAACATTATCAGGAGAAGCGACCTCACTATTGCCAAAAGAAAACTGAAACTCAGAGGTAGCTTAGAAGTCCAGCTGATTATCATGGGTCAGAAACTTTTTCTATTACTCTTGAGCACACAGCCAACCTTGTTCATCCACATTCCAGCTGCACTTGTGTGCACGGCATCACTCAAGAGAGATGGACATTTTGCTATAAGTCTTTCCATAAATAAGGATTTACATTAATGAGTTATGCTTTGAAACACTGGGTTAGATTTACTAAGGCATTGCGTGTTTGTTTGTAAAAAGGTTTAAATGCAGCCACTCATTCCCATGTAAAACCAAGGCCTATTTGTCATCTAGGTGCAATCCCCAAATTAGCTACTGTCAGGAAAATAGAACTCTCTGGGCTTTAATTCCCTCCATAGCCAATGGCTTCCTCCAGAATAAACATAAACTTTACTACTGTAGGGAGAACATTGAGCCCACATCTTAAGTTAAATAATTTTTACAACAGTAAACTATCCAGTCTGTGCTTCTGTGACTGATATAAACAACTAGAATAAATCAAATATCAATCATCAATATCACCAATAGATGAATGCCAGACACAATACTTTTATTTGCTAAACTAACCCTAAGCATGATGTTCTATCTGCCCATTCTTTCAGAACTATACTTGGATCAGAATGGTTGGTTTGATTTAAGTGATAATGCCTGAGAAGCCGGAGTTTGGAGGATATATTGACACGGGCCAGAAAACCGTACCAATATACAGTATCCTCCAAACACCGGCTTCGAGGGCATTATCACTTTTATGCATCGGGTTGCCAACATATTCAAATAATGATTGACACATTTTCATTTCAAATTTTTTTTTTTATTAATTTGTCATACTATTTCATCCTTCCACAAGCTATAGTCCCGACACAAATCTAGGGTTGCTAGTGACGCAACCCAATTGTTCTGTTTTTTTGCTCTGAATCTATGGACCGACCTAGTCCTTCGTTCTAAATGTTCCATTGCTGGCAACGTTCTTATCCCTTGGTTGCTAGTTAGTCACGTCAAAAAGTGCAGCCAGAATAACAGCAAAATGGATTCATTTGCATTTGTTAAAGCTGTTTTCTAGTGACATTTATTTGGATTCAACAATAACAATGAGCTAATGAGGCACGATTTCGCCTAGTATAGAAAATGTGCTCACTCGTCAGGACACTGTTGTTCAGAGGAGCTAGCCAACAACACAGCTACAGTGAACTAGCCAACAGCACAGCTACCAGTGAGCTAGCCAACAACACAGCTACAGTGAACTAGCCAACACCACAGCTACAGTGAGCTAGCCAACAGCACAGCTACCAGTGAGCTAGCCAACAGCACAGCTACCAGTGAGCTAGCCAACAGCACAGCTACCAGTGAGCTAGCCAACAGCACAGCTACCAGTGAGCTAGCCAACAGCACAGCTACCAGTGAGCTAGCCAACAGCACAGCTACCAGTGAGCTAGCCAACAGCACAGCTACCAGTGAGCTAGCCAACAGCACAGCTACCAGTGAGCTAGCCAACAGCACAGCTACCAGTGAGCTAGCCAACAACACAGCTACCAGTGAGCTAGCCAACAACACAGCTACCAGTGAGCTAGCCAACAACACAGCTACAGTGAGCTAGCCAACAGCACAGCTACAGTGAGCTAGCCAACAACACAGCTACAGTGAGCTAGCCAACAACACAGCTACAGTGAGCTAGCCAACAACACAGCTACAGTGAGCTAGCCAACAGCACAGCGACAGTGAGCTAGTTACCAGCACAGCTACAGTGAGCTAGCCAACAACAAAGCTACAGTAACACAATCACTTCAAACTGAAGCTTGAAAGACTGCAAATTAGCTGAGTTTCGTTTTACCTTTTTTGTATATATCTATATCTTTGTATATCCATAACAATGATGCCAGCTGATTCATGAGTTAGACATGACACCCCACACGTTCATTACTATGGGACAGCAGGAGATGCAATTTGAATATTGAAACAATGTTGCAAATGTCAGAGAGACATACAGTAAGGTTTAAACAAATCTCCACTGTTGAAAGCTAAATGTTAGTCTTACATTTTTTTTTAGATAATGTCTACATGCTTTTTGTAGTGGAGATCACGTTTATAAGTTGCCTGTCTGGGCTGATGTGTCACACCCTGATCTATTTCACCTGTCTTTGTGCTTGTCTCCACCCCCCCTCCAGGTGTCGCCCATCTTCTTCATTATCCAAAGTGTATTTATACTTGTGTTCTCTGTTTGTCTGTTGCCAGTTCGTCTTGTCAGGTCTTACCAGCGTATTTCCCGTCTCCCTGCTTTCGCAAGTTCTGTGTAACGTCCTGACCAGAGTTCTTATGTGTTTTGCTTGTTTAGTGTTGGTCAGGACGTGAGCTGGGTGGGAATTCTATGTTGTGTGTCTAGTTCGTCTGTTTCTGTGTCCAGCCTAATATGGTTCTCAATCAGAGGCAGCTGTCAATCGTTGTCCCTGATTGAGAATCATATATAGGTGGCTTGTTTTGTGTTGGGGATTGTGGGTGGTTGTTTCCTGTCTCTGTGTTTGTGTTCTGCACCAGATAGGACTGTATCGGTTTGCCACTTTTGTTATTTTGTATTTGTTTAGTGTTCACAGTAGTTTTGTTAATTAAACATGTTGAGCACTGGCTACGCTGCGTGTTGGTCCGATCCCTGTTTCACCCCCTCTTCTAGTGAAGAGAGGGAAGGCCGCCGTTACATTCTGTTTCCTAGTTTCCCCGATTCTGACCATTCTGCCTGCCCTGACAAAAGCCTGCCTGCCATTCTGTACCTGCCTGACTCTGACCCGTTTATGAACCTCTGCCTGTCCTGACCCCGAGCATGCCTGCTGTTCTGTACCTTATTGACTCTGCCCTGGATTACGAACCTCTGCCTGTCCTGACCCCGAGCCTGCCTGCTGTTCTGTACCTTATTGACTCTGCCCTGGATTACGGACCTCTGCCTGTCCTGACCCCGAGCCTACCTGCTGGTCTGTACCTTATTGACTCTGCCCTGGATTACGAACCTCTGCCTGTCCTGACCCCGAGCCTGCCTGCTGTTCTGTACCTTATTGACTCTGCCCTGGATTATGAACCTCTGCCTGTCCTGACCCCGAGCCTACCTGCTGGTCTGTACCTTATTGACTCTGCCCTGGATTACGGACCTCTGCCTGCCTTTGACCTGTCTTTTGCCTTTCCCTTGTGTGGGTTAATAAACATCTGTGACTAGCTGTCTGCATCTGGGCCTTATCCTGAGTTCTGATATGATACAGTGGATTGCGCAGTCAGAACAGAGTAAATAGGCATTTTAACGTCATAGATTTAGCCGGTGGCCTTTTGTGGACTAGACACAGGCTAGAATGCGGTTCTAAACAATCAGTATTCAGGATTAGACCCACGTGTATCAATTGGAAATAACTGCAAGCACCAATATTGAGTCATTGTGTACTGCAGCTCTTCTTTCAGCTATGTCCTCCATATCATCTGGCTAACGTACAGGCCTAGATGCTCTGAGAACATTTCAACGCTCACACAATAGTTTAAACGGGTTTTTATTGGGAGAAAATAGTTCAGCTCATTGATGAAATACAATGGCTTGCTGCATCAATATCTTAACAGTGGGGGGGTTAGGCTGTTGAAAATGTAATTTGTTTAAAGAGTGGTGGGGGAGGGACGGTGGTGAGAAGCTCATGGATTACAGGAGAGGAGTCACTGTCAGGGCCAGGGTAAGCCAACGCCCTTCAACCACTAGTAGATGGGATTCCCATTTGAGGAGAGATTGCCAAGGTATCATTGATTTGGGCAGGTGGTTCGGAGGGTGACATGCAGAACATGCTGAAACAAGCATCTCTCCAGCCCCACAGCCTCAATGCCAATATTTCATCCTGAACTATTTCCAATAGGGACTCAGCAACACAAGAATGGACACACCTGATTTACTTCTGTTAAAAAATGCTATGACAATTATTGATAGTCAAAATCCCTTATCTGTTTATGGTCCACCAATGTGTATTAATAAAGCTATCCCTTATTTGATACAGTGTGATTTACTAGCCAGTGATGATTGATCTTATGCTACATTTAGTTTCCGCAGTGAAAATGCATTAATGAGGGAGTGCGCCAAGAATTTCAAGGTGCTCTAGATTTTTTGAAGGATTGTGAGGAATTGGTAATTATGTAAATAGCGTGAAATATGAAAAAACTCAAGTCTTTGTCTGCCAAAAAAAGTGGGATAAGACTGTATATACTTAACAACATGAACAGTTTCTTCACCAAGCTGAAAAAAAGATAAATGGTGGGGTGCAAAAAGAAAGCATGAAATGCAAACCTACTGACAGAATTGATATCCTTTTGCTGTGCAGTTCAGCTTTTCAAATTGTGGCATCACAGTAGATTCAGAGTTTTCTCTCCTCATGCACCAAAACAGAAACTAACAATGACTCCAGTTCTAGTGTTTGTCCTCATATTATGTTCTATATTCTGTGTGGGGGTAGAATGGAAAGGAGGTGTGTTCTGTCTCAGTTAAGGATTACTAAATGACTTCAACTGAGACAAAACATATTTTAGGAAGGCACAGCCAGAAATGTACACTTTTATTTCATCACTCTGCAGATTATCATGCATGTTCAAATGTAATGTTTCATTCCAATCATAAACAAAGCACTTATGCATATCATTTTCAACATGGTGAGCTTCTGGAGTGCTGATAAGCATAAGATGATGAATTAAATGTTAGATGTGCCTGTAAACAGAGCATTAGTTGTTTTAATATTAAACTCAGCTGCATGTATTATAACATACAGTTTCTAGCTGGAGCATTCTTCCATGTCTGCATTTCCCAAGTATGATTATATTTCACAGCTAACAAGCCTGTACATGAAAACAATAACTAACTATAAAATTTGTAGTTGTGTTTTTTACAACCATTCCTAGCCATTGTAAATGTATTGCAATGGCACTCCCATGAATTTAGTAAACTGTACATATGCAGTTCTTTAGAACCCAAGGACTGATGTGCATGAAAACGGCAGTTTAACATGAATATGTGAAAAAAAAATTTTTAAATTGCACTAATTGTTACAATCATCAATTTTCTATTAGTTCTTTATGGAGATTTATAACAGTGGATTTATATGCCCAGCTCAGTTGCAGGCCAATAGTGTTGTAAGCATTTGTTCCATTTGTCACGCCCTGACCATAGAGAGCTGTTTATTCTCTGTGGTGGTTGGGGCGTGACAAGGACTAGGGTGGGTTATCTAGGTGGTTAATCATCTATGTTGGCCTGGTATGTTTCCCAATCAGAGGCAGCTGTTTATCGTTGTCTCTGATTGGAGATCATATTTAGGCAGCCATTTCCCCTTTGTGCTTTGTGGGATGTGTGTTTGTGTAGCTGCCTGTAAGCAGTCCAGAATGTCACGTTTCATTTGTGCTTATTTTTATTTGGTGAGTTTCGATTTATTAAAATATGTGGAACTCTACGCACGCTGCGCCTTGGTCCATTCCTTTCGACGAGCGTAACAGAAGATCGCACCACAAACGGACCAAGCAGTGTGGCCAGGAGGAGCAGACATCCTGGACATGGGAGGATATCTTGGATGGTAAGGGATCCTGGACTTGGGAGGAGATCTTGGACGGTAAGGGATCCTGGACATGGTAGGAGATCCAGGCCGGAAGGGATCGCCTTCCATGGGAGCAGACGGAGGCAGCAAGGGAGGAACAACGACGACACCGGGGTTCGCGACCACGAAGGAAGCCCGAGAGGCAGCCCCCCCCAAAGAAAAAATTGGGGGCACACGGGGTGGTTGGCGGAGCCAGGTTTCAGACCAGAGACAACTCCCCGTACTCGCTTTAAGGAGCGTGTGACTGTTCAGGCACCATGTTATGTGGTGATACGCGCTGTGTCTCCAGTGCGCATTCCCAGCCCGGTGCGCTCGGTGCCAGCTCCCCTCACTTGCCCTGCGAAAATGAGCATCCAGCCAGGACGGGTTGTGCCGGCTCAGCGCTCCTGGTCTCCAGTACGCCTCCTCGGACCAGGATATCCTGCGCCGGCTCTACGCACTGTGTTTCCAGTGCGCCTTCACAGCCCAGTGCGTCCTGTGCCAGCACCCCGCACTTGCCGGGCTAAAGTGAGCATCCAGCCAGGACGGGTTGTGCCAGCTCTACGCTCCAGACCTCCAGTGCGCCTCCACGGCCCAGTATATCCGGTGCCAGCTCCACGCACCAGGCCTCCAGTGCGCCTCCGCAGTCCGGAGCCTCCTGGGAGGACTCCCAGTCCGAAGCCTCCCTGGAGGATTCCCAGTCCGAAGCCTCCAGTGCTGATCCATGGCCCGAAGCCTCCAGTGCTGATCCATGGCCCGAAGCCTCCAGTGCTGATCCATGGCCCGAAGCCTCCAGTGATGATCCATGGCCCGAAGCCTCCAGTGATGATCCATGGCCCGAAGCCTCCAGTGATGATCCATGGCCCGAAGCCTCCAGTGATGATCCATGGCCCGAAGCCTCCAGTGATGATCCATGGCCCGGAGCCTCCAGTGATGATCCATGGCCCGGAGCCTCCAGTGATGATCCATGGCCCGGAGCCTCCAGTGAGGATCCATGGCCCGGAGCCTCCAGTGAGGATCCATGGCCCGGAGCCTCCAGTGAGGATCCATGGCCCGGAGCCTCCAGTGACGATTCATGGCCCGGAGCCTCCAGTGACGATTCATGGCCCGGAGCCTCCAGTGACGATTCATGGCCCGGAGCCTCCAGTGACGATTCATGGCCCGGAGCCTCCAGCGACGGTCTGCAGTCCAGAGCCTCCAGCGACGGTCTGCAGTCCAGAGCCTCCAGCGACGGTCGGCAGTCCAGAGCCTCCAGCGACGTTCGGCAGTCCAGAGCCTCTAGCAACGGTTGTCGGTCCAGAGCCTCTAGCGACAGTCTGCAGTCCAGAGCCTCCAGCAAGGGTTCCCAGCCCGGAGCCTCCAGCAACGGTTCCCATTCCGGAGACTTCTGCGACGATCTACGGTCCGAAGTCCCCAGCGACGATCTACGGTCCGGTGCCTCTGGCGAAAATCCACGGTCCGGAGCCTCCGGCGACAATCCATGGTCCAGTTCCACGGAAGCGGAGGGATCAGCGAGCGGAGCGGGATCTACGTCCCGAACCGGAGCCGCCACCGAGGCTATATGCCCACCCGGACCCTCCCCCATAGAGTCAGGTTTTGCGGCCGGAGTCTGCACCTTTAGGGGGGGGTACTGTCACACCCTGGCCTTAGAGAGACTTTTTATTTCTCTATTTGGTTAGGTCAGGGTGTGATTTGGGTGGGCATTCTAGTTTTTCTATTTCTTTGATTGGGAACCATACCCGGCCAACAGAGGCAGCTGTCTATCGTTGTCTCTGATTGGGAATCATATTTAGGCAGCCTTTTTCCACCTTTAGTTTGTGGGATCTTGTTTTGGTTTGTTGCTGTGTTAGCTTTACGTGTCGTTTATTCTTTCTTGTTTTTTGGTGGTCATTTAATAAATTTATGATGTACGCCTACTACGCTGCACCTTGGTCCAATCCATCTCTAAACGAACGTGACACCATTTGCACTTGAGCACTCTAATACACATTCCTTTATCATGTGAGAATTAGAATGACAGGTTTCAATGCTGATGACATGACTGTTTGATTTCCTGCAGTGTGTAGACAGCAATCCCTCCTCTATTGCCTATTAGTGGATCCATGCACCTGTAGCATTCAGACAAATTGATTGAGCACAACAAACCATATTTCCTTACCCAGAATTTATTTGTTTTGAATGGCCGATGTTATCGTGAACAAATGTTTACAACAATACATTATCTTCCCAAGGAAATGTAGTTGGATTTGTTGATATGTGAAAATCAACAAAACAAAATAAAATGTTGAAGGCCTGCAGAGCTGCCAACACGTATGAGATCAGCACTTCACTACCCATCTCCTTATGCTGTAGTAGTCCAGGCAGACATGGTAACTTCAGCACCACAGACAGCAACTGGGAGATTCAGCACCACAGACAGCAGACAGCTAATGGTCAAGCAGGGCTTTGAGAAGGAGCTGATTGTAGAGCTTAATGAAACACCTGGAGCCCATCAAGGCTGACCATTATAAACTGACTTCGTGGCTCTGCCCTGAATGGTAATCATTTGGCTGAAATGAACATGTGTTAATGTGTCCTCATTGTGTTAGATACTGACAGTCCAAACTAGTCAGACCATGGACAGGAAGTCTCCCTTAAAATATATAGACCTATGAGCAACTCAATCTGCCCTCCCCTCACTTTTATGAGCTGGTGATGTATTTTTCAATTACTTGTTTAATTTATTTATAATTTTTTGGGGCTTAAATCGAAATGAATTACCCTGTGAGTGGTGCGTCATGCACCGGCGGCGCTGTGGATTTCATGCCATAAGGCTGCAGGTCTAATACCACATGCTGTCCGGTTATCACAGCGGACATTAATCCCCTGAACTTCACTGCCTCAACTCTAGCCAAATGAGGAAATGGCTGATAAGGATGTGATGTCCTCAGAGAATCCTGTTTCCTTCGTACACTGTGAGGTCTTTCTGCCAATTGTGCACACCAGTAGGTTGGCCCTGACCTTTCTTGGGAATGTGGTTGTCTGTGTCACTGGAATATGGAGGACTTCTCTTAGATGTCACTGAGTATCTGCTTCCATCCTGCACCCTGACAGCAACCAGCCAGAGGAAGGCTTTTTCCATTAGCTCTAATTCTCAGACTGGTGCTGCCGACAGCAAGACAAGTAGGTATCACCGCTGTCAGACAAACTGTCGAATATGTTTCTCCACATTTACACTTTACAGTTTCCACTTTCAGATAGAAGTCAAAAACTTTGCAGACCAAATACACCCTAGTTCACAAAATAGAGATAAAAGATCTGTGGGGGGGGGGGGGGGTACAAAAACCCATCTAAACCCACACCTAGTTTTTTGGGGGTGTCTTTTTCTCTGATGTTAGTGTGATTGCGGTGTCCAGGAAGGAATGATGGAGTAGCTTTGTCCAGGCAGGTGAAATTGAATCTCTTGTGCCTTGACTCCGGTATTGTCTTGCAGCACTCCAGCTGGTAGTTACCACTCCACAAGTCGGCCAAATTGCTCGGCACCCAGTGAAAGTTAGTGTAGCCTATAAAAAGCAATAACCATAAAGACACATGTAGGGAGGCTATTGATACACGGCATTGTATTGCTTGCGTAAAAGCAGAGTTTATTCACTCAATTGCTCTCCTGTGTTCTCTGTGCCTGTGAAGGCCCTGTGCCAAGTGCTCTAACCAGCTTTCTGCTGTAGTATGGGTTAATGTTCTATTCAGAGAGACCTGACCTACACAAAACACTACGGGTCCATTTCAGCCTTTAACCCATCAAGTGCCTGCTGCTGGGCCATCAAGTGGAGCAAAATCTGTCTTCAGTCACCAGTGGCAGTGTAGTAGCATAAATCAAATACAAGAAAATGTTCCTCAATGTGAGCTTTCCCACTTAATTTTGGTTTGTGATATTGAACCTAATTTCCTATATCAGTAGGTGTCTTTGGCCGTAACCACTGGAGAGGGATATAGTGTTTGGTCAATTTCTTCAGCATCTCTGAGAGGTCTGAGCTGGGGAGTTCCTTGCCTTCCAATGAATCTAATCCAGGGCCCAGAGGGAGAGAGAGAGAGGAATGAACCAGACAGAGTGGGACACGCTGAACAGATACTAAAGTGGACTCCAATGTGGGGGCACAAAACTGTTAACAGTCCAGACACTTGGTTCAGTGCAGCATGTCATAGTTCTGTACCCACGGCTGCATTTTTATTTCCCAGTGGCCTCAATTTGTCAGAAGGGATTGTGTAAGTGTCGGGAGTGAGGCAGCCCAGCAGTCTGACAGAATCCCTGGATAAACAGCTGCAATGAAACTGTTCTCATACCCACCCTCCTCTACTTAAAAGAGAATAATCACTGTCAAACACTGCATAGTCTAATCCTTTCACTCCCTGTCTCTGGTTCTGGCAACATCTGCTCCAGGGTGTTTGTGTGTCATGTCCAACATATAAATAGAAAACAACATTTCCATCCGTCTGGTAAACTAGCAGGGTTTGCCGTCCCCTCAGATCACCTGTACAGGTGGGGGGGGGGGGGGTGAGTTCAGATGGTATATTCAGATTTGTGTTTTCCATGCTGAATAGTCTGGAATATTACCTCAGAATCCACTCATTTAAATGTATCCCTGCTTACAAATATCTGAGCATCTGGATAGACGATGGTCTGCCTTTTAGAAAGCATATTCATGAGTTAGTGAGGAAGCTGAGACTAAAAATAGGCTTAGCTATAGAAATAGGTCCTGCCATTTGCTAAAGCAGGTCATTCAATCAACGTGCCTACTGGTCCTAGACTATGGCGACATCATCTATACGAATGCAGCTCCCACTTCATTAAAGCCGTGAGTTGCAGTTTACCATAGCACGCTTATTATTATTACGGATGACAGGTTCAGTACACATCAATGCAGTCTTTACCAGAAAAAACGCGGTCACTCTTTGAAGTCACGTAGGGGAAATATTACAGTACTTGCATATCAAATGGAAATTTCACAGAAAATTGTTTCATTGGAATGTTTATAGAAAGCCAAATTCTGAGTCCTTCTTGCATCAAACATTGTGCATGTGTCAATATTCACAGCTGGAACATACTTTTCATGTGCTGATAAGTAGTTTGTCCTAAAATGCTTTTGATGTTGCTTTGATGTTCAACAAGCTGATATGAAACCAAGTAGGTGAAAAAAAAATGGACAACCTGCCAATAGAATCACACAATCTGTCACGTTCCTGACCTATTTATGTTAGTTGTTATGTGTGTTAGTTGGTCAGGACGTGAGGTTGGGTGGGCATTCTATGGTTTCTGTTTCTGTGTTGGTTTTGGGTTACCTGGTATGGCTCTTAATTAGAGGCAGGTGTTTGGCGTTCCTCTAATTAAGAGTCATATTTAGGTAGGCGTTGTCACAGTGTTCGTTGTGGGTGATTGTCTCCTGTGTCAGTATGTATGTTCGTGCCACATGGGACTGTAGCGTTTGTTTGTTTCGTTTCGTTTCGATGTCGTCTGTTTCCTGTACGTAAGTTTATGTTTAGTTATGTAAGTTTATGTTCAGGTTTCGTCAACGTCGTTTTCTTGTTTTGTAGTTTTGAAAGTGTTTTGTTTCGTTTCGTGTTGCCATCGTATTCAAAATAAAGATGGCTTATTTCCCAAATGCTGCGTTTTGGTCTGAAGATCCTTCTCTCCTCACCTCATCCGAGGATGAGGAGAGCGACAGCCGTTACAGAATCACCCACCACGCTAAGACCAAGCAGCAAGGGAAAAATAAACGGAGTAAGGGACAGGAGAAAAACAAGGATTTCTGGACATGGGAGCAGATAATGAATGGAGAAGGTCCCTGGGCTAAGGCAGGAGAAAATCGCCGTTCTCAGGAAGAGAGGGAGGCAGCTAAAGCCCAGGAGCGGTGGTTTGAGGAGGCAGCAAGGAGACGTGGCTGGAAGCCCGAAAAGCCATGGGAGCAGCTGGAGGCACTGGGGAGTGCAGAGGCTACCGGAGAGAGGAACCGGAGCTATGAGGGAACGCGTCTGGCACGGAAGCCCGAAAAGCCCGTAAGTAATTCCCAAAAATTTCTTGGGGGGGGGCTAGGAGGTAGTGGGCCAAGGGCAGGTAGGAGACCTGCGCCCACTTCCCAGGCTTACCGTGGAGAGCGGGAGTACGGGCAGGCGCCGTGTTACGCAGTAGAGCGCACGGTGTCTCCTGTACGAGTGCATAGCCCAGTGCGGGTTATTCCACCTCCCCGCACTGGGAGGGCTAGATTGGGTATTGAGCCAGGTGTCATGAGGCCGGCTCAACGCGTCTGGTCTCCAGTGCGTCTCCTCGGGCCGGCATACATGGCACCTGCCTTACGCATGGTTTCCCCGGTTCGCCTACATAGGCCGGTGCGGGTTATTCCACCTCCCCGCACTGGTCGGGCAACCGGGAGCATTCAACCAGGTAAGGTTGGGCAGGCTCAATGCTCAGGAGTGCCAGTACGTCTCCACGGTCCGGTATTTCCGGCACCACCTCCCCGCCCCAGCCTAGTACCTACAGTGTCTACACTACGCACTAGGCTACCAGTGCGTATCCTGAGCCCTGTTCCTCCTCCACGCACTCTCCCTGTAGTGCGTGTATCTAGCCCGGTGCCTCCAGTCCCGGCACCACGCACCAGGCCTACAGTGCGCCTCAGCCGGCAGGAGTCTGCCGTCTGCACAGCGATGACTGAACTGCCCGTCTGCCAAGCGCCATCTGAGCCATCGGTCTCCCCAGCGCCATCTGAGCCATCCGTCTCCCCAGCGCCATCTGAGCCATCCGTCTCCCCAGCGCCATCTGAGCCATCCGTCTCCCCAGCGCCATCTGAGCCATCCGTCTCCCCAGCGCCGTCTGAGCCATCCGTCTGCCAGGAGCCTGCAAAGCCGCCCGTCTGCCATGAGCCTGCAAAGCCGCCCGTCTGCCATGAGCCTACAGAGCCGTCAGCCAGACAGGAGCCGCTAGAGCCGTCAGCCAGACAGGAGCCGCTAGAGCCGTCAGCCAGACAGGATCTGCCAGAGCCGCCAGCCAGACAGGAGCCGCTAGAGCCGTCAGCCAGACAGGATCTGCCAGAGCCGCCAACCAGACAGGATCTGCCAGAGCCGCCAACCAGACAGGATCTGCCAGAGCCGCCAACCAGACAGGATCTGCCAGAGCCGCCAACCAGACAGGATCTGCCAGAGCCGCCAACCAGACAGGGCCTGCCATGAGCGTCGAGAGCCGTCAGCCTGCCATGAGCGTCGAGAGCCGTCAGCCTGCCATGAGCGTCGAGAGCCGTCAGCCTGCCATGAGCGTCGAGAGCCGTCAGCCTGCCATGAGCGTCGAGAGCCGTCAGCCAGCCATGAGCGTCGAGATTCGTCAGTCAGCCATGAGCTGCCCTTCAGCCTGAAAAGGCTAGATACCCAGAACTGCCCATCAGTCCAGAGCTGTCTCTCTGTCTGGAGCTGCCTTTCAGTCCGGAGTTACCCCTCTATCCTGATCTCTCTCTCTATCTTCATCTACCTCTATATTCTTATCTATCCCTCTGTCTTGATTTATCTCTCTGTCCCGGTGTTGTCCTTATTAGGTATGTTATTAAGAGGATTTTGTGGGGGAAAAAAGAGGGTGGACATTCTTGGAGGGAGGAAGCTAGGATGGATTATGGTGGGGTGGGAACCGCGCCCGGAGCCTGAGCCACCACCGTGGTTAGATGCCCACCCAGACCCTCCCCTAGACTTTGTGCTGGTGCGTCCGGAGTTCGCACCTTGTGGGGGGGGTAATGTCACGTTCCTGACCTATTTATGTTAGTTGTTATGTGTGTTAGTTGGTCAGGACGTGAGGTTGGGTGGGCATTCCATGTTTTCTGTTTCTGTGTTGGTTTTGGGTTACATTTACATTACATTTAAGTCATTTAGCAGACGCTCTTATCCAGAGCGACTTACAAATTGGTGCATTCACCTAATGACATCCAGTGGAACAGCCACTTTACAATAGTGCATCTACATCTTTTAAGGGGGGGGGGGGGGGGCAGAAGGATTGCTTTATCCTATCCTAGGTATTCCTTGAAGAGGTGGGGTTTCAGGTGTCTCCGGAAGGTGGTGATTGACTCCGCTGTCCTGGCGTCGTGAGGGAGTTTGTTCCACCATTGGGGTGCCAGAGCAGCGAACAGTTTTGATTGGGCTGAGCGGGAACTGTACTTCCTCAGTGGTAGGGAGGCGAGCAGGCCAGAGGTGGATGAACGCAGTGCCCTTGTTTGGGTGTAGGGCCTGATCAGAGCCTGAAGGTACTGAGGTGCCGTTCCCCTCACAGCTCCGTAGGCAAGCACCATGGTCTTGTAGCGGATGCGAGCTTCAACTGGAAGCCAGTGGAGAGAGTTACCTGGTATGGCTCTTAATTAGAGGCAGGTGTTTGGCGTTCCTCTAATTAAGAGTCATATTTAGGTAGGCGTTGTCACAGTGTTCGTTGTGGGTGATTGTCTCCTGTGTCAGTATGTATGTTCGTGCCACATGGGACTGTAGCGTTTGTTTGTTTCGTTTCGTTTCGATGTCGTCTGTTTCCTGTACGTAAGTTTATGTTTAGTTATGTAAGTTTATGTTCAGGTTTCGTCAACGTCGTTTTCTTGTTTTGTAGTTTTGAAAGTGTTTTGTTTCGTTTCGTGTTGCCATCGTATTCATAATAAAGATGGCTTATTTCCCAAATGCTGCGTTTTGGTCTGAAGATCCTTCTCTCCTCACCTCATCCGAGGATGAGGAGAGCGACAGCCGTTACACAATCAAATGCAAGGCAAAGAATTAAAACATATTGCACTTTTAAAAAATCACAGTCATACTTTATATGACATCTCTTTTTTTTTTTCTTTTTTTTTCACCTTTATTTAACCAGGTAGGCAAATTGAGAACACATTCTCATTTACAATTGCGACCTGGCCAAGATAAAGCAAAGCAGTTCGGCACATACAACAACACATAGTTACACATGGAGTAAAACAAACATACAGTCAATAATACAGTGAAAAATAAGTCTATATACAATATGAGCAATTCCTCCAGAGAGGGCTTTGCTGTGGGGACATGAGAATACCCAATACACGCCCTTACAACACTTTGTTTAATCCAGCGAATGTCCTGTACAGTATATGGGTTGATTAGAAAATGTGTGAACAATAACTAACACCTATAACCGACATCTATGTGGTGTTCGTCATGGCCGTCGTTGGAAGGAGACCAAGGTGCAGCGTTGTAAGCGTACATTTTCTTTTATTATTGCCAATGTCGCCAACCAAACAAGAAACAAAGAAACAACCGTGAAGCTTAACAGGGCTATACTGCCACTAACAAAGATAACTACCCACAAACACCAAAGGAAAAGTATGATTCCCAATCAGAGACAACGATAAACAGCTGTCCCTGATTGAGAACCATACCCGGCCAAAACATAGAAATACAAAACATAGAAATAAAGAAACTAGAATGCCCACCCTAGTCACACCCTGGCCTAACCAAAATAGAGAATGAAAACCTCTCTATGGCCAGGGCGTGACAGTGTTAATGTCAATTCAAACAGGCAGGGATGACTGCATTGCAGATGACAGTAGCCCTCTTTATACAGAAGTTATTATTCAAAGTAATCAGCCACCCTGCTGCAGGTAATCAATGCAGACAGGAGCATATGGCCACCCCTCTGATTTGTTTTCTGTTGGGATACAACCTGCAATACAAACCCCCCACCAGTCAATGCTTGGCAGATACCTCACACACGAGTGATTGCTTTAGGGATTCTGACATTTGTAATGACAAGCAGGAATCCATTTGATTCTGCTCATTGGCAAAGGTTTGGGCGGCAAATGGTCATTTTCTCTCGAGAGAAGTGATTTTCAGTGTTGTGGAATCAAATCTATGTCTGATTACCCAGGCTGTGTTTGAGAAGAGTATTGTATGTCCATTGGACACTCCATCATTTAAAAGCCAATGGTGCAGGTTTTTTAGACAGCTTTTTTCAAAAGCTACTGGCTCATTACGTCAGGCTCACTCTCGGAAAGTTGTTTAAAGACCAATCAGGGTACTCTCTGCCCTCTATGCTTATGTATTATTTAAACGTCTGTTTATTGACTCTCTTTTCCCATATTTAAATACAAATCATTGGATGCTTTTTACGTTACATGAAAAAAGCATACATGAAATGGTGTAATACAATTCTCCAAGGTAAAACTGCCCACGCAAGAAAGACTAGATAAAATATTATTTTGAATCGTGGAGATAGCTGCCATTATATGCTTACAATTTGATAACTTTTAAGCTCTCTCAGAATTTCTCTTCTGTTGGCACTGAGACAAGTCCGAATTAATTCAAAATAATTGAATGATTCAGAGGAATAATGGTATTCTGTATTTTTTTTATCAAATCCATGATATCCTGCTTAGACAAGAACAGAAGGCACACACGCTCAATGTTCATACTGTGAAGAAACTGTTAGAGGAGAGAGGGGGAAAGAGAGGGGGGGAGGAGACGGAGGAGAGAGCGGAGAACGAGAGGGAGGGAGGAGACGGAGGAGAGAGAGGAGAACGAGAGGGGGGAGGAGACGGAGGAGAGAGGGGGAAAGAGAGGGATGGAGGAGACGGAGGAGAGAGAGGAGAACGAGAGGGACGGAGGAGAGGGGGGAGAGAGGGGGAAAGAGAGGGAGGGAGGAGACGGAGGAGAGAGAGGAGAACGAGAGGGACGGAGGAGAGGGAGGAGAGAGGGGGAAAGAGAGGGAGGGAGGAGACGGAAGAGAGAAAGGAGCACGAGAGGGACGGAGGAGAGGGAGGAGAGAGAGGAGAACGAGAGGGACGGAGGAGAGGGAGGAGAGAGGGGGAAAAAGAGGGAGGGAGGAGACGGAGGAGAGAGAGGAGAACGAGAGAGACGGAGGAGAGAGGGGGAAAGAGAGGGAGGGAGGAGACGGAGGAGAGAGAGGAGAACGAGAGGGACGGAGGAGAGGGGGGAGAGAGGGGGAAGAGAGGGAGGGAGGAGACGGAGGAGAGACAGGAGAACGAGAGGGACGGAGGAGAGGGAGGAGAGAGGGGGAAAGAGAGGGAGGGAGGAGACGGAGGAGAGAGAAGAGAACGAGAGGGACGGAGGAGACGGAGGAGAGAGAGGAGAACGAGAGGGAGGGAGGAGACGGAGGAGAGAGAGGAGAACGAGAAGGACGGAGGAGACGGAGGAGAGAGGGGGAAAGAGAGGGAGGGAGGAGACGGAGGAGAGAGAGGAGAACGAGAGGGACGGAGGAGACGGAGGAGAGAGGGGGAAAGAGAGAGAGGGAGGAGACGGAGGAGAGAGAGGAGAACGAGAGGGAGGGAGGAGACGGAGGAGAGAGAGGAGAACGAGAGGGACGGAGGAGACGGAGGAGAGAGAGGAGAACGAGAGGGACGGAGGAGACGGAGGAGAGAGGGGGAAAGAGAGGGAGGGAGGAGACGGAGGAGAGAGAGGAGAACGAGAGGGACGGAGGAGAGGGGGGAGAGAGGGGGAAAGAGAGGGGGGGAGGAGACGGAGGAGAGAGAGGAGAACGAGAGGGACGGAGGCGACGGAGGAGAGAGAGGAGAACGAGAGGGACGGAGGAGACGGAGGAGAGAGGGGGAAAGAGAGGGAGGGAGGAGACGGAGGAGAGAGGGGGAAAGAGAGGGAGGGAGGAGACGGAGGAGAGAGAGGAGAACGAGAGGGACGGAGGAGAGGGGGGAGAGATGGGGAAAGAGAGGGAGGGAGGAGACGGAGGAGAGACAGGAGAACGAGAGGGACGGAGGAGAGAGGGGGAAAGAGAGGGAGGGAGGAGACGGAGGAGAGAGAGGAGAACGAGAGGGACGGAGGAGACGGAGGAGAGAGAGGAGAACGAGAGGGAGGGAGGAGACGGAGGAGAGAGAGGAGAACGAGAAGGACGGAGGAGACGGAGGAGAGAGGGGGAAAGAGAGGGAGGGAGGAGACGGAGGAGAGAGAGGAGAACGAGAGGGACGGAGGAGACGGAGGAGAGAGGGGGAAAGAGAGAGAGGGAGGAGACGGAGGAGAGAGAGGAGAACGAGAGGGAGGGAGGAGACGGAGGAGAGAGAGGAGAACGAGAGGGACGGAGGAGACGGAGGAGAGAGAGGAGAACGAGAGGGACGGAGGAGACGGAGGAGAGAGGGGGAAAGAGAGGGAGGGAGGAGACGGAGGAGAGAGAAGAGAACGAGAGGGACGGAGGAGACGGAGGAGAGAGAGGAGAACGAGAGGGAGGGAGGAGACGGAGGAGAGAGAGGAGAACGAGAAGGACGGAGGAGACGGAGGAGAGAGGGGGAAAGAGAGGGAGGGAGGAGACGGAGGAGAGAGAGGAGAACGAGAGGGACGGAGGAGACGGAGGAGAGAGGGGGAAAGAGAGAGAGGGAGGAGACGGAGGAGAGAGAGGAGAACGAGAGGGAGGGAGGAGACGGAGGAGAGAGAGGTGAACGAGAGGGACGGAGGAGACGGAGGAGAGAGAGGAGAACGAGAGGGACGGAGGAGACGGAGGAGAGAGGGGGAAAAAGAGGGAGGGAGGAGACGGAGGAGACAGAGGAGAACGAGAGGGACGGAGGAGAGGGGGGAGAGAGGGGGAAAGAGAGGGGGGGAGGAGACGGAGGAGAGAGAGGAGAACGAGAGGGACGGAGGCGACGGAGGAGAGAGAGGAGAACGAGAGGGACGGAGGAGACGGAGGAGAGAGGGGGAAAGAGAGGGAGGGAGGAGACGGAGGAGAGAGGGGGAAAGAGAGGGAGGGAGGAGACGGAGGAGAGAGAGGAGAACGAGAGGGACGGAGGAGAGGGGGGAGAGATGGGGAAAGAGAGGGAGGGAGGAGACGGAGGAGAGACAGGAGAACGAGAGGGACGGAGGAGAGAGGGGGAAAGAGAGGGAGGGAGGAGACGGAGGAGAGAGAGGAGAACGAGAGGGACGGAGGAGACGGAGGAGAGAGAGGAGAACGAGAGGGAGGGAGGAGACGGAGGAGAGAGAGGAGAACGAGAAGGACGGAGGAGACGGAGGAGAGAGGGGGAAAGAGAGGGAGGGAGGAGACGGAGGAGAGAGAGGAGAACGAGAGGGACGGAGGAGACGGAGGAGAGAGGGGGAAAGAGAGAGAGGGAGGAGACGGAGGAGAGAGAGGAGAACGAGAGGGAGGGAGGAGACGGAGGAGAGAGAGGAGAACGAGAGGGACGGAGGAGACGGAGGAGAGAGAGGAGAACGAGAGGGACGGAGGAGACGGAGGAGAGAGGGGGAAAGAGAGGGAGGGAGGAGACGGAGGAGAGAGAGGAGAACGAGAGGGACGGAGGAGAGGGGGGAGAGAGGGGGAAAGAGAGTGAGGGAGGAGACGGAGGAGAGAGAGGAGAACGAGAGGGACGGAGGAGACGGAGGAGAGAGGGGGAAAGAGAGGGAGGGAGGAGACGGAGGAGAGAGGGGAGAACGAGAGGGACGGAGGAGAGGGAGGAGAGAGGGGGAAAGAGAGGGAGGGAGGAGACGGAGGAGAGAGAGGAGAACGAGAGGGACGGAGGAGAGGGAGGAGAGAGGGGGAAAGAGAGGGAGGGAGGAGACGGAGGAGAGAGAGGAGAACGAGAGGGACGGAGGAGACGGAGGAGAGAGAGGAGAACGAGAGGGAGGGAGGAGATGGAGGAGAGAGAGGAGAACGAGAGGGACGGAGGAGACGGAGGAGAGAGGGGGAAAGAGAGGGAGGGAGGAGACGGAGGAGAGAGAGGAGAACGAGAGGGACGGAGGAAACGGAGGAGAGAGGGGGAAAGAGAGGGAGGGAGGAGACGGAGGAGAGAGGGGGAAAGAGAGGGAGGGAGGAGACGGAGGAGAGAGAGGAGAACGAGAGGGACGGAGGAGAGGGGGGAGAGATGGGGAAAGAGAGGGGGGCAGGAGACGGAGGAGAGAGAGGAGAACGAGAGGGACTGAGGAGACGGAGGAGAGAGAGGAGAACGAGAGGGAGGGAGGAGACGGAGGAGAGAGAGGAGAACGAGAGGGACGGAGGAGACGGAGGAGAGAGGGGGAAAGAGAGGGAGGGAGGAGACGGAGGAGAGAGGGGGAAAGAGAGGGAGGGAGGAGACGGAGGAGAGAGAGGAGAACGAGAGGGACGGAGGAGAGGGGGGAGAGATGGGGAAAGAGAGGGAGGGAGGAGACGGAGGAGAGACAGGAGAACGAGAGGGACGGAGGAGAGAGGGGGAAAGAGAGGGAGGGAGGAGACGGAGGAGAGAGAGGAGAACGAGAGGGACGGAGGAGACGGAGGAGAGAGAGGAGAACGAGAGGGAGGGAGGAGACGGAGGAGAGAGAGGAGAACGAGAAGGACGGAGGAGACGGAGGAGAGAGGGGGAAAGAGAGGGAGGGAGGAGACGGAGGAGAGAGAGGAGAACGAGAGGGACGGAGGAGACGGAGGAGAGAGGGGGAAAGAGAGAGAGGGAGGAGACGGAGGAGAGAGAGGAGAACGAGAGGGAGGGAGGAGACGGAGGAGAGAGAGGAGAACGAGAGGGACGGAGGAGACGGAGGAGAGAGAGGAGAACGAGAGGGACGGAGGAGACGGAGGAGAGAGGGGGAAAGAGAGGGAGGGAGGAGACGGAGGAGAGAGAGGAGAACGAGAGGGACGGAGGAGAGGGGGGAGAGAGGGGGAAAGAGAGTGAGGGAGGAGACGGAGGAGAGAGAGGAGAACGAGAGGGACGGAGGAGACGGAGGAGAGAGGGGGAAAGAGAGGGAGGGAGGAGACGGAGGAGAGAGGGGAGAACGAGAGGGACGGAGGAGAGGGAGGAGAGAGGGGGAAAGAGAGGGAGGGAGGAGACGGAGGAGAGAGAGGAGAACGAGAGGGACGGAGGAGAGGGAGGAGAGAGGGGGAAAGAGAGGGAGGGAGGAGACGGAGGAGAGAGAGGAGAACGAGAGGGACGGAGGAGACGGAGGAGAGAGAGGAGAACGAGAGGGAGGGAGGAGATGGAGGAGAGAGAGGAGAACGAGAGGGACGGAGGAGACGGAGGAGAGAGGGGGAAAGAGAGGGAGGGAGGAGACGGAGGAGAGAGAGGAGAACGAGAGGGACGGAGGAAACGGAGGAGAGAGGGGGAAAGAGAGGGAGGGAGGAGACGGAGGAGAGAGGGGGAAAGAGAGGGAGGGAGGAGACGGAGGAGAGAGAGGAGAACGAGAGGGACGGAGGAGAGGGGGGAGAGATGGGGAAAGAGAGGGGGGCAGGAGACGGAGGAGAGAGAGGAGAACGAGAGGGACTGAGGAGACGGAGGAGAGAGAGGAGAACGAGAGGGAGGGAGGAGACGGAGGAGAGAGAGGAGAACGAGAGGGACGGAGGAGACGGAGGAGAGAGGGGGAAAGAGAGGGAGGGAGGAGACGGAGGAGAGAGAGGAGAACGAGAGGGACGGAGGAGAGGGGGGAGAGAGGGGGAAAGAGAGGGAGGGAGGAGACGGAGGAGAGAGAGGAGAACGAGAGGGACGGAGGAGAGGGAGGAGAGAGGGGGAAAGAGAGGGAGGGAGGAGGCGGAGGAGAGAGAGGAGAACGAGAGGGACGGAGGAGAGGGAGGAGAGAGAGGAGAACGAGAGGGACGGAGGAGAGGGAGGAGAGAGAGGAGAACGAGAGGGACGGAGGAGACGGAGGAGAGAGGGGGAGAGGGAGGGAGGAGACGGAGGAGAGAGAGGAGAACGAGAGGGACGGAGGAGAGGGAGGAGAGAGTTGGACAGAGAGGGAGGGAGGAGACGGAGGAGAGAGAGGAGAACGAGAGGGACGGAGGAGACGGATGAGAGAGGGGGAAAGAGAGGGAGGGAGGAGACGGAGGAGAGAGAGGAGAACGAGAGGGACGGAGGAGAGGGGGGAGAGAGGGGGAAAGAGAGGGAGGGAGGAGACGGAGGAGAGAGAGGAGAACGAGAGGGACGGAGGAGAGGGAGGAGAGAGGGGGAAAGCGAGGGAGGGAGGAGACGGAGGAGAGAGAGGAGAACGAGAGGGACGGAGGAGAAGGAGGAGAGAGGGGGAATGAGAGGGAGGGAGGAGACGGAGGAGAGAGAGGAGAACGAGAGGGACGGAGGAGAGGGAGGAGAGAGGGGGAAAGAGAGGGAGGGAGGAGACGGAGGAGAGAGAGGAGAACGAGAGGGACGGAGGAGACGGAGGAGAGAGAGGAGAACGAGAGGGACGGAGGAGAGGGAGGAGAGAGAGGAGAACGAGGGGGACGGAGGAGACGGAGGAGAGAGAGGAGAACGAGAGGGACGGAGGAGACGGAGGAGAGAGAGGAGAACGAGAGGGAGGGAGGAGACGGAGGAGAGAGAGGAGAACGAGAGGGAGGGAGGAGACGGAGGAGAGAGAGGAGAACGAGAGGGACGGAGGAGACGGAGGAGAGAGAGGAGAACGAGAGGGACGGAGGAGACGGAGGAGAGAGGGGGAAAGAGAGGGAGGGAGGAGACGGAGGAGAGTGAGGAGAACGAGAGGGACGGAGGAGAGGGGGGAGAGAGGGGGAAAGAGAGGGGGGGAGGAGACGGAGGAGAGAGAGGAGAACGAGAGGGACGGAGGAGACGGAGGAAAGAGAGGAGAACGAGAGGGAGGGAGGAGACGGAGGAGAGAGAGGAGAACGAGAGGGACGGAGGAGACGGAGGAGAGAGGGGGAAAGAGAGGGAGGGAGGAGACGGAGGAGAGAGAGGAGAACGAGAGGGACGGAGGAGAGGGGGGAGAGAGGGGGAAAGAGAGGGAGGGAGGAGACGGAGGAGAGAGAGGAGAACGAGAGGGACGGAGGAGGGGGAGGAGAGAGAGGAGAACGAGAGGGACGGAGGAGACGGAGGAGAGAGGGGGAAAGAGAGGGAGGGAGGAGACGGAGGAGAGAGAGGAGAACGAGAGGGACGGAGGAGAGGGGGGAGAGAGGGGGAAAGAGAGGGGGGGAGGAGACGGAGGAGAGAGAGGAGAACGAGAGGGGGGGAGGAGACGGAGGAGAGAGAGGAGAATGAGAGGGAGGGAGGAGACGGAGGAGAGAGAGGAGAACGAGAGGGACGGAGGAGACGGAGGAGAGAGGGGGAAAGAGAGGGAGGGAGGAGACGGAGGAGAGAGAGGAGAACGAGAGGGACGGAGGAAACGGAGGAGAGAGGGGGAAAGAGAGGGAGGGAGGAGACGGAGGAGAGAGGGGGAAAGAGAGGGAGGGAGGAGACGGAGGAGAGAGAGGAGAACGAGAGGGACGGAGGAGAGGGGGGAGAGATGGGGAAAGAGAGGGGGGCAGGAGACGGAGGAGAGAGAGGAGAACGAGAGGGACTGAGGAGACGGAGGAGAGAGAGGAGAACGAGAGGGAGGGAGGAGACGGAGGAGAGAGAGGAGAACGAGAGGGACGGAGGAGACGGAGGAGAGAGGGGGAAAGAGAGGGAGGGAGGAGACGGAGGAGAGAGAGGAGAACGAGAGGGACGGAGGAGAGGGGGGAGAGAGGGGGAAAGAGAGGGAGGGAGGAGACGGAGCAGAGAGAGGAGAACGAGAGGGACGGAGGAGAGGGAGGAGAGAGGGGGAAAGAGAGGGAGGGAGGAGGCGGAGGAGAGAGAGTAGAACGAGAGGGACGGAGGAGAGGGAGGAGAGAGAGGAGAACGAGAGGGACGGAGGAGAGGGAGGAGAGAGAGGAGAACGAGAGGGACGGAGGAGACGGAGGAGAGAGGGGGAGAGGGAGGGAGGAGACGGAGGATAGAGAGGAGAACGAGAGGGACGGAGGAGAGGGAGGAGAGAGTTGGACAGAGAGGGAGGGAGGAGACGGAGGAGAGAGAGGAGAACGAGAGGGACGGAGGAGACGGATGAGAGAGGGGGAAAGAGAGGGAGGGAGGAGACGGAGGAGAGAGAGGAGAACGAGAGGGACGGAGGAGAGGGGGGAGAGAGGGGGAAAGAGAGGGAGGGAGGAGACGGAGGAGAGAGAGGAGAACGAGAGGGACGGAGGAGAGGGAGGAGAGAGGGGGAAAGCGAGGGAGGGAGGAGACGGAGGAGAGAGAGGAGAACGAGAGGGAGGGAGGAGACGGAGGAGAGAGAGGAGAACGAGAGGGACGGAGGAGACGGAGGAGAGAGAGGAGAACGAGAGGGACGGAGGAGACGGAGGAGAGAGGGGGAAAGAGAGGGAGGGAGGAGACGGAGGAGAGAGAGGAGAACGAGAGGGACGGAGGAGAGGGGGGAGAGAGGGGGAAAGAGAGGGGGGGAGGAGACGGAGGAGAGAGAGGAGAACGAGAGGGACGGAGGAGACGGAGGAAAGAGAGGAGAACGAGAGGGAGGGAGGAGACGGAGGAGAGAGAGGAGAACGAGAGGGACGGAGGAGACGGAGGAGAGAGGGGGAAAGAGAGGGAGGGAGGAGACGGAGGAGAGAGAGGAGAACGAGAGGGACGGAGGAGAGGTGGGAGAGAGTGGGAAAGAGAGGGAGGGAGGAGACGGAGGAGAGAGAGGAGAACGAGAGGGACGGAGGAGGGGGAGGAGAGAGAGGAGAACGAGAGGGACGGAGGAGACGGAGGAGAGAGGGGGAAAGAGAGGGAGGGAGGAGACGGAGGAGAGAGAGGAGAACGAGAGGGACGGAGGAGAGGGGGGAGAGAGGGGGAAAGAGAGGGAGGGAGGAGACGGAGGAGAGAGAGGAGAACAAGAGGGACGGAGGAGGGGGAGGAGAGAGAGGAGAACGAGAGGGACGGAGGAGACGGAGGAGAGAGGGGGAAAGAGAGGGAGGGAGGAGACGGAGGAGAGAGAGGAGAACGAGAGGGACGGAGGAGAGGGGGGAGAGAGGGGGAAAGAGAGGGGGGGAGGAGACGGAGGAGAGAGAGGAGAACGAGAGGGGGGGAGGAGACGGAGGAGAGAGAGGAGAATGAGAGGGAGGGAGGAGACGGAGGAGAGAGAGGAGAACGAGAGGGACGGAGGAGACGGAGGAGAGAGGGGGAAAGAGAGGGAGGGAGGAGACGGAGGAGAGAGAGGAGAACGAGAGGGACGGAGGAAACGGAGGAGAGAGGGGGAAAGAGAGGGAGGGAGGAGACGGAGGAGAGAGGGGGAAAGAGAGGGAGGGAGGAGACGGAGGAGAGAGAGGAGAACGAGAGGGACGGAGGAGAGGGGGGAGAGATGGGGAAAGAGAGGGGGGCAGGAGACGGAGGAGAGAGAGGAGAACGAGAGGGACTGAGGAGACGGAGGAGAGAGAGGAGAACGAGAGGGAGGGAGGAGACGGAGGAGAGAGAGGAGAACGAGAGGGACGGAGGAGACGGAGGAGAGAGGGGGAAAGAGAGGGAGGGAGGAGACGGAGGAGAGAGAGGAGAACGAGAGGGACGGAGGAGAGGGGGGAGAGAGGGGGAAAGAGAGGGAGGGAGGAGACGGAGGAGAGAGAGGAGAACGAGAGGGACGGAGGAGAGGGAGGAGAGAGGGGGAAAGAGAGGGAGGGAGGAGGCGGAGGAGAGAGAGGAGAACGAGAGGGACGGAGGAGAGGGAGGAGAGAGAGGAGAACGAGAGGGACGGAGGAGAGGGAGGAGAGAGAGGAGAACGAGAGGGACGGAGGAGACGGAGGAGAGAGGGGGAGAGGGAGGGAGGAGACGGAGGAGAGAGAGGAGAACGAGAGGGACGGAGGAGAGGGAGGAGAGAGTTGGACAGAGAGGGAGGGAGGAGACGGAGGAGAGAGAGGAGAATGAGAGGGACGGAGGAGACGGATGAGAGAGGGGGAAAGAGAGGGAGGGAGGAGACGGAGGAGAGAGAGGAGAACGAGAGGGACGGAGGAGAGGGGGGAGAGAGGGGGAAAGAGAGGGAGGGAGGAGACGGAGGAGAGAGAGGAGAACGAGAGGGACGGAGGAAAGGGAGGAGAGAGGGGGAAAGCGAGGGAGGGAGGAGACGGAGGAGAGAGAGGAGAACGAGAGGGAGGGAGGAGACGGAGGAGAGAGAGGAGAACGAGAGGGACGGAGGAGACGGAGGAGAGAGAGGAGAACGAGAGGGACGGAGGAGACGGAGGAGAGAGGGGGAAAGAGAGGGAGGGAGGAGACGGAGGAGAGAGAGGAGAACGAGAGGGACGGAGGAGAGGGGGGAGAGAGGGGGAAAGAGAGGGGGGGAGGAGACGGAGGAGAGAGAGGAGAACGAGAGGGACGGAGGAGACGGAGGAAAGAGAGGAGAACGAGAGGGAGGGAGGAGACGGAGGAGAGAGAGGAGAACGAGAGGGACGGAGGAGACGGAGGAGAGAGGGGGAAAGAGAGGGAGGGAGGAGACGGAGGAGAGAGAGGAGAACGAGAGGGACGGAGGAGAGGTGGGAGAGAGTGGGAAAGAGAGGGAGGGAGGAGACGGAGGAGAGAGAGGAGAACGAGAGGGACGGAGGAGGGGGAGGAGAGAGAGGAGAACGAGAGGGACGGAGGAGACGGAGGAGAGAGGGGGAAAGAGAGGGAGGGAGGAGACGGAGGAGAGAGAGGAGAACGAGAGGGACGGAGGAGAGGGGGGAGAGAGGGGGAAAGAGAGGGGGGAGGAGACGGAGGAGAGAGAGGAGAACGAGAGGGGGGGAGGAGACGGAAGAGAGAGAGGAGAATGAGAGGGAGGGAGGAGACGGAGGAGAGAGAGGAGAACGAGAGGGACGGAGGAGACGGAGGAGAGAGGGGGAAAGAGAGGGAGGGAGGAGACGGAGGAGAGAGAGGAGAACGAGAGGGACGGAGGAGAGGGAGGAGAGAGGGGGAAAGAGAGGGAGGGAGGAGACGGAGGAGAGAGGAGAACGAGAGGGACGGAGGAGAGGGAGGAGAGAGGGGGAAAGAGAGGGGGGGAGGAGACGGAGGAGAGAGAGGAGAACGAGAGGGACGGAGGAGAGGGAGAGAAAGGGGGAAAGAGAGGGAGGGAGGAGACGGAGGAGAGAGAGGAGAACGAGAGGGACGGAGGAGAGGGGGAGAGAGGGGAAAGTTAGGGAGCGAGGAAACGGAGGAGAGAGAGGAGAACGAGAGGGACGGAGGAGAGGGGGGAGAGAGGGGGAAAGAGAGGGAGGGAGGAGACGGAGGAGAGAGAGGAGAAAGAGAGGGACGGAGGAGAGGGAGGAGAGAGGGGGAAAGAGAGGGAGGGAGGAGACGGAGGAGAGAGAGGAGAACGAGAGGGACGGAGGAGAGGGAGGAGAGAGGGGGAAAGAGAGGGAGGGAGGAGACGGAGGAGAGAGGAGAACGAGAGGGACGGAGGAGACGGAGGAGAGAGAGGAGAACGAGAGGGAGGGAGGAGACGGAGGAGAGAGAGGAGAACGAGAGGGACGGAGGAGAGGGGGGAGAGAGGGGGAAAGAGAGGGAGGGAGGAGACGGAGGAGAGAGAGGAGAAAGAGAGGGACGGAGGAGAGGGAGGCAAGAGGGGGAAAGAGAGGGAGGGAGGAGACGGAGGAGGAGAGTTAGGAGAACGAGAGGGACGGAGGAGAGGGAGGAGAGAGTGGGAAAGAGAGGGAGGGAGGAGACGGAGGAGAGAGAGGAGAACGAGAGGGACGGAGGAGAGGGAGGAGAGAGAGGAGAACGAGAGGGACGGAGGAGAGGGAGGAGAGAGGGGGAAAGAGAGGGAGGGAGGAGACGGAGGAGAGAGAGGAGAACGAGAGGGACGGAGGAGACGGAGGAGAGAGGGGGAAAGAGAGGGAGGGAGGAGACGGAGGAGAGAGGGGGAAAGAGAGGGAGGGAGGAGACGGAGGAGAGAGAGGAGAACGAGAGGGACGGAGGAGAGGGGGGAGAGATGGGGAAAGAGAGGGGGGCAGGAGACGGAGGAGAGAGAGGAGAACGAGAGGGACTGAGGAGACGGAGGAGAGAGAGGAGAACGAGAGGGAGGGAGGAGACGGAGGAGAGAGAGGAGAACGAGAGGGACTGAGGAGACGGAGGAGAGAGAGGAGAACGAGAGGGAGTGAGGAGACGGAGGAGAGAGAGGAGAACGAGAGGGACGGAGGAGACGGAGGAGAGAGGAGGAAAGAGAGGGAGGGAGGAGACGGAGGAGAGAGAGGAGAACGAGAGGGACGGAGGAGAGGGGGGAGAGAGGGGGAAAGAGAGGGAGGGAGGAGACGGAGGAGAGAGAGGAGAACGAGAGGGACGGAGAAGAGGGAGGAGAGAGGGGGAAAGAGAGGGAGGGAGGAGGCGGAGGAGAGAGAGGAGAACGAGAGGGACGGAGGAGAGGGAGGAGAGAGAGGAGAACGAGAGGGACGGAGGAGAGGGAGGAGAGAGAGGAGAACGAGAGGGACGGAGGAGACGGAGGAGAGAGGGGGAGAGGGAGGGAGGAGACGGAGGAGAGAGAGGAGAACGAGAGGGACGGAGGAGAGGGAGGAGAGAGGGGGACAGAGAGGGAGGGAGGAGACGGAGGAGAGAGAGGAGAACGAGAGGGACGGAGGAGACGGATGAGAGAGGGGGAAAGAGAGGGAGGGAGGAGACGGAGGAGAGAGAGGAGAACGAGAGGGACGGAGGAGAGGGGGGAGAGAGGGGGAAAGAGAGGGAGGGAGGAGACGGAGGAGAGAGAGGAGAACGAGAGGGACGGAGGAGAGGGAGGAGAGAGGGGGAAAGCGAGGGAGGGAGGAGACGGAGGAGAGAGAGGAGAACGAGAGGGACGGAGGAGAGGGAGGAGAGAGGGGGAATGAGAGGGAGGGAAGAGACGGAGGAGAGAGAGGAGAACGAGAGGGACGGAGGAGAGGGAGGAGAGAGGGGGAAAGAGAGGGAGGGAGGAGACGGAGGAGAGAGAGGAGAACGAGAGGGACGGAGGAGACGGAGGAGAGAGAGGAGAACGAGAGGGACGGAGGAGAGGGAGGAGAGAGAGGAGAACGAGAGGGACGGAGGAGACGGAGGAGAGAGAGGAGAACGAGAGGGAGGGAGGAGACGGAGGAGAGAGAGGAGAACGAGAGGGAGGGAGGAGACGGAGGAGAGAGAGGAGAACGAGAGGGACGGAGGAGAGAGAGGAGAACGAGAGGGACGGAGGAGACGGAGGAGAGAGAGGAGAACGAGAGGGACGGAGGAGACGGAGGAGAGAGGGGGAAAGAGAGGGAGGGAGGAGACGGAGGAGAGAGAGGAGAACGAGAGGGACGGAGGAGAGGGGGGAGAGAGGGGGAAAGAGAGGGGGGGAGGAGACGGAGGAGAGAGAGGAGAACGAGAGGGACGGAGGAGACGGAGGAAAGAGAGGAGAACGAGAGGGAGGGAGGAGACGGAGGAGAGAGAGGAGAACGAGAGGGACGGAGGAGACGGAGGAGAGAGGGGGAAAGAGAGGGAGGGAGGAGACGGAGGAGAGAGAGGAGAACGAGAGGGACGGAGGAGAGGGGGGAGAGAGGGGGAAAGAGAGGGAGGGAGGAGACGGAGGAGAGAGAGGAGAACGAGAGGGACGGAGGAGGGGGAGGAGAGAGAGGAGAACGAGAGGGACGGAGGAGACGGAGGAGAGAGGGGGAAAGAGAGGGAGGGAGGAGACGGAGGAGAGAGAGGAGAACGAGAGGGACGGAGGAGAGGGGGGAGAGAGGGGGAAAGAGAGGGGGGGAGGAGACGGAGGAGAGAGAGGAGAACGAGAGGGGGGGAGGAGACGGAGGAGAGAGAGGAGAATGAGAGGGAGGGAGGAGACGGAGGAGAGAGAGGAGAACGAGAGGGACGGAGGAGGGGGAGGAGAGAGAGGAGAACGAGAGGGACGGAGGAGACGGAGGAGAGAGGGGGAAAGAGAGGGAGGGAGGAGACGGAGGAGAGAGAGGAGAACGAGAGGGACGGAGGAGAGGGGGGAGAGAGGGGGAAAGAGAGGGGGGGAGGAGACGGAGGAGAGAGAGGAGAACGAGAGGGACGGAGGAGACGGAGGAAAGAGAGGAGAACGAGAGGGAGGGAGGAGACGGAGGAGAGAGAGGAGAACGAGAGGGACGGAGGAGACGGAGGAGAGAGGGGGAAAGAGAGGGAGGGAGGAGACGGAGGAGAGAGAGGAGAACGAGAGGGACGGAGGAGAGGTGGGAGAGAGTGGGAAAGAGAGGGAGGGAGGAGACGGAGGAGAGAGAGGAGAACGAGAGGGACGGAGGAGGGGGAGGAGAGAGAGGAGAACGAGAGGGACGGAGGAGACGGAGGAGAGAGGGGGAAAGAGAGGGAGGGAGGAGACGGAGGAGAGAGAGGAGAACGAGAGGGACGGAGGAGAGGGGGGAGAGAGGGGGAAAGAGAGGGGGGAGGAGACGGAGGAGAGAGAGGAGAACGAGAGGGGGGGAGGAGACGGAGGAGAGAGAGGAGAATGAGAGGGAGGGAGGAGACGGAGGAGAGAGAGGAGAACGAGAGGGACGGAGGAGACGGAGGAGAGAGGGGGAAAGAGAGGGAGGGAGGAGACGGAGGAGAGAGAGGAGAACGAGAGGGACGGAGGAGAGGGAGGAGAGAGGGGGAAAGAGAGGGAGGGAGGAGACGGAGGAGAGAGGAGAACGAGAGGGACGGAGGAGAGGGAGGAGAGAGGGGGAAAGAGAGGGGGGGAGGAGACGGAGGAGAGAGAGGAGAACGAGAGGGACGGAGGAGAGGGAGAGAAAGGGGGAAAGAGAGGGAGGGAGGAGACGGAGGAGAGAGAGGAGAACGAGAGGGACGGAGGAGAGGGGGGAGAGAGGGGAAAGTTAGGGAGCGAGGAAACGGAGGAGAGAGAGGAGAACGAGAGGGACGGAGGAGAGGGGGGAGAGAGGGGGAAAGAGAGGGAGGGAGGAGACGGAGGAGAGAGAGGAGAAAGAGAGGGACGGAGGAGAGGGAGGAGAGAGGGGGAAAGAGAGGGAGGGAGGAGACGGAGGAGAGAGAGGAGAACGAGAGGGACGGAGGAGAGGGAGGAGAGAGGGGGAAAGAGAGGGAGGGAGGAGACGGAGGAGAGAGGAGAACGAGAGGGACGGAGGAGACGGAGGAGAGAGAGGAGAACGAGAGGGAGGGAGGAGACGGAGGAGAGAGAGGAGAACGAGAGGGACGGAGGAGAGGGGGGAGAGAGGGGGAAAGAGAGGGAGGGAGGAGACGGAGGAGAGAGAGGAGAAAGAGAGGGACGGAGGAGAGGGAGGCAAGAGGGGGAAAGAGAGGGAGGGAGGAGACGGAGGAGGAGAGTTAGGAGAACGAGAGGGACGGAGGAGAGGGAGGAGAGAGGGGGAAAGAGAGGGAGGGAGGAGACGGAGGAGAGAGAGGAGAACGAGAGGGACGGAGGAGAGGGAGGAGAGAGAGGAGAACGAGAGGGACGGAGGAGAGGGAGGAGAGAGGGGGAAAGAGAGGGAGGGAGGAGACGGAGGAGAGAGAGGAGAACGAGAGGGACGGAGGAGACGGAGGAGAGAGGGGGAAAGAGAGGGAGGGAGGAGACGGAGGAGAGAGGGGGAAAGAGAGGGAGGGAGGAGACGGAGGAGAGAGAGGAGAACGAGAGGGACGGAGGAGAGGGGGGAGAGAGGGGAAAGAGAGGGGGCAGGAGACGGAGGAGAGAGAGGAGAACGAGAGGGACTGAGGAGACGGAGGAGAGAGAGGAGAACGAGAGGGAGGGAGGAGACGGAGGAGAGAGAGGAGAACGAGAGGGACTGAGGAGACGGAGGAGAGAGAGGAGAACGAGAGGGAGTGAGGAGACGGAGGAGAGAGAGGAGAACGAGAGGGATGGAGGAGACGGAGGAGAGAGGGGGAAAGAGAGGGAGGGAGGAGACGGAGGAGAGAGAGGAGAACGAGAGGGACGGAGGAGAGGGGGGAGAGAGGGGGAAAGAGAGGGAGGGAGGAGACGGAGGAGAGAGAGGAGAACGAGAGGGACGGAGAGAGGGAGGAGAGAGGGGAAAGAGAGGGAGGGAGGAGGCGGAGGAGAGAGAGGAGAACGAGAGGGACGGAGGAGAGGGAGGAGAGAGAGGAGAACGAGAGGGACGGAGGAGAGGGAGGAGAGAGAGGAGAACGAGAGGGACGGAGGAGACGGAGGAGAGAGGGGGAGAGGGAGGGAGGAGACGGAGGAGAGAGAGGAGAACGAGAGGGACGGAGGAGAGGGAGGAGAGAGGGGGACAGAGAGGGAGGGAGGAGACGGAGGAGAGAGAGGAGAACGAGAGGGACGGAGGAGACGGAGGAGAGAGGGGGAAAGAGAGGGAGGGAGGAGACGGAGGAGAGAGAGGAGAACGAGAGGGACGGAGGAGAGGGGGGAGAGAGGGGGAAAGAGAGGGAGGGAGGAGACGGAGGAGAGAGAGGAGAACGAGAGGGACGGAGGAGAGGGAGGAGAGAGGGGGAAAGCGAGGGAGGGAGGAGACGGAGGAGAGAGAGGAGAACGAGAGGGACGGAGGAGAGGGAGGAGAGAGGGGGAATGAGAGGGAGGGAGGAGACGGAGGAGAGAGAGGAGAACGAGAGGGACGGAGGAGAGGGAGGAGAGAGGGGTAAAGAGAGGGAGGGAGGAGACGGAGGAGAGAGAGGAGAACGAGAGGGACGGAGGAGACGGAGGAGAGAGAGGAGAACGAGAGGGACGGAGGAGAGGGAGGAGAGAGAGGAGAACGAGAGGGACGGAGGAGACGGAGGAGAGAGAGGAGAACGAGAGGGAGGGAGGAGACGGAGGAGAGAGAGGAGAACGAGAGGGAGGGAGGAGACGGAGGAGAGAGAGGAGAACGAGAGGGACGGAGGAGAGAGAGGAGAACGAGAGGGACGGAGGAGACGGAGGAGAGAGAGGAGAACGAGAGGGACGGAGGAGACGGAGGAGAGAGGGGGAAAGAGAGGGAGGGAGGAGACGGAGGAGAGAGAGGAGAACGAGAGGGACGGAGGAGAGGGGGGAGAGAGGGGGAAAGAGAGGGAGGGAGGAGACGGAGGAGAGAGAGGAGAACGAGAGGGACGGAGGAGACGGAGGAAAGAGAGGAGAACGAGAGGGAGGGAGGAGACGGAGGAGAGAGAGGAGAACGAGAGGGACGGAGGAGACGGAGGAGAGAGGGGGAAAGAGAGGGAGGGAGGAGACGGAGGAGAGAGAGGAGAACGAGAGGGACGGAGGAGAGGGGGGAGAGAGGGGGAAAGAGAGGGAGGGAGGAGACGGAGGAGAGAGAGGAGAACGAGAGGGACGGAGGAGGGGGAGGAGAGAGAGGAGAACGAGAGGGACGGAGGAGACGGAGGAGAGAGGGGGAAAGAGAGGGAGGGAGGAGACGGAGGAGAGAGAGGAGAACGAGAGGGACGGAGGAGAGGGGGGAGAGAGGGGGAAAGAGAGGGGGGGAGGAGACGGAGGAGAGAGAGGAGAACGAGAGGGGGGGAGGAGACGGAGGAGAGAGAGGAGAATGAGAGGGAGGGAGGAGACGGAGGAGAGAGAGGAGAACGAGAGGGACGGAGGAGGGGGAGGAGAGAGAGGAGAACGAGAGGGACGGAGGAGACGGAGGAGAGAGGGGGAAAGAGAGGGAGGGAGGAGACGGAGGAGAGAGAGGAGAACGAGAGGGACGGAGGAGAGGGGGGAGAGAGGGGGAAAGAGAGGGGGGAGGAGACGGAGGAGAGAGAGGAGAACGAGAGGGACGGAGGAGACGGAGGAAAGAGAGGAGAACGAGAGGGAGGGAGGAGACGGAGGAGAGAGAGGAGAACGAGAGGGACGGAGGAGAGAGGGGGAAAGAGAGGGAGGGAGGAGACGGAGGAGAGAGAGGAGAACGAGAGGGACGGAGGAGAGGGGGGAGAGAGGGGGAAAGAGAGGGAGGGAGGAGACGGAGGAGAGAGAGGAGAACGAGAGGGACGGAGGAGAGGGAGGAGAGAGGGGGAAAGAGAGGGAGGGAGGAGACGGAGGAGAGAGGAGAACGAGAGGGACGGAGGAGAGGGAGGAGAGAGGGGGAAAGAGAGGGGGGGAGGAGACGGAGGAGAGAGAGGAGAACGAGAGGGACGGAGGGGAGGGAGAGAAAGGGGGAAAGAGAGGGAGGGAGGAGACGGAGGAGAGAGAGGAGAACGAGAGGGACGGAGGAGAGGGGGGAGAGAGGGGAAAGTTAGGGAGCGAGGAAACGGAGGAGAGAGAGGAGAACGAGAGGGACGGAGGAGAGGGGGGAGAGAGGGGGAAAGAGAGGGAGGGAGGAGACGGAGGAGAGAGAGGAGAAAGAGAGGGACGGAGGAGAGGGAGGAGAGAGGGGGAAAGAGAGGGAGGGAGGAGACGGAGGAGAGAGAGGAGAACGAGAGGGACGGAGGAGAGGGAGGAGAGAGGGGGAAAGAGAGGGAGGGAGGAGACGGAGGAGAGAGGAGAACGAGAGGGACGGAGGAGACGGAGGAGAGAGAGGAGAACGAGAGGGAGGGAGGAGACGGAGGAGAGAGAGGAGAACGAGAGGGACGGAGGAGAGGGGGGAGAGAGGGGGAAAGAGAGGGAGGGAGGAGACGGAGGAGAGAGAGGAGAAAGAGAGGGACGGAGGAGAGGGAGGCGAGAGGGGGAAAGAGAGGGAGGGAGGAGACGGAGGAGGAGAGTAGGAGAACGAGAGGGACGGAGGAGAGGGAGGAGAGAGGGGGAAAGAGAGGGAGGGAGGAGACGGAGGAGAGAGAGGAGAACGAGAGGGACGGAGGAGAGGGAGGAGAGAGAGGAGAACGAGAGGGACGGAGGAGAGGGAGGAGAGAGGGGGAAAGAGAGGGAGGGAGGAGACGGAGGAGAGAGAGGAGAACGAGAGGGACGGAGGAGACGGAGGAGAGAGGGGGAACGAGAGGGAGGGAGGAGACGGAGGAGAGAGAGGAGAACGAGAGTTACGGAGGAGAGGGAGGAGAGAGAGGAGAACGAGAGGGACGGAGGAGACGGAGGAGAGAGAGGAGAACGAGAGGGAGGGAGGAGACGGAGGAGAGAGAGGAGAACGAGAGGGAGGGAGGAGACGGAGGAGAGAGAGGAGAACGAGAGGGACGGAGGAGAGAGAGGAGAACGAGAGGGACGGAGGAGACGGAGGAGAGAGAGGAGAACGAGAGGGACGGAGGAGACGGAGGAGAGAGGGGGAAAGAGAGGGAGGGAGGAGACGGAGGAGAGAGAGGAGAACGAGAGGGACGGAGGAGAGGGGGGAGAGAGGGGGAAAGAGAGGGGGGGAGGAGACGGAGGAGAGAGAGGAGAACGAGAGGGACGGAGGAGACGGAGGAAAGAGAGGAGAACGAGAGGGAGGGAGGAGACGGAGGAGAGAGAGGAGAACGAGAGGGACGGAGGAGAGAGGGGGAAAGAGAGGGAGGGAGGAGACGGAGGAGAGAGAGGAGAACGAGAGGGACGGATGAGAGGGGGGAGAGAGGGGGAAAGAGAGGGAGGGAGGAGACGGAGGAGAGAGAGGAGAACGAGAGGGACGGAGGAGAGGGAGGAGAGAGGGGGAAAGAGAGGGAGGGAGGAGACGGAGGAGGAGAGGAGAACGAGAGGGACGGAGGAGAGGGAGGAGAGAGGGGGAAAGAGAGGGAGGGAGGAGACGGAGGAGAGAGAGGAGAACGAGAGGGACGGAGGGGAGGGAGAGAAAGGGGGAAAGAGAGGGAGGGAGGAGACGGAGGAGAGAGAGGAGAACGAGAGGGACGGAGGAGAGGGGGGAGAGAGGGGAAAGAGAGGGAGCGAGGAAGACGGAGGAGAGAGAGGAGAACGAGAGGGACGGAGGAGAGGGGGGAGAGAGGGGGAAAGAGAGGGAGGGAGGAGACGGAGGAGAGAGAGGAGAAAGAGAGGGACGGAGGAGAGGGAGGAGAGAGGGGGAAAGAGAGGGAGGGAGGAGACGGAGGAGAGAGAGGAGAACGAGAGGGACGGAGGAGAGGGAGGAGAGAGGGGGAAAGAGAGGGAGGGAGGAGACGGAGGAGAGAGGAGAACGAGAGGGACGGAGGAGACGGAGGAGAGAGAGGAGAACGAGAGGGAGGGAGGAGACGGAGGAGAGAGAGGAGAACGAGAGGGACGGAGAGGAGGGGGGAGAGAGGGGGAAAGAGAGGGAGGGAGGAGACGGAGGAGAGAGAGGAGAAAGAGAGGGACGGAGGAGAGGGAGGCGAGAGGGGGAAAGAGAGGGAGGGAGGAGACGGAGGAGGAGAGTTAGGAGAACGAGAGGGACGGAGGAGAGGGAGGAGAGAGGGGGAAAGAGAGGGAGGGAGGAGACGGAGGAGAGAGAGGAGAACGAGAGGGACGGAGGAGAGGGAGGAGAGAGAGGAGAACGAGAGGGACGGAGGAGAGGGAGGAGAGAGGGGGAAAGAGAGGGAGGGAGGAGACGGAGGAGAGAGAGGAGAACGAGAGGGACGGAGGAGACGGAGGAGAGAGGGGGAACGAGAGGGAGGGAGGAGACGGAGGAGAGAGAGGAGAACGAGAGTTACGGAGGAGAGGGAGGAGAGAGAGGAGAACGAGAGGGACGGAGGAGACGGAGGAGAGAGAGGAGAACGAGAGGGAGGGAGGAGACGGAGGAGAGAGAGGAGAACGAGAGGGAGGGAGGAGACGGAGGAGAGAGAGGAGAACGAGAGGGACGGAGGAGAGAGAGGAGAACGAGAGGGACGGAGGAGACGGAGGAGAGAGAGGAGAACGAGAGGGACGGAGGAGACGGAGGAGAGAGGGGGAAAGAGAGGGAGGGAGGAGACGGAGGAGAGAGAGGAGAACGAGAGGGACGGAGGAGAGGGGGGAGAGAGGGGGAAAGAGAGGGGGGGAGGAGACGGAGGAGAGAGAGGAGAACGAGAGGGACGGAGGAGACGGAGGAAAGAGAGGAGAACGAGAGGGAGGGAGGAGACGGAGGAGAGAGAGGAGAACGAGAGGGACGGAGGAGAGAGGGGGAAAGAGAGGGAGGGAGGAGACGGAGGAGAGAGAGGAGAACGAGAGGGACGGAGGAGAGGGGGGAGAGAGGGGGAAAGAGAGGGAGGGAGGAGACGGAGGAGAGAGAGGAGAACGAGAGGGACGGAGGAGGGGGAGGAGAGAGAGGAGAACGAGAGGGACGGAGGAGACGGAGGAGAGAGGGGGAAAGAGAGGGAGGGAGGAGACGGAGGAGAGAGAGGAGAACGAGAGGGACGGAGGAGAGGGGGAGAGAGGGGGAAAGAGAGGGGGGGAGGAGACGGAGGAGAGAGAGGAGAACGAGAGGGGGGAGGAGACGGAGGAGAGAGAGGAGAATGAGAGGGAGGGAGGAGACGGAGGAGAGAGAGGAGAACGAGAGGGACGGAGGAGACGGAGGAGAGAGGGGGAAAGAGAGGGAGGGAGGAGACGGAGGAGAGAGAGGAGAACGAGAGGGACGGAGGAGAGGGAGGAGAGAGGGGGAAAGAGAGGGAGGGAGGAGACGGAGGAGAGAGGAGAACGAGAGGGACGGAGGAGAGGGAGGAGAGAGGGGGAAAGAGAGGGGGGGAGGAGACGGAGGAGAGAGAGGAGAACGAGAGGGACGGAGGAGAGGGAGAGAAAGGGGGAAAGAGAGGGAGGGAGGAGACGGAGGAGAGAGAGGAGAACGAGAGGGACGGAGGAGAGGGGGGAGAGAGGGGAAAGTTAGGGAGCGAGGAAACGGAGGAGAGAGAGGAGAACGAGAGGGACGGAGGAGAGGGGGGAGAGAGGGGGAAAGAGAGGGAGGGAGGAGACGGAGGAGAGAGAGGAGAAAGAGAGGGACGGAGGAGAGGGAGGAGAGAGGGGGAAAGAGAGGGAGGGAGGATACGGAGGAGAGAGAGGAGAACGAGAGGGACGGAGGAGAGGGAGGAGAGAGGGGGAAAGAGAGGGAGGGAGGAGACGGAGGAGAGAGGAGAACGAGAGGGACGGAGGAGACGGAGGAGAGAGAGGAGAACGAGAGGGAGGGAGGAGACGGAGGAGAGAGAGGAGAACGAGAGGGACGGAGGAGAGGGGGGAGAGAGGGGGAAAGAGAGGGAGGGAGGAGACGGAGGAGAGAGAGGAGAAAGAAAGGGACGGAGGAGAGGGAGGCGAGAGGGGGAAAGAGAGGGAGGGAGGAGACGGAGGAGGAGAGTTAGGAGAACGAGAGGGACGGAGGAGAGGGAGGAGAGAGGGGGAAAGAGAGGGAGGGAGGAGACGGAGGAGAGAGAGGAGAACGAGAGGGACGGAGGAGAGGGAGGAGAGAGAGGAGAACGAGAGGGACGGAGGAGAGGGAGGAGAGAGGGGGAAAGAGAGGGAGGGAGGAGACGGAGGAGAGAGAGGAGAACGAGAGGGACGGAGGAGACGGAGGAGAGAGGGGGAACGAGAGGGAGGGAGGAGACGGAGGAGAGAGAGGAGAACGAGAGTTACGGAGGAGAGGGGGGAGAGAGGGGGAAAGAGAGGGAGGGAGGAGACGGAGGAGAGAGAGGAGAACGAGAGGGACGGAGGAGAGGGAGGAGAGAGGGGGAAAGAGAGGGAGGGAGGAGACGGAGGAGAGAGAGGAGAACGAGAGGGACGGAGGAGACGGAGGAGAGAGAGGAGAACGAGAGGGAGGGAGGAGACGGAGGAGAGAGAGGAGAACGAGAGGGACGGAGGAGACGGAGGAGAGAGGGGGAAAGAGAGGGAGGGAGGAGACGGAGGAGAGAGAGGAGAACGAGAGGGACGGAGGAGAGGGGGGAGAGAGGGGGAAAGAGAGGGAGGGAGGAGACGGAGGAGAGAGAGGAGAACGAGAGGGACGGAGGAGAGGGAGGAGAGAGAGGAGAACGAGAGGGACGGAGGAGACGGAGGAGAGAGGGGGAAAGAGAGGGAGGGAGGAGACGGAGGAGAGAGAGGAGAACGAGAGGGACGGAGGAGATGGAGGAGAGAGGGGGAAAGAGAGGGAGGGAGGAGACGGAGGAGAGAGAGGAGAACGAGAGGGACGGAGGAGACGGAGGAGAGAGAGGAGAACGAGAGGGAGGGAGGAGATGGAGGAGAGAGAGGAGAACGAGAGGGACGGAGGAGACGGAGGAGAGAGGGGGAAAGAGAGGGAGGGAGGAGACGGAGGAGAGAGAGGAGAACGAGAGGGACGGAGGAGACGGAGGAGAGAGGGGGAAAGAGAGGGAGGGAGGAGACGGAGGAGAGAGGGGGAAAGAGAGGGAGGGAGGAGACGGAGGAGAGAGAGGAGAACGAGAGGGACGGAGGAGAGGGGGGAGAGATGGGGAAAGAGAGGGGGGCAGGAGACGGAGGAGAGAGGAGAACGAGAGGGACTGAGGAGACGGAGGAGAGAGAGGAGAACGAGAGGGAGGGAGGAGACGGAGGAGAGAGAGGAGAACGAGAGGGACGGAGGAGACGGAGGAGAGAGGGGGAAAGAGAGGGAGGGAGGAGACGGAGGAGAGAGAGGAGAACGAGAGGGACGGAGGAGAGGGGGGAGAGAGGGGGAAAGAGAGGGAGGGAGGAGACGGAGGAGAGAGAGGAGAACGAGAGGGACGGAGGAGAGGGAGGAGAGAGGGGGAAAGAGAGGGAGGGAGGAGGCGGAGGAGAGAGAGGAGAACGAGAGGGACGGAGGAGAGGGAGGAGAGAGAGGAGAACGAGAGGGACGGAGGAGAGGGAGGAGAGAGAGGAGAACGAGAGGGACGGAGGAGACGGAGGAGAGAGGGGGAAAGAGAGGGAGGGAGGAGACGGAGGAGAGAGAGGAGAACGAGAGGGACGGAGGAGAGGAAGGAGAGAGGGGGAAAGAGAGGGAGGGAGGAGACGGAGGAGAGAGAGGAGAACGAGAGGGACGGAGGAGACGGAGGAGAGAGAGGAGAACGAGAGGGAGGGAGGAGACGGAGGAGAGAGAGGAGAACGAGAGGGACGGAGGAGACGGAGGAGAGAGGGGGAAAGAGAGGGAGGGAGGAGACAGAGGAGAGAGAGGAGAACGAGAGGGACGGAGGAGACGGAGGAGAGAGGGGGAAAGAGAGGGAGGGAGGAGACGGAGGAGAGAGAGGAGAACCAGAGGGACGGAGGAGACGGAGGAGAGAGGGGGAAAGAGAGGGAGGGAGGAGACGGAGGAGAGAGAGGAGAACGAGAGGGAGGGAGGAGACGGAGGATAGAGAGGAGAACGAGAGGGACGGAGGAGACAGAGGAGAGAGAGGAGAACGAGAGGGACGGAGGAGAGGGAGAGAAAGGGGGAAAGAGAGGGAGGGAGGAGACGGAGGAGAGAGAGGAGAACGAGAGGGACGGAGGAGACGGATGAGAGAGGGGGAAAGAGAGGGAGGGAGGAGACGGAGGAGAGAGAGGAGAACGAGAGGGACGGAGGAGAGGGAGGAGAGAGGGGGAAAGAGAGGGAGGGAGGAGACGGAGGAGAGAGGAGAACGAGAGGGACGGAGGAGAGGGAGGAGAGAGGGGGAAAGAGAGGGGGGGAGGAGACGGAGGAGAGAGAGGAGAACGAGAGGGACGGAGGAGAGGGAGAGAAAGGGGGAAAGAGAGGGAGGGAGGAGACGGAGGAGAGAGAGGAGAACGAGAGGGACGGAGGAGAGGGGGGAGAGAGGGGAAAGAGAGGGACGGAGGAGAGGGAGGAGAGAGAGGAGAACGAGAGGGACGGAGGAGAGGGAGGAGAGAGAGGAGAACGAGAGGGACGGAGGAGACGGAGGAGAGAGGGGGAAAGAGAGGGAGGGAGGAGACGGAGGAGAGAGAGGAGAACGAGAGGGACGGAGGAGAGGGAGGAGAGAGGGGGAAAGAGAGGGAGGGAGGAGACGGAGGAGAGAGAGGAGAACGAGAGGGACGGAGGAGACGGAGGAGAGAGAGGAGAACGAGAGGGAGGGAGGAGACGGAGGAGAGAGAGGAGAACGAGAGGGACGGAGGAGACGGAGGAGAGAGGGGGAAAGAGAGGGAGGGAGGAGACAGAGGAGAGAGAGGAGAACGAGAGGGACGGAGGAGACGGAGGAGAGAGGGGGAAAGAGAGGGAGGGAGGAGACGGAGGAGAGAGAGGAGAACCAGAGGGACGGAGGAGACGGAGGAGAGAGGGGGAAAGAGAGGGAGGGAGGAGACGGAGGAGAGAGAGGAGAACGAGAGGGAGGGAGGAGACGGAGGATAGAGAGGGAGAACGAGAGGGACGGAGGAGACGGAGGAGAGAGAGGAGAACGAGAGGGACAGAGGAGACGGATGAGAGAGGGGGAAAGAGAGGGAGGGAGGAGACGGAGGAGAGAGGGGGAAAGAGAGGGGGGGAGGAGACGGAGGAGAGAGAGGAGAACGAGAGGGACGGAGGAGAGGGAGAGAAAGGGGGAAAGAGAGGGAGGGAGGAGACGGAGGAGAGAGAGGAGAACGAGAGGGACGGAGGAGAGGGGGGAGAGAGGGGAAAGTTAGGGAGCGAGGAAACGGAGGAGAGAGAGGAGAACGAGAGGGACGGAGGAGAGGGGGGAGAGAGGGGGAAAGAGAGGGAGGGAGGAGACGGAGGAGAGAGAGGAGAAAGAGAGGGACGGAGGAGAGGGAGGAGAGAGGGGGAAAGAGAGGGAGGGAGGAGACGGAGGAGAGAGAGGAGAACGAGAGGGACGGAGGAGAGGGAGGAGAGAGGGGGAAAGAGAGGGAGGGAGGAGACGGAGGAGAGAGAGGAGAACGAGAGGGACGGAGGAGAGGGAGGAGAGAGGGGGAAAGAGAGGGAGGGAGGAGACGGAGGAGAGAGAGGAGAACGAGAGGGACGGAGGAGACGGATGAGAGAGGGGGAAAGAGAGGGAGGGAGGAGACGGAGGAGAGAGAGGAGAACGAGAGGGACGGAGGAGAGGGAGGAGAGAGGGGGAAAGAGAGGGAGGGAGGAGACGGAGGAGAGAGGAGAACGAGAGGGACGGAGGAGAGGGAGGAGAGAGGGGGAAAGAGAGGGGGGGAGGAGACGGAGGAGAGAGAGGAGAACGAGAGGGACGGAGGAGAGGGAGAGAAAGGGGGAAAGAGAGGGAGGGAGGAGACGGAGGAGAGAGAGGAGAACGAGAGGGACGGAGGAGAGGGGGGAGAGAGGGGAAAGAGAGGGACGGAGGAGAGGGAGGAGAGAGAGGAGAACGAGAGGGACGGAGGAGAGGGAGGAGAGAGAGGAGAACGAGAGGGACGGAGGAGACGGAGGAGAGAGGGGGAAAGAGAGGGAGGGAGGAGACGGAGGAGAGAGAGGAGAACGAGAGGGACGGAGGAGAGGGAGGAGAGAGGGGGAAAGAGAGGGAGGGAGGAGACGGAGGAGAGAGAGGAGAACGAGAGGGACGGAGGAGACGGAGGAGAGAGAGGAGAACGAGAGGGAGGGAGGAGACGGAGGAGAGAGAGGAGAACGAGAGGGACGGAGGAGACGGAGGAGAGAGGGGGAAAGAGAGGGAGGGAGGAGACAGAGGAGAGAGAGGAGAACGAGAGGGACGGAGGAGACGGAGGAGAGAGGGGGAAAGAGAGGGAGGGAGGAGACGGAGGAGAGAGAGGAGAACCAGAGGGACGGAGGAGACGGAGGAGAGAGGGGGAAAGAGAGGGAGGGAGGAGACGGAGGAGAGAGAGGAGAACGAGAGGGAGGGAGGAGACGGAGGATAGAGAGGGAGAACGAGAGGGACGGAGGAGACGGAGGAGAGAGAGGAGAACGAGAGGGACAGAGGAGACGGATGAGAGAGGGGGAAAGAGAGGGAGGGAGGAGACGGAGGAGAGAGGGGGAAAGAGAGGGGGGGAGGAGACGGAGGAGAGAGAGGAGAACGAGAGGGACGGAGGAGAGGGAGAGAAAGGGGGAAAGAGAGGGAGGGAGGAGACGGAGGAGAGAGAGGAGAACGAGAGGGACGGAGGAGAGGGGGGAGAGAGGGGAAAGTTAGGGAGCGAGGAAACGGAGGAGAGAGAGGAGAACGAGAGGGACGGAGGAGAGGGGGGAGAGAGGGGGAAAGAGAGGGAGGGAGGAGACGGAGGAGAGAGAGGAGAAAGAGAGGGACGGAGGAGAGGGAGGAGAGAGGGGGAAAGAGAGGGAGGGAGGAGACGGAGGAGAGAGAGGAGAACGAGAGGGACGGAGGAGAGGGAGGAGAGAGGGAGAAAGAGAGGGAGGGAGGAGACGGAGGAGAGAGGAGAACGAGAGGGACGGAGGAGACGGAGGAGAGAGAGGAGAACGAGAGGGAGGGAGGAGACGGAGGAGAGAGAGGAGAACGAGAGGGACGGAGGAGAGGGGGGAGAGAGGGGGAAAGAGAGGGAGGGAGGAGACGGAGGAGAGAGAGGAGAAAGAGAGGGACGGAGGAGAGGGAGGCGAGAGTGGGAAAGAGAGGGAGGGAGGAGACGGAGGAGGAGAGTTAGGAGAACGAGAGGGACGGAGGAGAGGGAGGAGAGAGGGGGAAAGAGAGGGAGGGAGGAGACGGAGGAGAGAGAGGAGAACGAGAGGGACGGAGGAGAGGGAGGAGAGAGAGGAGAACGAGAGGGACGGAGGAGAGGGAGGAGAGAGGGGGAAAGAGAGGGAGGGAGGAGACGGAGGAGAGAGAGGAGAACGAGAGGGACGGAGGAGACGGAGGAGAGAGGGGGAACGAGAGGGAGGGAGGAGACGGAGGAGAGAGAGGAGAACGAGAGGGAAGGAGGAGAGGGGGGAGAGAGGGGGAAAGAGAGGGAGGGAGGAGACGGAGGAGAGAGAGGAGAACGAGAGGGACGGAGGAGAGGGAGGAGAGAGGGGGAAAGAGAGGGAGGGAGGAGACGGAGGAGAGAGAGGAGAACGAGAGGGACGGAGGAGACGGAGGAGAGAGAGGAGATCGAGAGGGAGGGAGGAGACGGAGGAGAGAGAGGAGAACGAGAGGGACGGAGGAGACGGAGGAGAGAGGGGGAAAGAGAGGGAGGGAGGAGACGGAGGAGAGAGAGGAGAACGAGAGGGACGGAGGAGAGGGGGGAGAGAGGGGGAAAGAGAGGGAGGGAGGAGACGGAGGAGAGAGAGGAGAACGAGAGGGACGGAGGAGAGGGAGGAGAGAGAGGAGAACGAGAGGGACGGAGGAGACGGAGGAGAGAGGGGGAAAGAGAGGGAGGGAGGAGACGGAGGAGAGAGAGGAGAACGAGAGGGACGGAGGAGATGGAGGAGAGAGGGGGAAAGAGAGGGAGGGAGGAGACGGAGGAGAGAGAGGAGAACGAGAGGGACGGAGGAGACGGAGGAGAGAGAGGAGAACGAGAGGGAGGGAGGAGATGGAGGAGAGAGAGGAGAACGAGAGGGACGGAGGAGACGGAGGAGAGAGGGGGAAAGAGAGGGAGGGAGGAGACGGAGGAGAGAGAGGAGAACGAGAGGGACGGAGGAGACGGAGGAGAGAGGGGGAAAGAGAGGGAGGGAGGAGACGGAGGAGAGAGGGGGAAAGAGAGGGAGGGAGGAGACGGAGGAGAGAGAGGAGAACGAGAGGGACGGAGGAGAGGGGGGAGAGATGGGGAAAGAGAGGGGGGCAGGAGACGGAGGAGAGAGGAGAACGAGAGGGACTGAGGAGACGGAGGAGAGAGAGGAGAACGAGAGGGAGGGAGGAGACGGAGGAGAGAGAGGAGAACGAGAGGGACGGGGAGACGGAGGAGAGAGGGGGAAAGAGAGGGAGGGAGGAGACGGAGGAGAGAGAGGAGAACGAGAGGGACGGAGGAGAGGGGGGAGAGAGGGGGAAAGAGAGGGAGGGAGGAGACGGAGGAGAGAGAGGAGAACGAGAGGGACGGAGGAGAGGGAGGAGAGAGGGGGAAAGAGAGGGAGGGAGGAGGCGGAGGAGAGAGAGGAGAACGAGAGGGACGGAGGAGAGGGAGGAGAGAGAGGAGAACGAGAGGGACGGAGGAGAGGGAGGAGAGAGAGGAGAACGAGAGGGACGGAGGAGACGGAGGAGAGAGGGGGAAAGAGAGGGAGGGAGGAGACGGAGGAGAGAGAGGAGAACGAGAGGGACGGAAAAGACGGATGAGAGAGGGGGAAAGAGAGGGAGGGAGGAGACGGAGGAGAGAGAGGAGAACGAGAGGGACGGAGGAGAGGGGGGAGAGAGGGGGAAAGAGAGGGAGGGAGGAGACGGAGGAGAGAGAGGAGAACGAGAGGGACGGAGGAGAGGGAGGAGAGAGGGGGAAAGAGAGGGAGGGAGGAGACGGAGGAGAGAGAGGAGAACGAGAGGGACGGAGGAGAGGGAGGAGAGAGGGGGAAAGAGAGGGAGGGAGGAGACGGAGGAGAGAGAGGAGAACGAGAGGGACGGAGGAGAGGGAGGAGAGAGGGGGAAAGAGAGGGAGGGAGGAGACGGAGGAGAGAGAGGAGAACGAGAGGGACGGAGGAGACGGAGGAGAGAGAGGAGAACGAGAGGGAGGGAGGAGATGGAGGAGAGAGAGGAGAACGAGAGGGACGTAGGAGACGGAGGAGAGAGAGGGAAATAGAGGGAGGGAGGAGACGGAGGAGAGAGAGGAGAACGAGAGGGACGGAGGAGACGGAGGAGAGAGAGGAGAACGAGAGGGAGGGAGGAGACGGAGGAGAGAGAGGAGAACGAGAGGGAGGGAGGAGACGGAGGAGAGAGAGGAGAACGAGAGGGACGGAGGAGACGGAGGAGAGAGAGGAGAACGAGAGGGACGGAGGAGACGGAGGAGAGAGGGGGAAAGAGAGGGAGGGAGGAGACGGAGGAGAGAGAGGAGAACGAGAGGGACGGAGGAGAGGGGGGAGAGAGGGGGAAAGAGAGGGGGGGAGGAGACGGAGGATAGAGAGGAGAACGAGAGGGACGGAGGAGACGGAGGAAAGAGAGGAGAACGAGAGGGAGGGAGGAGACGGAGGAGAGAGAGGAGAACGAGAGGGACGGAGGAGACGGAGGAGAGAGGGGGAAAGAGAGGGAGGGAGGAGACGGAGGAGAGAGAGGAGAACGAGAGGGACGGAGGAGAGGGGGGAGAGAAGGGGAAAGAGAGGGAGGGAGGAGACGGAGGAGAGAGAGGAGAACGAGAGGGACGGAGGAGAGGGAGGAGAGAGAGGAGAACGAGAGGGACGGAGGAGACGGAGGAGAGAGGGGGAAAGAGAGGGAGGGAGGAGACGGAGGAGAGAGAGGAGAACGAGAGGGACGGAGGAGACGGAGGAGAGAGGGGGAAAGAGAGGGAGGGAGGAGACGGAGGAGAGAGAGGAGAACGAGAGGGAGGGAGGAGACGGAGGAGAGAGAGGAGAACGAGAGGGACGGAGGAGACGGAGGAGAGAGAGGAGAACGAGAGGGACGGAGGAGACGGAGGAGAGAGGGGGAAAGAGACGGAGGGAGGAGACGGAGGAGAGAGGGGAGAACGAGAGGGACGGAGGAGATGGAGGAGAGAGGGGGAAAGAGAGGGAGGGAGGAGACGGAGGAGAGAGGGGGAAAGAGAGGGAGGGAGGAGACGGAGGAGAGAGAGGAGAACGAGAGGGACGGAGGAGAGGGAGGAGAGAGGGGGAAAGAGAGGGAGGGAGGAGACGGAGGAGAGAGAGGAGAACGAGAGGGACGGAGGAGAGGGAGGAGAGAGAGGAGAACGAGAGGGACGGAGGAGAGGGAGGAGAGAGAGGAGACCGAGAGGGACGGAGGAGACGGAGGAGAGAGGGGGAAAGAGAGGGAGGGATGAGACGGAGGAGAGAGAGGAGTACGAGAGGGACGGAGGAGAGGGAGGAGAGAGGGGGAAAGAGAGGGAGGGAGGAGACGGAGGAGAGAGAGGAGAACGAGAGGGACGGAGGAGACGGAGGAGAGAGAGGAGAACGAGAGGGAGGGAGGAGACGGAGGAGAGAGAGGAGAACGAGAGGGACGGAGGAGAGGGAGGAGAGAGGGGGAAAGAGAGGGAGGGAGGAGACGGAGGAGAGAGGAGAACGAGAGGGACGGAGGAGACGGAGGAGAGAGAGGAGAACGAGAGGGAGGGAGGAGACGGAGGAGAGAGAGGAGAACGAGAGGGACGGAGGAGAGGGGGGAGAGAGGGGGAAAGAGAGGGAGGGAGGAGACGGAGGAGAGAGAGGAGAAAGAGAGGGACGGAGGAGAGGGAGGCGAGAGGGGGAAAGAGAGGGAGGGAGGAGACGGAGGAGGAGAGAGGAGAACGAGAGGGACGGAGGAGAGGGAGGAGAGAGGGGGAAAGAGAGGGAGGGAGGAGACGGAGGAGAGAGAGGAGAACGAGAGGGACGGAGGAGAGGGAGGAGAGAGAGGAGAACGAGAGGGACGGAGGAGAGGGAGGAGAGAGGGGGAAAGAGAGGGAGGGAGGAGACGGAGGAGAGAGAGGAGAACGAGAGGGACGGAGGAGACGGAGGAGAGAGGGGGAACGAGAGGGAGGGAGGAGACGGAGGAGAGAGAGGAGAACGAGAGGGACGGAGGAGAGGGGGGAGAGAGGGGGAAAGAGAGGGAGGGAGGAGACGGAGGAGAGAGGAGAACGAGAGGGACGGAGGAGACGGAGGAGAGAGAGGAGAACGAGAGGGAGGGAGGAGACGGAGGAGAGAGAGGAGAACGAGAGGGACGGAGGAGAGGGGGGAGAGAGGGGGAAAGAGAGGGAGGGAGGAGACGGAGGAGAGAGAGGAGAACGAGAGGGACGGAGGAGACGGAGGAGAGAGAGGAGAACGAGAGGGAGGGAGGAGACGGAGGAGAGAGAGGAGAACGAGAGGGACGGAGGAGACGGAGGAGAGAGGGGGAAAGAGAGGGAGGGAGGAGACGGAGGAGAGAGAGGAGAACGAGAGGGACGGAGGAGAGGGGGGAGAGAGGGGGAAAGAGAGGGAGGGAGGAGACGGAGGAGAGAGAGGAGAACGAGAGGGACGGAGGAGAGGGAGGAGAGAGAGGAGAACGAGAGGGACGGAGGAGACGGAGGAGAGAGGGGGAAAGAGAGGGAGGGAGGAGACGGAGGAGAGAGAGGAGAACGAGAGGGACGGAGGAGATGGAGGAGAGAGGGGGAAAGAGAGGGAGGGAGGAGACGGAGGAGAGAGAGGAGAACGAGAGGGACGGAGGAGACGGAGGAGAGAGGGGGAAAGAGAGGGAGGGAGGAGACGGAGGAGAGAGAGGAGAACGAGAGGGACGGAGGAGACGGAGGAGAGAGGGGGAAAGAGAGGGAGGGAGGAGACGGAGGAGAGAGGGGGAAAGAGAGGGAGGGAGGAGACGGAGGAGAGAGAGGAGAACGAGAGGGACGGAGGAGAGGGGGGAGAGATGGGGAAAGAGAGGGGGGCAGGAGACGGAGGAGAGAGGAGAACGAGAGGGACTGAGGAGACGGAGGAGAGAGGAGAACGAGAGGGACTGAGGAGACGGAGGAGAGAGAGGAGAACGAGAGGGACGGAGGAGACGGAGGAGAGAGGGGGAAAGAGAGGGACGGAGGAGACGGAGGAGAGAGAGGAGAACGAGAGGGACGGAGGAGAGGGGGGAGAGAGGGGGAAAGAGAGGGAGGGAGGAGACGGAGGAGAGAGAGGAGAACGAGAGGGACGGAGGAGAGGGAGGAGAGAGGGGGAAAGAGAGGGAGGGAGGAGGCGGAGGAGAGAGAGGAGAACGAGAGGGACGGAGGAGAGGGAGGAGAGAGAGGAGAACGAGAGGGACGGAGGAGAGGGAGGAGAGAGAGGAGAACGAGAGGGACGGAGGAGACGGAGGAGAGAGGGGGAAAGAGAGGGAGGGAGGAGACGGAGGAGAGAGAGGAGAACGAGAGGGACGGAGGAGAGGGGGGAGAGATGGGGAAAGAGAGGGGGGCAGGAGACGGAGGAGAGAGGAGAACGAGAGGGACTGAGGAGACGGAGGAGAGAGAGGAGAACGAGAGGGAGGGAGGAGACGGAGGAGAGAGAGGAGAACGAGAGGGACGGAGGAGACGGAGGAGAGAGGGGGAAAGAGAGGGAGGGAGGAGACGGAGGAGAGAGAGGAGAACGAGAGGGACGGAGGAGAGGGGGGAGAGAGGGGGAAAGAGAGGGAGGGAGGAGACGGAGGAGAGAGAGGAGAACGAGAGGGACGGAGGAGAGGGAGGAGAGAGGGGGAAAGAGAGGGAGGGAGGAGGCGGAGGAGAGAGAGGAGAACGAGAGGGACGGAGGAGAGAGAGGAGAGAGAGGAGAACGAGAGGGACGGAGGAGAGGGAGGAGAGAGAGGAGAACGAGAGGGACGGAGGAGACGGAGGAGAGAGGGGGAAAGAGAGGGAGGGAGGAGACGGAGGAGAGAGAGGAGAACGAGAGGGACGGAGGAGACGGATGAGAGAGGGGGAAAGAGAGGGAGGGAGGAGACGGAGGAGAGAGAGGAGAACGAGAGGGACGGAGGAGAGGGGGGAGAGAGGGGGAAAGAGAGGGAGGGAGGAGACGGAGGAGAGAGAGGAGAACGAGAGGGACGGAGGAGAGGGAGGAGAGAGGGGGAAAGAGAGGGAGGGAGGAGACGGAGGAGAGAGAGGAGAACGAGAGGGACGGAGGAGAGGGAGGAGAGAGGGGGAAAGAGAGGGAGGGAGGAGACGGAGGAGAGAGAGGAGAACGAGAGGGACGGAGGAGAGGGAGGAGAGAGGGGGAAAGAGAGGGAGGGAGGAGACGGAGGAGAGAGAGGAGAACGAGAGGGACGGAGGAGAGGGAGGAGAGAGGGGGAAAGAGAGGGAGGGAGGAGACGGAGGAGAGAGAGGAGAACGAGAGGGACGGAGGAGACGGAGGAGAGAGAGGAGAACGAGAGGGAGGGAGGAGATGGAGGAGAGAGAGGAGAACGAGAGGGACGTAGGAGACGGAGGAGAGAGTGGAGAACGAGAGGGACGGAGGAGACGGAGGAGAGAGAGGAGAACGAGAGGGACGGAGGAGACGGAGGAGAGAGGGGGAAAGAGACGGAGGGAGGAGACGGAGGAGAGAGGGGAGAACGAGAGGGACGGAGGAGACGGAGGAGAGAGGGGGAAAGAGAGGGAGGGAGGAGACGGAGGAGAGAGGGGGAAAGAGAGGGAGGGAGGAGACGGAGGAGAGAGAGGAGAACGAAAGGGACGGAGGAGAGGGAGGAGAGAGGGGAGAACGAGAGGGACGGAGGAGAGGGAGGAGAGAGGGGGAAAGAGAGGGAGGGAGGAGACGGAGGAGAGAGAGGAGAACGAGAGGGACGGAGGAGAGGGAGGAGAGAGAGGAGAACGAGAGGGACGGAGGAGAGGGAGGAGAGAGAGGAGACCGAGAGGGACGGAGGAGACGGAGGAGAGAGGGGGAAAGAGAGGGAGGGATGAGACGGAGGAGAGAGAGGAGTACGAGAGGGACGGAGGAGAGGGAGGAGAGAGGGGGAAAGAGAGGGAGGGAGGAGACGGAGGAGAGAGAGGAGAACGAGAGGGACGGAGGAGACGGAGGAGAGAGAGGAGAACGAGAGGGAGGGAGGAGACGGAGGAGAGAGAGGAGAAAGAGAGGGACGGAGGAGACGGAGGAGAGAGGGGGAAAGAGAGGGAGGGAGGGTGACGGAGGAGAGAGAGGAGAACGAGAGGGACGGAGGAGACGGAGGAGAGAGGGGGAAAGAGAGGGAGGGAGGAGACGGAGGAGAGAGAGGAGAACGAGAGGGACGGAGGTGACGGAGGAGAGAGGGGGAAAGAGAGGGAGGGAGGAGACGGAGGAGAGAGAGGAGAACGAGAGGGAGGGAGGAGACGGAGGAGAGAGAGGAGAACGAGAGGGACGGAGGAGACGGAGGAGAGAGAGGAGAACGAGAGGGACGGAGGAGACGGAGGAGAGAGGGGGAAAGAGACGGAGGGAGGAGACGGAGGAGAGAGGGGGAAAGAGAGGGAGGGAGGAGACGGAGGAGAGAGGGGGAAAGAGAGGGAGGGAGGAGACGGAGGAGAGAGAGGAGAACTAGAGGGAGGGAGGAGACGGAGGAGAGAGAGGAGAACGAGAGGGACGGAGGAGACGGAGGAGAGAGAGGAGAACGAGAGGGACGGAGGAGACGGAGGAGAGAGGGGGAAAGAGAGGGAGGTAGGAGACGGAGGAGAGAGAGGAGAACGAGAGGGACGAGGAGAGGGGGGGGAGAGGGGGAAAGAGAGGGAGGGAGGAGACGGAGGAGAGAGAGGAGAATGAGAGGGACGGAGGAGACGGAGGAGAGAGAGGAGAACGAGAGGGAGGGAGGAGACGGAGGAGAGAGAGGAGAACGAGAGGGACGGAGGAGACGGAGGAGAGAGGGGGAAAGAGAGGGAGGGAGGAGACGGAGGAGAGAGAGGAGAACGAGAGGGACGGAGGAGAGGGGGGAGAGAGGGGGAAAGAGAGGGAGGGAGGAGACGGAGGAGAGAGAGGAGAACGAGAGGGACGGAGGAGAGGGAGGAGAGAGAGGAGAACGAGAGGGACGGAGGAGAGAGGGGGAAAGAGAGGGAGGGAGGAGACGGAGGAGAGAGAGGAGAACGAGAGGGACGGAGGAGACGGAGGAGAGAGGGGGAAAGAGAGGGAGGGAGGAGACGGAGGAGAGAGAGGAGAACGAGAGGGAGGGAGGAGACGGAGGAGAGAGAGGAGAACGAGAGGGACGGAGGAGACGGAGGAGAGAGAGGAGAACGAGAGGGACGGAGGAGACGGAGGAGAGAGGGGGAAAGAGAGGGAGGGATGAGACGGAGGAGAGAGAGGAGTACGAGAGGGACGGAGGAGAGGGAGGAGAGAGGGGGAAAGAGAGGGAGGGAGGAGACGGAGGAGAGAGAGGAGAACGAGAGGGACGGAGGAGACGGAGGAGAGAGAGGAGAACGAGAGGGAGGGAGGAGACGTAGGAGAGAGAGGAGAACGAGAGGGACGGAGGAGACGGAGGAGAGAGGGGGAAAGAGAGGGAGGGAGGAGACTGAGGAGAGAGAGGAGAACGAGAGGGACGGAGGAGACGGAGGAGAGAGGGGGAAAGAGAGGGAGGGAGGAGACGGAGGAGAGAGAGGAGAACGAGAGGGACGGAGGAGAGGGAGGAGAGAGGGGGAAAGAGAGGGAGGGAGGAGACGGAGGAGAGAGAGGAGAACGAGAGGGACGGAGGAGACGGAGGAGAGAGAGGAGAACGAGAGGGAGGGAGGAGATGGAGGAAAGAGAGGAGAACGAGAGGGACGTAGGAGACGGAGGAGAGAGAGGAGAACGAGAGGGACGGAGGAGACGGAGGAGAGAGAGGAGAACGAGAGGGACGGAGGAGACGGAGGAGAGAGGGGGAAAGAGAGGGAGGGAGGAGACGGAGGAGAGAGGGGAGAACGAGAGGGACGGAGGAGACGGAGGAGAGAGGGGGAAAGAGAGGGAGGGAGGAGACGGAGGAGAGAGGGGGAAAGAGAGGGAGGGAGGAGACGGAGGAGAGAGAGGAGAACGAAAGGGACGGAGGAGAGGGAGGAGAGAGGGGAGAACGAGAGGGACGGAGGAGAGGGAGGAGAGAGGGGGAAAGAGAGGGAGGGAGGAGACGGAGGAGAGAGAGGAGAACGAGAGGGACGGAGGAGAGGGAGGAGAGAGAGGAGAACGAGAGGGACGGAGGAGAGGGAGGAGAGAGAGGAGACCGAGAGGGACGGAGGAGACGGAGGAGAGAGGGGGAAAGAGAGGGAGGGATGAGACGGAGGAGAGAGAGGAGTACGAGAGGGACGGAGGAGAGGGAGGAGAGAGGGGGAAAGAGAGGGAGGGAGGAGACGGAGGAGAGAGAGGAGAACGAGAGGGACGGAGGAGACGGAGGAGAGAGAGGAGAACGAGAGGGAGGGAGGAGACGGAGGAGAGAGAGGAGAAAGAGAGGGACGGAGGAGACGGAGGAGAGAGGGGGAAAGAGAGGGAGGGAGGGTGACGGAGGAGAGAGAGGAGAACGAGAGGGACGGAGGAGACGGAGGAGAGAGGGGGAAAGAGAGGGAGGGAGGAGACGGAGGAGAGAGAGGAGAACGAGAGGGACGGAGGTGACGGAGGAGAGAGGGGGAAAGAGAGGGAGGGAGGAGACGGAGGAGAGAGAGGAGAACGAGAGGGAGGGAGGAGACGGAGGAGAGAGAGGAGAACGAGAGGGACGGAGGAGACGGAGGAGAGAGAGGAGAACGAGAGGGACGGAGGAGACGGAGGAGAGAGGGGGAAAGAGACGGAGGGAGGAGACGGAGGAGAGAGGGGGAAAGAGAGGGAGGGAGGAGACGGAGGAGAGAGGGGGAAAGAGAGGGAGGGAGGAGACGGAGGAGAGAGAGGAGAACTAGAGGGAGGGAGGAGACGGAGGAGAGAGAGGAGAACGAGAGGGACGGAGGAGACGGAGGAGAGAGAGGAGAACGAGAGGGACGGAGGAGACGGAGGAGAGAGGGGGAAAGAGAGGGAGGTAGGAGACGGAGGAGAGAGAGGAGAACGAGAGGGACGAGGAGAGGGGGGGGAGAGGGGGAAAGAGAGGGAGGGAGGAGACGGAGGAGAGAGAGGAGAATGAGAGGGACGGAGGAGACGGAGGAGAGAGAGGAGAACGAGAGGGAGGGAGGAGACGGAGGAGAGAGAGGAGAACGAGAGGGACGGAGGAGACGGAGGAGAGAGGGGGAAAGAGAGGGAGGGAGGAGACGGAGGAGAGAGAGGAGAACGAGAGGGACGGAGGAGAGGGGGGAGAGAGGGGGAAAGAGAGGGAGGGAGGAGACGGAGGAGAGAGAGGAGAACGAGAGGGACGGAGGAGAGGGAGGAGAGAGAGGAGAACGAGAGGGACGGAGGAGAGAGGGGGAAAGAGAGGGAGGGAGGAGACGGAGGAGAGAGAGGAGAACGAGAGGGACGGAGGAGACGGAGGAGAGAGGGGGAAAGAGAGGGAGGGAGGAGACGGAGGAGAGAGAGGAGAACGAGAGGGAGGGAGGAGACGGAGGAGAGAGAGGAGAACGAGAGGGACGGAGGAGACGGAGGAGAGAGAGGAGAACGAGAGGGACGGAGGAGACGGAGGAGAGAGGGGGAAAGAGAGGGAGGGATGAGACGGAGGAGAGAGAGGAGTACGAGAGGGACGGAGGAGAGGGAGGAGAGAGGGGGAAAGAGAGGGAGGGAGGAGACGGAGGAGAGAGAGGAGAACGAGAGGGACGGAGGAGACGGAGGAGAGAGAGGAGAACGAGAGGGAGGGAGGAGACGTAGGAGAGAGAGGAGAACGAGAGGGACGGAGGAGACGGAGGAGAGAGGGGGAAAGAGAGGGAGGGAGGAGACTGAGGAGAGAGAGGAGAACGAGAGGGACGGAGGAGACGGAGGAGAGAGGGGGAAAGAGAGGGAGGGAGGAGACGGAGGAGAGAGAGGAGAACGAGAGGGACGGAGGAGACGGAGGAGAGAGGGGGAAAGAGAGGGAGGGAGGAGACGGAGGAGAGAGAGGAGAACGAGAGGGAGGGAGGAGACGGAGGAGAGAGAGGAGAACGAGAGGGACGGAGGAGACGGAGGAGAGAGAGGAGAACGAGAGGGACGGAGGAGACGGAGGAGAGAGGGGGAAAGAGACGGAGGGAGGAGACGGAGGAGAGAGAGGAGAACGAGAGGGACGGAGGAGAGGGGGGAGAGAGGGGGAAAGAGAGGGGGGGAGGAGACGGAGGAGAGAGAGGAGAACGAGAGGGACGGAGGAGACGGAGGAGAGAGAGGAGAACGAGAGGGAGGGAGGAGACGGAGGAGAGAGAGGAGAACGAGAGGGACGGAGGAGACGGATGAGAGAGGGGGAAAGAGAGGGAGGGAGGAGACGGAGGAGAGAGAGGAGAACGAGAGGGACGGAGGAGAGGGGGGAGAGAGGGGGAAAGAGAGGGAGGGAGGAGACGGAGGAGAGAGAGGAGAACGAGAGGGACGGAGGAGAGGGAGGAGAGAGGGGGAAAGAGAGGGAGGGAGGAGACGGAGGAGAGAGAGGAGAACGAGAGGGACGGAGGAGAGGGAGGAGAGAGGGGGAAAGAGAGGGAGGGAGGAGACGGAGGAGAGAGAGGAGAACGAGAGGGACGGAGGAGACGGAGGAGAGAGAGGAGAACGAGAGGGACGGAGGAGAGGGAGGAGAGAGAGGAGACCGAGAGGGACGGAGGAGACGGAGGAGAGAGGGGGAAAGAGAGGGAGGGATGAGACGGAGGAGAGAGAGGAGTACGAGAGGGACGGAGGAGAGGGAGGAGAGAGGGGGAAAGAGAGGGAGGGAGGAGACGGAGGAGAGAGAGGAGAACGAGAGGGACGGAGGAGACGGAGGAGAGAGAGGAGAACGAGAGGGAGGGAGGAGACGGAGGAGAGAGAGGAGAAAGAGAGGGACGGAGGAGACGGAGGAGAGAGGGGGAAAGAGAGGGAGGGAGGGTGACGGAGGAGAGAGAGGAGAACGAGAGGGACGGAGGAGACGGAGGAGAGAGGGGGAAAGAGAGGGAGGGAGGAGACGGAGGAGAGAGAGGAGAACGAGAGGGACGGAGGTGACGGAGGAGAGAGGGGGAAAGAGAGGGAGGGAGGAGACGGAGGAGAGAGAGGAGAAGGAGAGGGAGGGAGGAGACGGAGGAGAGAGAGGAGAACGAGAGGGACGGAGGAGACGGAGGAGAGAGAGGAGAACGAGAGGGACGGAGGAGACGGAGGAGAGAGGGGGAAAGAGACGGAGGGAGGAGACGGAGGAGAGAGGGGGAAAGAGAGGGAGGGAGGAGACGGAGGAGAGAGGGGGAAAGAGAGGGAGGGAGGAGACGGAGGAGAGAGAGGAGAACTAGAGGGAGGGAGGAGACGGAGGAGAGAGAGGAGAACGAGAGGGACGGAGGAGACGGAGGAGAGAGAGGAGAACGAGAGGGACGGAGGAGACGGAGGAGAGAGGGGGAAAGAGAGGGAGGTAGGAGACGGAGGAGAGAGAGGAGAACGAGAGGGACGAGGAGAGGGGGGGGAGAGGGGGAAAGAGAGGGAGGGAGGAGACGGAGGAGAGAGAGGAGAATGAGAGGGACGGAGGAGACGGAGGAGAGAGAGGAGAACGAGAGGGAGGGAGGAGACGGAGGAGAGAGAGGAGAACGAGAGGGACGGAGGAGACGGAGGAGAGAGGGGGAAAGAGAGGGAGGGAGGAGACGGAGGAGAGAGAGGAGAACGAGAGGGACGGAGGAGAGGGGGGAGAGAGGGGGAAAGAGAGGGAGGGAGGAGACGGAGGAGAGAGAGGAGAACGAGAGGGACGGAGGAGAGGGAGGAGAGAGAGGAGAACGAGAGGGACGGAGGAGAGAGGGGGAAAGAGAGGGAGGGAGGAGACGGAGGAGAGAGAGGAGAACGAGAGGGACGGAGGAGACGGAGGAGAGAGGGGGAAAGAGAGGGAGGGAGGAGACGGAGGAGAGAGAGGAGAACGAGAGGGAGGGAGGAGACGGAGGAGAGAGAGGAGAACGAGAGGGACGGAGGAGACGGAGGAGAGAGAGGAGAACGAGAGGGACGGAGGAGACGGAGGAGAGAGGGGGAAAGAGAGGGAGGGATGAGACGGAGGAGAGAGAGGAGTACGAGAGGGACGGAGGAGAGGGAGGAGAGAGGGGGAAAGAGAGGGAGGGAGGAGACGGAGGAGAGAGAGGAGAACGAGAGGGACGGAGGAGACGGAGGAGAGAGAGGAGAACGAGAGGGAGGGAGGAGACGTAGGAGAGAGAGGAGAACGAGAGGGACGGAGGAGACGGAGGAGAGAGGGGGAAAGAGAGGGAGGGAGGAGACTGAGGAGAGAGAGGAGAACGAGAGGGACGGAGGAGACGGAGGAGAGAGGGGGAAAGAGAGGGAGGGAGGAGACGGAGGAGAGAGAGGAGAACGAGAGGGACGGAGGAGACGGAGGAGAGAGGGGGAAAGAGAGGGAGGGAGGAGACGGAGGAGAGAGAGGAGAACGAGAGGGAGGGAGGAGACGGAGGAGAGAGAGGAGAACGAGAGGGACGGAGGAGACGGAGGAGAGAGAGGAGAACGAGAGGGACGGAGGAGACGGAGGAGAGAGGGGGAAAGAGACGGAGGGAGGAGACGGAGGAGAGAGAGGAGAACGAGAGGGACGGAGGAGAGGGGGGAGAGAGGGGGAAAGAGAGGGGGGGAGGAGACGGAGGAGAGAGAGGAGAACGAGAGGGACGGAGGAGACGGAGGAGAGAGAGGAGAACGAGAGGGAGGGAGGAGACGGAGGAGAGAGAGGAGAACGAGAGGGACGGAGGAGACGGATGAGAGAGGGGGAAAGAGAGGGAGGGAGGAGACGGAGGAGAGAGAGGAGAACGAGAGGGACGGAGGAGAGGGGGGAGAGAGGGGGAAAGAGAGGGAGGGAGGAGACGGAGGAGAGAGAGGAGAACGAGAGGGACGGAGGAGAGGGAGGAGAGAGGGGGAAAGAGAGGGAGGGAGGAGACGGAGGAGAGAGAGGAGAACGAGAGGGACGGAGGAGAGGGAGGAGAGAGGGGGAAAGAGAGGGAGGGAGGAGACGGAGGAGAGAGAGGAGAACGAGAGGGACGGAGGAGACGGAGGAGAGAGAGGAGAACGAGAGGAAGGGAGGAGAGGGAGGAGAGAGAGGAGAACGAGAGGGACGGAGGAGACGGAGGAGAGAGGGGGAAAGAGAGGGAGGGAGGAGACGGAGGAGAGAGAGGAGAACGAGAGGGACGGAGGAGACGGAGGAGAGAGGGGGAAAGAGAGGGAGGGAGGAGACGGAGGAGAGAGAGGAGAACTAGAGGGAGGGAGGAGACGGAGGAGAGAGAGGAGAACGAGAGGGACGGAGGAGACGGAGGAGAGAGAGGAGAACGAGAGGGACGGAGGAGACGGAGGAGAGAGGGGGAAAGAGAGGGAGGTAGGAGACGGAGGAGAGAGAGGAGAACGAGAGGGACGGAGGAGAGGGGGGGAGAGGGGGAAAGAGAGGGAGGGAGGAGACGGAGGAGAGAGAGGAGAATGAGAGGGACGGAGGAGACGGAGGAGAGAGAGGAGAACGAGAGGGAGGGAGGAGACGGAGGAGAGAGAGGAGAACGAGAGGGACGGAGGAGACGGAGGAGAGAGGGGGAAAGAGAGGGAGGGAGGAGACGGAGGAGAGAGAGGAGAACGAGAGGGACGGAGGAGAGGGGGGAGAGAGGGGGAAAGAGAGGGAGGGAGGAGACGGAGGAGAGAGAGGAGAACGAGAGGGACGGAGGAGAGGGAGGAGAGAGAGGAGAACGAGAGGGACGGAGGAGAGAGGGGGAAAGAGAGGGAGGGAGGAGACGGAGGAAAGAGAGGAGAACGAGAGGGACGGAGGAGACGGAGGAGAGAGAGGAGAACGAGAGGGACGGAGGAGAGGGAGGAGAGAGGGGGAAAGAGAGGGAGGGAGGAGACGGAGGAGAGAGGAGAACGGGAGGGATGGAGGAGAGGGAGGAGAGAGGGGGACAGAGAGGGGGGGAGGAGACGGAGGAGAGAGAGGAGAACGAGAGGGACGGAGGAGACGGAGGAGAGAGAGGAGAACGAGAGGGACGGAGGAGAGGGGGGAGAGAGGGGAAAGAGAGGGAGGGAGGAGACGGAGGAGAGAGAGGAGAACGAGAGGGACGGAGGAGAGGGGGGAGAGAGGGGAAAGAGAGGGAGGGAGGAGACGGAGGAGAGAGAGGAGAACGAGAGGGACGGAGGAGAGGGAGGAGAGAGGGGGAAAGAGAGGGAGGGAGGAGACGGAGGAGAGAGAGGAGAACGAGAGGGACGGAGGAGAGGGAGGAGAGAGGGGGAAAGAGAGGGAGGGAGGAGACGGAGGAGAGAGAGGAGAACGAGAGGGACGGAGGAGACGGAGGAGAGAGAGGAGAACGAGAGGGAGGGAGGAGACGGAGGAGAGAGAGGAGAACGAGAGGGACGGAGGAGAGGGGGGAGAAAGGGGGAAAGAGAGGGAGGGAGGAGACGGAGGAGAGAGAGGAGAAAGAGAGGGACGGAGGAGAGGGAGGCGAGAGGGGGAAAGAGAGGGAGGGAGGAGACGGAGGAGAGTTAGGAGAACGAGAGGGACGGAGGAGAGGGAGGAGAGAGGGGGAAAGAGAGGGAGGGAGGGAGGAGACGGAGGAGAGAGAGGAGAATGAGAGGGACGGAGGAGACGGAGGAGAGAGAGGAGAACGAGAGGGAGGGAGGAGACGGAGGAGAGAGAGGAGAACGAGAGGGACGGAGGAGACGGAGGAGAGAGGGGGAAAGAGAGGGAGGGAGGAGACGGAGGAGAGAGAGGAGAACGAGAGGGACGGAGGAGAGGGGGGAGAGAGGGGGAAAGAGAGGGAGGGAGGAGACGGAGGAGAGAGAGGAGAACGAGAGGGACGGAGGAGAGGGAGGAGAGAGAGGAGAACGAGAGGGACGGAGGAGAGAGGGGGAAAGAGAGGGAGGGAGGAGACGGAGGAAAGAGAGGAGAACGAGAGGGACGGAGGAGACGGAGGAGAGAGAGGAGAACGAGAGGGACGGAGGAGAGGGAGGAGAGAGGGGGAAAGAGAGGGAGGGAGGAGACGGAGGAGAGAGGAGAACGGGAGGGATGGAGGAGAGGGAGGAGAGAGGGGGACAGAGAGGGGGGGAGGAGACGGAGGAGAGAGAGGAGAACGAGAGGGACGGAGGAGACGGAGGAGAGAGAGGAGAACGAGAGGGACGGAGGAGAGGGGGGAGAGAGGGGAAAGAGAGGGAGGGAGGAGACGGAGGAGAGAGAGGAGAACGAGAGGGACGGAGGAGAGGGGGGAGAGAGGGGAAAGAGAGGGAGGGAGGAGACGGAGGAGAGAGAGGAGAACGAGAGGGACGGAGGAGAGGGAGGAGAGAGGGGGAAAGAGAGGGAGGGAGGAGACGGAGGAGAGAGAGGAGAACGAGAGGGACGGAGGAGAGGGAGGAGAGAGGGGGAAAGAGAGGGAGGGAGGAGACGGAGGAGAGAGAGGAGAACGAGAGGGACGGAGGAGACGGAGGAGAGAGAGGAGAACGAGAGGGAGGGAGGAGACGGAGGAGAGAGAGGAGAACGAGAGGGACGGAGGAGAGGGGGGAGAAAGGGGGAAAGAGAGGGAGGGAGGAGACGGAGGAGAGAGAGGAGAAAGAGAGGGACGGAGGAGAGGGAGGCGAGAGGGGGAAAGAGAGGGAGGGAGGAGACGGAGGAGAGTTAGGAGAACGAGAGGGACGGAGGAGAGGGAGGAGAGAGGGGGAAAGAGAGGGAGGGAGGGAGGAGACGGAGGAGAGAGAGGAGAACGAGAGGGACGGAGGAGAGGGAGGAGAGAGAGGAGAACGAGAGGGACGGAGGAGACGGAGGAGAGAGGGGGAAAGAGAGGGAGGGAGGAGACGGAGGAGAGAGAGGAGAACGAGAGGGACGGAGGAGAGGGGGGGGAGAGGGGGAAAGAGAGGGAGGGAGGAGACGGAGGAGAGAGAGGAGAACGAGAGGGACGGAGGAGAGGGAGGAGAGAGGGGCAAAGAGAGGGAGGGAGGAGACGGAGGAGAGAGAGGAGAACGAGAGGGACGGAGGAGACGGAGGAGAGAGAGGAGAACGAGAGGGAGGGAGGAGACGGAGGAGAGAGAGGAGAACGAGAGGGACGGAGGAGACGGAGGAGAGAGGGGGAAAGAGAGGGAGGGAGGAGACGGAGGAGAGAGAGGAGAACGAGAGGGACGGAGGAGAGGGGGGAGAGAGGGGGAAAGAGAGGGAGGGAGGAGACGGAGGAGAGAGAGGAGAACGAGAGGGACGGAGGAGAGGGAGGAGAGAGAGGAGAACGAGAGGGACGGAGGAGAGGGAGGAGAGAGGGGGAAAGAGAGGGAGGGAGGAGACGGAGGAGAGAGAGGAGAACGAGAGGGACGGAGGAGACGGAGGAGAGAGAGGAGAACGAGAGGGACGGAGGAGAGGGAGGAGAGAGGGGGAAAGAGAGGGAGGGAGGAGACGGAGGAGAGAGAGGAGAACGAGAGGGACGGAGGAGAGGGAGGAGAGAGGGGGAAAGAGAGGGGGGGAGGAGACGGAGGAGAGAGAGGAGAACGAGAGGGACGGAGGAGAGGGAGAGAGAGGGGGAAAGAGAGGGAGGGAGGAGACGGAGGAGAGAGAGGAGAACGAGAGGGACGGAGGAGAGGGAGGAGAGAGGGGGAAAGAGAGGGAGGGAGGAGACGGAGGAGAGAGAGGAGAACGAGAGGGACGGAGGAGAGGGAGGAGAGAGGGGGAAAGAGAGGGAGGGAGGAGACGGAGGAGAGAGAGGAGAACGAGAGGGACGGAGGAGAGGGAGAGAGAGGGGGAAAGAGAGGGAGGGAGGAGACGGAGGAGAGAGAGGAGAACGAGAGGGACGGAGGAGACGGGGAAAGAGAGGGAGGGAGGAGACGGAGGAGAGAGAGGAGAACGAGAGGGACGGAGGAGAGGGAGGAGAGAGAGGAGAACGAGAGGGACGGAGGAGAGGGAGGAGAGAGAGGAGAACGAGAGGGACGGAGGAGAGGGAGGAGAGAGAGGAGAACGAGAGGGACGGAGGAGAGGGAGGAGAGAGGGGGAAAGAGAGGGAGGGAGGAGACGGAGGAGAGAGAGGAGAACGAGAGGGACGGAGGAGACGGAGGAGAGAGAGGAGAACGAGAGGGACGGAGGAGAGGGAGGAGAGAGGGGGAAAGAGAGGGAGGGAGGAGACGGAGGAGAGAGAGGAGAACGAGAGGGACGGAGGAGAGGGAGGAGAGAGAGGGGGAAAGAGAGGGATGGAGGAGACGGAGGAGAGAGAGGAGAACGACAGGGACGGAGGAGACGGAGGAGAGAGGGGGAAAGAGAGGGAGGGAGGAGACGGAGGAGAGAGAGGAGAACGAGAGGGACGGAGGAGACGGAGAGAGATGTGAGAGATGGGTATAACAGTGCACATAGAGGCCTCATTTTCCTCTTTCAATGCAAAAAGCAAGGTGCTTTCCAGTGTAGGTAATTGTCAAATCTTTGACAACAGAGCACTTGATTTTATTTTCTGCTGTTAAGTCACTGAGTAAAACTGTCTGCTTGAGGACTAGATAAACACACTTTGAGGGCAGTTTGAGGTATTTATGAAAATAATCACATTTTATTAAGGTCAGAGCAGTCTCATGTTGTCTTGATGGCTTTCAGCCCTGTCAAAACACAAATACATCCCTGTGTGCCTGATTGTACACCAACCCACATAGAGAGAAATAGCTTTTGGGTCATCTTTCTATGAATACTGTATGAGGTGACAGCGTTTTATGACTGTTTGTGTGCTTTGATCTTGGTGTGTTCAACTGGTTTTAATGAAAACACCTGCCCAAAAACACATTGGGGAGATTAAGAGTGAGCTTGTTATCTTTGCTTGCCACGTTTGCTTCTTTTTCAGCAGCAGAATGTCAATGCAGAAACAGTGTAAAAGTGTTCCCTCTGCCAGCAGAACCGAGGCAGTCTGTAGTAATTAATACAGGGGTATGAACAGTAGAAACTAGATAACTTCTTCTGTAGTAATTAATACAGGGGTATATACAGTAGAAACTAGGTCACTTCATCTGTAGTAATTAATACAGGGGTATAAACAGTAGAAACTAGGTAACTTCTTCTGTAGTAATTAATACAGGGGTATATACAGTAGAAACTAGGTCACTTCTTCTGTAGTAATTAATACAGGGGTATAAACAGTAGAAACTATGTCACTTCTTCTGTAGTAATTAATACAGGGGTATGAACAGTAGAAACTAGGTCACTTCTTCTGTAGTAATTAATACAGGGGTATAAACAGTAGAAACTAGGTCACTTCTTCTGTAGTAATTAATACAGGGGTATAAACAGTAGAAACTAGGTCACTTCTTCTGTAGTAATTAATACAGGGGTATAAACAGTAGAAACTAGGTCACTTCTTCTGTAGTAATTAATACAGGGGTATAAACAGTAGAAACTAGGTCACTTCATCTGTAGTAATTAATACAGGGGTATAAACAGTAGAAACTAGGTCACTTCTTCTGTAGTAATTAATACAGGGGTATAAACAGTAGAAACTATGTCACTTCTTCTGTAGTAATTAATACAGGGGTATAAACAGTAGAAACTAGGTCACTCCTTCTGTAATAACTAATATAGGGGTATAAACAGTAGAAACTAGGTCACTTCTTCTGTAGTAATTAATACAGGGGTATAAACAGTAGAAACTAGGTCACTCCTTCTGTAATAACTAATATAGGGGTATAAACAGTAGAAACTAGGTCACTTCTTCTGTAGTAATTAATACAGGGGTATAAACAGTAGAAACTAGGTCACTTCTTCTGTAGTAATTAATACAGGGGTATAAACAGTGGAAACTAGGTCACTTCTTCTGTAGTAATTAATACAGGGGTATATACAAGAGATACAATGTTGCGTCTTCTGTTGTGATTAAACAAATGTTTTGAATATTCATGGCTGCATTCTGCATTAGGAGAAAACATATTAATGAGCAGGAAATTAATAAAAGAAGTGAATGAAAGTAGCCTAACAGATAAAACAGCATACTGATGTAATCATTGTTGACAGCAAGGAAATTGTTACCAGTCTGATGAAGAGTAATTAAATGAGTAATAGCATGGAGTGTACAATATAATAAGGAATCACTTAAGAATGAGGTCACACCATGCAGTCACAATATAAATCGAAATACTGTTACAGGTTGTGGTAAAATACTTTCACAGAATTGATGGTTTGTTGATAATGTGTTTTCATGTCTGAAACCACTTCAAATAGTGAAAGGTACAGTCGCTCTATACTAAAAGTATTTTTCTGACCCTTGCTACCAGAGGAGTCAAAGAAGACAATGGTAGATGAATGACACTATTTCTCTGTCAGCCACCTTTGAATATATATTTAAAATAAACAATGTCGCAGTATTGATGCATATGTCCAGCACACACACAGGTAAGTGATTTTACCATCATAAAAAGGTAATAGCAGAGTTTGCTACTGCTGTGGAGTCCTTACAAGGGCTTCAGGAGGTTAGAATGACACCAAAGAGAATTCGTTCTCTTGACAAGATACCCACAGAATGGATTTCTTAATGGAAAATCACTGTGTATATGTACACGTACACTGGGACAGTCTTTGCCAGAAAACACATTGAGCTATTGAGGCACCAGTGCAACAATATTTTGCTGCAGGAGACAGTGATTAATATGTAATTAAACATGCTGGTTCTTTAGACAGTTGCGCTAGTTCCCGTGTGTAATTATAGAAGTATCTGCCAAACACATTGCTATTGTCCTAACCACACTGAATCTACAGTAGTAAAAAAATAACTGGGCAGTCTTCAAGCTACAGTGATGTTAATACTATCTCAGTGGCCCCTGCCAATAGCTACACAGCCCATCAACCAATCTCAGGCCTCACTGTTTGATCTCATGTGATTATGACAGCATTCATTCAATGAGTATGAGATTAAAGAGGCTCTCTTCCTCCCCTTCCCCCTAACTCCCAGTCTCAACTTTCATCAGATCCTCAGCACCACTACTTGCACAAGCTTTCTAACACACAGCGTAAATCACCAGGGTCAAACTCCATTCCTACAGCGCAATGTGGGCAAAATTGTTAGCTTGTTTCAACAGCTGCAATTGATACATTTGCATTTGACTTAGTCAATGACTGGATGTTTTGAAAGGGTTTTAAAACCAATTGGCAGCAAGACATCTCCCTCATAGATGATCTAGATACCTTTTCTAACCTCTCTGGATTACATGATGAGTGTACTATATTACGTATTGGATCACTAAAAATACAACTTTTACATTACTGTGTAGTTTACCAATAAAATGGTCTGATGGTGATGAGGACATACTCGGTATACATATCCCGAAAGAAAGAAATGATCTCACTCCAATACATTTTTATAGGAAGTTAGCAAAAATAGATTAGATCTTGCTACCATGGAAAGGAAAATAGCTGTCTATTTGTGGAAAAATCACCCTGATTGACTCTTTAGTCATATCACAGTTGACTTATTTGCTTATGGTTTTGCCTACAGCTAGCAACACGTTTTTTTAATTATATGAGCAAAAAATTATTCATTTGATTTGGAATGGCAAGCCAGACAAAATTAAAAGGGCCTATTTATATAATGAATATGAATTCGGAGGGCAGAAATTATTAAATATTAAAGCATTAGACCTCTCACTAAAAGCGTCAGTCATACAAAAGTTATACTTAAATCCAAACTGGTTCTCTAACAAATTAGTAAGAATGTCTCACCCAATGTTCAAGAATGGCCTTTTTCCCTTCATTCAGATTACAACCTCTCACTTTAAATTATTTGAAAAGGAAATATTCTCCAAAATATGGCTATTTTTAAAACAAGCCATAGAAGGTTGGTTGCAATTTCAGTTTAATCCACCAGAAAAGACAGAACAAATATTATAACTAATATTGTGGTTAAACTCAAATATAGTAATTGATTAAAAAAATATACATATATATCGATAACATTTTTACAAATTGTATAATCTTGGTAAATTATATCATAAATAGGAGTGGTGTTGCATGTGTGAGTTTTTGTTCACAGGTCAAGGATGGCTGAAGAATTGTAACATTTACCTGGAGCTAACACCGCAGGTAGCACTGCTGGGTGATCTGAAAAGTCATAGTCAATCAATCAATAATATAATAATACTTTTAGCAAAAAAATGTATCTTTAATTTACAATCTGTAGAAACTGAGAATAGAAAGACTCAGAACTTTTGTGTAAATTCACAGCACGGTTGAAAAATATGTGGCAAATAGAAATCCAATATGGATAGTGTTTTAAGAGAAAGATGGGAGGGGTTGAATGGAGCTGAAGGGTGGGAAAAATAACAACAAGATAATTAATGTAAGTAATGGGGAATATGTATCTAGGTTCAGAACTGTTGTGAAACAGCACATTTAAGAATATATGGCAAATAGAAATCAAACTGGATGAACATCAGAAATAGATGGGAGAGGTTGAGTGTAGAGGAATTACAAGACTAAAAACAAACAAAATATAACTATTGTAAAATACATTGTGTCTGTAAAATGTATATAGTATGTATAAGCTGGAAGTAGACGGAAGCCTAAGTGTTGTTGTCCATTAGTTTACTCCAACTATGGGAGGGGTGAAAGAGTTAGGGGAAAATAATAAAGGAAAATATATTTTTTTAAAGATATATATATATATTTATAGTACCAGTCAAAGGTTTGGACACACCTACTCATTCAAAGGTTTTTCTTTATTTTTACTATTTTCTACATTGTAGAATAATAGTTAAGAAATCCAAACTATGAAATAACACATATGGAATCATGGGTAGTAACCAAAAAAAGTGTTAAACAAATCAAAATATATTTAATACTTTAGAATCTTCAAAGTAAGAGAAAAAAAGAAGGAACCCCCACACTGCTCTTGATATTATCACTGCTCTTTCATAAGCTTCACATATCGTCCTCGCGGCCTTTGTCAGAGATTCTTCAAAGTAGCCACCCTTTGCCTTGGTGACAGTTTGCACACGCTTGGCATTCTCTCAACCAGCTTCACCTAGAATGCTTTTCCAACAGTCTTGAAATAGTTCCCACATATGCGGAGCACTTGTAGGCTACTTTTCCTTGTGGTCCAACTCATCTCAATCCATCTCATTTGGGTTGAGGTAGGGTGATTGTGGAGGCCATGTCATCTGATGCAGCACTCCATCACTCTCCTTCTTGGTCAAATAGCCCTGACACAGCCTGGAGGTGTTTGGGGTCATTGTCCTGTTGAAAAACCAATGATAGTCCCATTAAGCGCAAACCAGATGGGATGGCGCATCACTGCAGAATGCTGTGGTAGCCATGCTGGTTTAGTAAATTCTAAATAAATCACTGACACCAGCAAAGCAACCACACACTTTCACATCTCCTCCTCCATGCATCACGGAGGGAACCACATATGCAGAGATCATCCGTTCACCTACTCTGCGTCTCACAAAGACATGCCGGTTGGAACAAAACATCTCCAATTTGGGCTCATCAGACCAAATGACAGATTTCCACCGGTCTAATGTCCATTGCCCGTGTTTTTTGGCCCAAGCAAGTCTCTTATTATTATTGGTGTCCTTTAGTAGTAGTTTCTTTTCAGCAATTTGACCATGAAGGCCTGATTCACGCAGCCTCCTCCAAACAGTTGATGTGGAGATGTGTCTGTTGCTTGAATTCTGAGAAGCAATTATTTGGACTGCAATCTGAGGTGCAGTTAACTCTAATGAACTTATTCTCTGCAGTAGAGGTAACCTCACTTTGCTTATTTGAGCTGTTCTTGTCATAATATGGACTTGGTCTTTTACCAAATAGGGTTATCTTCTGTATACCAGCCCTACCTTATTCCAACACAACTGATTGGCTCAAATGCACTAAGAAGGAAAGAAATTCCACAAATTAACTTTTAACAAAGCACACCTGTCATTGAAATACATTCCAGGTGACTGCCTCATGAAGCTGGTTGAGAGAATGCCAAGAGTGTGCAAAGCTGTCATCAAGGCAAAGGGTGGCTACTTTGAAGAATCTCAAATATAAAATATATTTTGATTTGTTTAATATTTGTTTGATTTGGTTACTACATTATTCCATATGTGTTATTTCACAGTTTTGATGTCTTCGCTGTTATTCTAAGTTGTTTTACAAGTCAAACAACTTTCAATTTGAACATCCACATGCCCAACAGGTGTAGGTTACATTTGCAAAACCATGCACAACAAGGTATTAATGTATTACCGTAGATCGGGTTTATATTTTTATCATGATCAAGTTAAAATAACTCACTAAATATGTTATTTATTTAAGGCAGAGTGTTGCCCCAAAATATTCCTTACAATATAAAGCAATAAAGCAAGACTCTGTTATGTTTTTAGATGGCCTGTTTAACCTTTTATTCTCAACCAGCTTAGACACTGTGCTCTATCTAATAAACATTTACCCCTGAGAAACAGTAAACCAATTGAATTTATGCTGCTGACTTGACTAACCAGTTATGACAGGGTTATTACTATTATCTGCTGGCTAAAGTCCAATCTACAGCTATAAACCAGTAGGAAAAGGAGGACATCATGAAAAACCATGTTAGTTTAGTTGTTGGGCTCATCTAAATTGGCATATAGAGTAATTAATGTGATGTTGTACTGCCACAGGCATACAGCTGTTTCTGCCACCTCACCATTTTAACTTATTAGCATCACATGATTAGTACATGTAGCCTTCATGTGATTGGCATTTGTGAAGCATTATTTAAAAACAAAATATGATACATGTCAATTTAATGTAACATTTACTTGGACAAAATTTGCTGTCCAATTAAAATATTTAATGACATGACAAATTGCCCTGTAGTGATGAATAAATTGCATCATAGTGAAATGTCCTATTGATTAAAAAATAGTATAACCTCAAAGAAGTATACCCATATTTTGAATAGCGACTGGATTCAGCAGGATAGCCAAGAGTTTGTTTATTGAAAGCCTATTGGGTAGACTCCCAATTTTGGAGGGTAAATTTGATTCATATATCAGTTTCTTACAGCTAAAATGATTGTTGACATTCATATAGACAAATCTGAATTCAATTAGCGTATCTAAATGGCATTTGTTTGTATCCAATGCGGTGGCAGGTGTCTACTTTGATTGGACACAGGCACAAAACAAAATGCATTTGCTTGCATTTGCTGAGCATAAATGTATTTGTAAATTCAAACGTGGATGCCAAAACTGTAGTACTTGTGCCCTGATTGGACAATTACCAGCGTGATATGGAAGCACTCTCTCTAAGGGTCCCGGGGGAGTTGCAATGGGGTTGCCACATTTTTTACAAATTATAATAATTAAGAGTACAGATTATTGCATGGGACAATAAAAAAACATTTTGAAGATAGATCATTTGAAAAATACAATTGTATTGAGTAAATGTATTGTTTTTTAAATTATTTTGATAAGAGAGGAAAATGCAATGAAGTGAAGGTTACTTGTTGATGTAAAAATCTACATGAACTGATTTTAAGGTTGTATCATTAGATTTGGGGTGGGGTTGGAGTCGTGAAAAATTATTGGGGAAAAAGTGGGGTCCCCATAAACTCTGGCGGAAATAAAATTGTCTACCCGCTGAAAATGTTTGAATGCCACTGGTTTAGGGGATGTCTGTGTGGCATGCCATACACTGAAACTTCTTAGGGCTAGGCGTCCCGCTAGCGGGACAACTTCCGGTGAAACTGGAGGGTGCGCAATTCAAATAAATAATCATAAGAATTATGGATATTAAACATTTAGGTAAATATAAGTGTCTTATATCGGTTGAAAGCTTAAATTCTTGTTGATCTAACTGCACTGTCCAATTTACAGTAGCTAATACAGCGAAAGTATGCCATGCGATTGTTTGAGGACGGCGCCCCACATCAAAATAATTTTCCACCGGCCCAGGTTTCTTAAATTCACAAATAACGATTAAATATTCACTTACTTTTTGAAAATCTTCCTCTGTTTTGTCATCCAACGGGTCCCAGCTATAAAACGTAGTGTTGTTTTGTTAGATAAAATCCTTCTTTATATCCTAAAAAGTCTGCTTAGTTGGCGCCATCGATTTGAGTAACCCACTTGTTCAACATGCAGAGAAAGGAATCTGAAAATCTACCCCTAAACTTTGTTTCAACAAGTCAAAATATGTTTCTATTTACTCCTCAGACACCCTAAAATGTAATGAAACTATAATATTTCTTACGGAAAGAAGTATGTTTCATAGGAAACCGATTTTAGCAGGTGCGTCCTTTCTTCATGGCACGCTCAAACAAGGATTTCCAAGACTGTGTCCCTGTACGAAAACTGATGTTTCTTATTCGTTTTGTAAGTTACAAGTCTGAAACCTTAAACATAGACTGCTGACACCCTGTGGAAGCTATAGGAATTGCATCCTAGGAGCTAATTTTCAGAATGCCCTTATACTTCCCATTGTAAGAGGATGGTCTCTCTCAAAAAAACAATTCCGGTTAGTTTTTCTTTGGATTTTCTCCTACCATATCTATTGTGTTATATTCTCCTACATTATCTTAACATTTTCTACAAACTTCAAAGTGTATTCTTTCCAATGGTACAAATTGCATATGCATATCCTGGCTTCAGTGTAATGGCAGATTTCCTCCTCTTCGTCTGAAGAGGAGGTGTAGGGATCGGACCAAGACGCAGAGTGGAAAGTGTCCATAATTTATTATAAAATTAACTGAACACGACAAATGAAACAAAATAACAAATAGAATCCAACCGAAAACAGTCCCGTGTGGCACGAATACTAACACGAAAGACAAACACCCACAAACACACACGTGAACCCCGGCTGCCTAAGTAGGATTCTCAATCAGGGACAACGATTGACAGCTGCCTCTGATTGAGAATCATACCAGGCCGAACGCACCAAACCCCAACATAGAAAACAACACATAGACAACCCACCCAACTCACGCCCTGACCATACTAAATAAATACAAAACAAGAGAAAACAGGTCAGGAACGTGACATTCAGGGCCTGAGCAACAGGCAGTTTACTTTGGACACGTCATTCAGGCGGAAATTGAGAAAAAAGGGGCCTAGCCCTAATTAGCAGTCTTAGTGCTCTTCCTGAATAGTAAGATGTATGATCAGTAAGCAGCCTGATCCAGAGGCCATGATGACCAGCCCCAGTGTGAGTTGACGCATAAGCACCAAGCAGATAAAAACAAGACCTGACATCTAATTCACTATTCATGAGATATTGACTGCAGTGTACAGCCGTTTGTGCAGTGGTGGAAAAAGTATCCAATTGTCATACTTGAGAATGGTGCTGGAGTAAGAATGGAGCCGGAGGAGACAGCTGCCTTTTTAAGGGCTCCTAACCAATTGTGTTGTTTTGTGTGTTTTTTTCGCATTGTTTGTAACTTATTTTGTAGATAATGTTGCTGCTACCGTCTCTTATGACCGAAAAGAGCTTCTGGATATCAGAACAGCGATTACTCACCTCGAACTGAACAAAGATTTTTTCTGTAACGAGTCCGACGCGAAAGATTTACTCCAGAAAGCTGACTGGGCCCAAATCCCTGTCATTCGCATGAAGAGAAGATGCAGATACAGGGGACACAGGTCCGGGTGCCTTGTGAGAATTTGTCGGCGCGTGGGTAACCCATTCTCTACCATCCGTCCTATTGGCCAATGTGGTATCATTGAAGAATAAACTGGATGAGCTCCGTTCAAGACAATCCTACCAACAGGAATTTAAAACTGTAATTTTTATGTTTCAGAGAGTCCTGGCTGGACGACGACATGGATAATATACAGTTGACTGGTTTTTCCGTGCAACGGCAAGACAGAACAGGTGCCTCCGGTAATACAAGGGGTGGTCGGTCTGTGTCTATTTGTCAATAACAGCTGATGCGCAAAATAAAATATTAAGGGAGTCTCCAGGTTTTGCTAGCCTGAGGTATAGTATCTCATGATCAACTGTAGACCACACTATTTACCAAGAGAGTTTTCATCTATATTTATCGTAGCTGTAAATTTATCACCACAAACCAATGCTGGTACTAAGACCACACTCAACGAGCTGTATAAAGCCATAAGCAAACAAGAAAATACTCATCCAGGGGCGGCGCTTCTAGTGGCCGGTGACTTTAACGCAGCGAAACTTAAATCTGTTTAACCTCATTTCTACCATCATGTTACATGTGCAAGAAGAGGAAAACAACTCTAGACCACCTTTACTCCACACACAGAGACGCGTACAAAACTCTCCCTCAATTCGAAAAATCTGACCATAATTCTATCCTCCTGATTCCTGCTTACAAGCAAAAACTAAAGCAGGAAGTACCAGTGTCTCGCTCAAAACGGAAGTGGTCAGATGACGAAGATGGTAAGCTACAGGACTGTTTTGCTAGCACAGACTGGAATATGTTCTGGGACTCATCCAATGGCATTGAGGAGTATACCACATCAGTAATTAATAAGTGCATAGATGACGTTGTCCACACAATGACCATACATACGTACAGCGCCTTCAGAAAGTATTCAGACCCCTTGACTTTTTCCACATTTTGTTAGGTTACAACCTTATTCTAAAATGGATTAAATAAACAAAAACACACAATACCCCATAATGACAAAGCAAAAACTGTTTTTTTACGTTTTTGCAAATTTACCAATTTTTTGTTGTTCAAATACCTTATTTACATAAGTATTCAGACCCCTTGCTATGAGACTCGATATTAAGCTCAGGTGCATCCTGTTTCCATTGATCGTCCTTGAGATGTTTCTACAACTTGATTGGAGTCCACCTGTGGTAAATTCAATTGATTGGACATGATTTGGAAAGGCACACACCTGTCTATATAAGGTCCCACAGTTGACAGTGCATGTCAGAGCAAAAACCATGCCATGAGGTCAAAGGAATTGTCCGTAGAGCTCCGAGACAGGATTGTGTCAAGGCACAATGTCAGCAGCATTGAAGAACATAGTGTCCTCCATCATTAAATGGAAGAAGTTTGGAACCACCAAGACTCTTCCTAGAGCTGGCAGCCGGGACAAACTAAGTAACCGGGGGGGAAGGGCCTTGGTCAGGGAGGAGACCAAGAACCCAATGGTCACTCTGACATATCTCCAGAGTTACTCTGTGAAGATGGGAGAATCTTCCAGAAGGACAACCATTTCTGCACCAGAAAAAAGTGGCCAGAAAGAAGCCACCCCTCACTAAAAGGCACATGACAGCCTGCTTGGAGTTTGCCAAAAGGCATCTAAAGACAGACCATGAGAATCAAGATTTTCTGGTCTGATGAAACAAAGATTTAACTATTTGGCCTGAATGCCAAGCATCATGTCTGGAGGAAACCTGGCACCATCCATAAGTTGAAGCATGTTGGTGGCAGCATCATGTTGTGGAGGTGTTTCTCAGTGGCAGGGACTGGGAGACTAGTCTGGATCGAGGCATAGATGAACGGAGCAAAGTACCGAGAGATCCTTGATGAAAACCTGCTCCAGTGCGCTCAGGACCTCAGACCTGGGTGAAGGTTCACCTCCCAACAGGACTATGACCCTAAGCACACAGCCAAGACAAAGCAGAAGTGGCTTGGGGACAAATCTCTGAATGTCCTTGAGTGGCCCAGCCAGAGTCCAGACTTGAACCAAATCAAACATCTCTGGAAAGACCTGAAAATAGCTGTGCAGCAATGCTCCCCATCCAACCTGACAGAACTTGAGAGGATCTGCAGAGAAGACTGGGAGAAACTCCCAAAATACAGGTGTGCCAAGCTTGTAGCGTCATACCCAAGAAGACTCGAGGCTATAATTTCTGCCAAAGGTGCTTCAATAAAGTACTGAGTGAAGGGTCTGAATACTTATGTAAATGTAATTTTTCAGATTTCTTTTATAAATTAGCAAAAATATCTCAAGTTTTTGCTTTGTCATTATGGGGTATTGTGTGTAGATTGATGAGCGGGGGGAAATTATTTAATCAATTTTAGAATAAGGCTGTAAAAACGTCAAGGGGTCTGAATACTTTCCGAAGGCACTGTACATACCCCAACCAGAAGCCATGGATTACAGGCAATATCCGCACTGAGCTAAAGAGTAGAGCTGCCACTTTCAATGAGCTTATTAGAAATCCCGCTAGGCCCTCAGACGAACCATCAAACAGGCAAAGCGTAAATACAAGACAAAGATGGAATCCTACTACACCGGCTGCGACGGTCGTCGGATGTGGCAGGGCTTGCGAACTATTATGGACTACAATGGGAAGCCCAGCCGTGAGTACTAGACGAACTAAATGACTTCTATGCACGCATCGAGGCAAGCAACACTGAAGCATGCATGAGCGCACCAGCTGTTCTGGACGACTCTGTGATCCCACTTGCCGTGGCCAATGTGAGTAAGACCTTTTAAACAGGTCAACATTCACAAGGCAGCAGGGCCAGACGGATTGCCAGGACGTGTACTCTGAGCATGAGCTGACCAACTGGCAAGTGTCTTCACTGACATTTTCAACCTCTCCCTGGCCGAGTCTTTAATACTTACATGTTTCAAGCAGACCACCATAGTCCCTGTGCCCAAGAAGACTAAGGTAACCTGCCTAAATGACTATCAACCCATAGCACTCATGTCTGTAGCCATGAAGTGCTTTGAAAGACTGGTCATGGCTAACACTAACACCATCATCCCAGAGGACCTAGACCCACCCGAATTTGCATACCGCCCCAACAGATCCACAGATGACGCAATCTCTATTGCACTCAACACTGCCCTTTCCCACCTGGACAAAAGGAACACCTACGTGAGAATGTTGTTCATTGACTACAGCTCAGCGTTCAAGACCATAGTGCCCTCCAAGCTCATCACTAAGCTAAGCACCCTGGGACTGAACACCTCCTTCTGCAACTGGGTCCAAGACTTCCTGACAGGCCGCCCCCAGGTGGTAAGGGTAGGCAACAACAAATCTGCCACGCTGATCCTCAACACGGGGTCCCCACAGGGGTGCGTGCTCAGTCCCCTCCTGTACTCCCTGTTCACCAATGGCTGCGTGGCCAAGCACGACTCCAACACCATCATTAAGTTTGCCGACGACACAGCGGTGGTAGGCCTGATCACCGATAACATTGAGACAGCCTATAGGGAGGAGGTCAGAGTCCTGGAAGTGTGGTGCCAGGACAACAACCTCTCCCGCAACGTGATCAAGACAAAGGAGATGATGTGGACTATAGGAAAAGGAGGACCAAGCACGCCCCCATTCTCATCGACGGGGCTGTAGTAGAGCAGATTGAGAGCTTCAAGTTCCTTGGTGTCCACATCACCAACACACTATCATGGTCCAAACACACCAAGACAGTCGTGAAGAGGGCACGACAAAGCCTATTCCCCCTCAGGAGACTGAAAAGATTTGGCATGGGTCCTCAGATTTTTTAAAAGTTATAAAGCTGCACCATCGAGAGCATCCTGATGGTTGCATCATCGCCTGGTATGGCAACTGCTCGGCCTCCGACCACAAGGCGCTACAGAGGGTAGTGCATACGGCCCAATACATCACTGCGGCCAAGCTTCCTGCCATCCAGGACCTCTATATCAGGCGGTGTCAGAGGAAGGCCCTAAACATTGCCAAAGACTCCAGCCACCCTTGTCATAGACTGTTCTCTCTGCTACCGCACGGGCAAGCGGTACCGGAGCGCCAATTTTTGGTCCAAGAGGCTTCTTAACAGCTTCTACCCCCAAACCATGAGACTGCTAAACATCTAAACAATTGGCTACCTGAACTTTTGCAAATGTTTTACGCTGCTGCTACTCGCTGTTTATTATCTAGTATCTATGCATAGTTTGCTACCTACATGTACGTATTACCTTGACTAACTTGTATCCCCGCACATTGACTCGGTACCGGTACCCCTGTATACAGTCTAGTTATTGTTATTTGTTGTTGCACTTTTCTTTATTATATTTGTTAATTTCATAAATATTTTTCTTAAAACTGCATTGTTGTTTAAGGGCTTGTAAGTAAGCATTTCACGCATTATATTCAGCACATGTGACAAATACAATTTGATTAGGTTAAAAGTAAAGATACCTTAATAGAAAATTACTAGGTCACCCAGTAAAATATTACTTGAGTAAAAGCCTAAAAGTATTTGGTTTTAAATATACATAAGTATCAAAAGTAAAAGTATAAATAATTTCAAATTCCTTATATTAACTAAACCAGACGGCACCATTTCCATTAAAAAAAATGTATTCACGGATAGACAGGGGCACACAACACATTTACAAATGAAACATGTGTGTTAAGTAAGTCCGCCAGATCAGAGGCAGTAGGAATGACCAG